>NC_140951.1:147915146-147995146 GCF_014529385.1 Adiantum capillus-veneris
CATGCCAAGGAGGACCCTTGCGCTTGGATGGTCACACCCCTGCGCCCAAAGGACGTGTCTCTTCGCCAAAAGCCACACTCCTTCGACGACTGGTCACACCCCTTTGCTCTACGGGTGCGACTCTTCGCCCAATGGTTGCAGCTCTTCGCCGAAAGGATGTGTCTTTACGTCTAAAGTCGTGTCTCTCCACCAAGAGACGTGTCTTTTCATTTATGTCTCTTCGTCTCCTATATAAGGAGCCCTTGTATCACACATTCAATCAATCAAACACAGAGTCTACTAAGTCTTGTCTCGAGTACCGTTCAGTTTCTTAAGTCTTAATCATGAGTTTAAGTACTTAATTAAGGATTAGCATCTAGAATCCTCACAGTGGTATCAAAGCCATTTTTTTCCCGGGCCTTTGGACTTGGCGTCTACCTAGCCTCGCCATTGTCGACCCTACCCGCGACACTCACCTCGTGTGTTGTATGGCCGCAGAGGAAAGATGGTGTACTTCTACTACACGTATAAGGTAACTTAAGTGTTTTGTCCAATTCATACTTATAATATACTACAGAATACAATGGTGTGTGTGGACGTACCCGGCGACTTGCGAGTCCTTGTTCAAATTGGCCGCTCATACCCTTTCGCATGAAAGGTCTTCGCCAACAGTTACACCCTTTGGCCACCAAGAGACAACGCTCTCCCAAGAGACACATCTCTCCAGCGTTTTACCTTTTTTTTAAAACTGGCTGAATTTAACACTTGCGCTACTGAAAGCTTACGTGGAAAATTTTTCACGCTGGCTGATTATTGCGCTGTTGAAAAGGCATCGCTGGCTGAATATTCAGTGGCTGATTATTACGTTCTGAAACGTTGGCTGGAAAATTCTGAAACGCTGGGTTGTAGGCTGCCGTTTCACTTAACGCTGGCTTTTATTTCCTTACGCTGGGCAGTACAGCAAGTCAATTTTACTTATTAAACTTTACTCATTGAGTGGCCGCCCAAATTAACCCAAATTTTTTTAACAGCCCATGTGAACTCACTCACTTGATAAAAAAACCCCCCAATAAACTAACTTAAAAAAACAAAGAGAAAACCCACCCGCGCTGGCCTTGTGCACACTCTGCACGCAGTACCTTTCGCTGATGAGAGCAGTTGGATAACCTGTTAGACAAAATTCCCCGATGAAATCTTGCCCGAGAATTCCACTACACATGAAGTGTTCGTGATTCCGGATTCTTCTGCTCAGAGCCGGAAGTGATAATTATTCCCGATCTCCCGACTCCAGAGCGCGAACTTATTCCAGAGAGATTTTCCGCTCATGGAACACCCATCCCAGAATCTGTTCCCGACCCAGAATTTACACCTAATCGAGTTCCTTTTGAGGCGTAACCATGCCGAATTCTCAGGACGGAGGTGGTCAATCTGATGACGCCCTTACTCTTATTAAGGAACAGATGGCCACACTTTCCATAAGCCTCACATCACTTCACACTCGCTTGGATGAGATGCACACGGAAGACACTTCTCGAAGTCGACCTGCTGTTTCTCGAACTACTAATGCAGCATCTTCAACACCTTCTTCCGAAGCTTCAGTGCACGAACCAGACCCAACTGAAGAGGTAGACAATCGCGAACTTCAATTACTTTATAAAATTTTTAATGCTGCACAGAAGAAGAAGCTTGATGTTAAACTGCCGCAACCATACACTGGTCGCCGCGACAAGTGCGTGCTGGACCAATGGCTTTTCAAAATGGAGATTTACTTATCGAACACAGACTTGGTCGAGAGTAAAAAAGTTGCACTTGCTAGTTCTCTGCTCAAGGACACAACATTTCTTTGGTGGCAACGATGGGTTGCTGATGGTAAACACACACCTTCTTGGGATAAATTCCGGCGTGCTATTCGCAAGGCATTCGAACCTGCCAATGCGGATTTTCATGCCCGGTCCTCTCTTCGCCGCCTGAGCCAGACAGGTTCCTTGGCCGCGTACATCACAGAGTTCCAAAGGCTAACTCTGGAGATAGAGACCCTTAGTCCCTCTGATAAACTTCACAGCTTTATCGACGGACTCGAACCCAACCTGAAGGATGATGTGCACAAATACAACCCTACCACCTTGGATGC
Source organism: Adiantum capillus-veneris (assembly GCF_014529385.1). Lineage (NCBI taxonomy): Eukaryota > Viridiplantae > Streptophyta > Polypodiopsida > Polypodiales > Pteridaceae > Adiantum > Adiantum capillus-veneris. Next base: position 147,917,257 of record NC_140951.1, read on the forward strand.
TGCAATTGCCTATGTGGAGCGTCTTGGCGATAATCGGCGCCCTACACGGAATTTTCTCCCTAGTAACAGATCTTCAAATAGCACTCGCTTTTCACAGCGCGATCGCAGAGACAACTATAGCCAAAGTCAGCAACATCAATCTCAATTCAAACAGCAAGCAACGCAACCTTATTCAACTTCAAGGTTCTATTCTCAAGATCGACAATCTGAAAGCAGATCTTCTTCACATATTCCTCCACTTGATCGTGGTAAAGGACGTGATTTTTCTCAAGATGGGCATTCCAATACTCAGCAAGGCTCTTCGTCAAATGGATCTTCGACTTCAAAGAAGGAAGGATTATGTACAATTTGCAACGGTGACCATAGATGGTATCAATGTCCAAAGAGACCAAATCCGTCTAATTTGAAAAGAAATTCTAACGCGGAAGCATCATCGAATTCTGAACAACCAGATTCTGCTAAGGATAAAGGAAAATCTGTGGTCAATACGATTCGTGCCTCAGAGGATACGAGTATTCTTATGAAGCATGCTCAGTGCAATTCTTCAGTTTTGGAGCCTCTCTCAAAGCAAGTTTTGAGCCTTCTTGAACTACTCAATGGTCGCTCCATCAATATTTTGGTGGACAACGGATGCTCGAATAATTTCGTCAGCACTCAAATAGTTCAACAGCTTGGCTTATCAACTCAGAAGACATCTCACTTATATGATGTGGAATTAGCAGATGGATCAATTTTGACTTGTGATCAAACAGTTCGACAGTTGCAGTTTGAGATTCAAACTTATGCAGATCAACTGGATTTTGAAGTCATACCTTTATCTTATTACGACATGATTCTTGGTCAGCATTGGTTATTCCAGTATGATCCAGCAATTAGCTTTCGAGGACATACTATCAATTTGTTCAAAGATGGACGTGAATTGACTTTACACGGGCTTTCTCATGCGGAAAGAGTGATTCAAGCCTCACGTGTACTAGTCAATTGCAAACAGCATGATACAGTGGATTATGAAGAGAATATGATTTCCGATGCAGATGCAGATATTATTTTTGATGAATTTTTGAATTCATTAACTTCTCCTGAATCAATTGATGAAGACAAAGATAAAAATATAGTTGCAGATTCTGAGTCTGAAGACGACTATGCTTTCTTTGATTCTTTACTCGATTATGATATGTCAATTGCAAATCATGAAGTGACAGTTCCAGAAGATGATTCTGAAGAATTTTGGGATTCATTATTGAAAGATGATTACAGTCTCAAGCCAAAATCCTCTCCAGTGATTCATAATGTTGAAGTTACCCCATCTGAAGAGTACCTTGAGAAGATTTCCTCTTCCCCAAATATTTCACAGTTACTGAAAGATTTTGAACCAGAAATCTTACATCACTTAAAGGATTTTGAAGATCAACCTCTTGTTGCAGTCAACCTGATTATGCCAGATTCCTCTAAAAAGTTTTTGAATAATGCAATGACATGGGATTTAGCAGTCAAAGCAAAAAGGTTTCGCAAGAAGCAAAGGTTCAAGACAAAGACTTCAGATAACTCAAAGACTGAAGATTTTCAAAGATTCAATGCTTTTCCAGAGTTCTATCAACATCAGAAGTCATTTCTTTGACACGGGCTCTCATTTTAAATGGGAGGGAATGTCACGATTGTGACTATGTTAACAGCAATACATCTACTCCTAGTTGCAAATACGCGAAGTGCCATGCCAAGGAGGACCCCTGCGCTTAGATGGTCACACCCCTTCGCCCAAAGGACGTGTCTCTTCGCCAAAAGCCACACTCCTTCGACGACTGGTCACACCCCTTTCCTCTACAGGTGCGACTCTTCGCCCAATGGTTGCAGCTCTTCGCCGAAAGGATGTGTCTTTACGTTTAAAGTCGTGTCTCTTCACCAAGAGACGTGTCTTTTCATTTATGTCTCTTCGTCTCCTATATAAGGAGCCCTTGTATCACACATTCAATCAATCAAACACAGAGTCTACTAAGTCTTGTCTCGAGTACCGTTCAGTTTCTTAAGTCTTAATCATGAGTTTAAGTACTTAATTAAGGATTAGCATCTAGAATCCTCACACATTGATTGCTGAGAAATTTCCTGCATTTGCGGCGATAAAGAAAGGAAAAAAAAAACAGCAACAGAAGACTCTTTGCAAGATGTTCTTCTTGGACAGCTTGGTGATTCTTTTACACAAGTAGAGGAGGTCTCGGGGTCTCAGAAATCTGCTAGTAGGAAGAGGGCTCGTGTCATGCAGGTTGACGAGGAGGGTGGTGCTGTGCATGTGCCTAGGCAGACCACCTTGCCTTCACGTGTGCATTCTCTATCTTGGATGAGAGAGCGTCAGAAAGTGGCTGAAATGGAGGTTGCTCGCACTCTCATTGAGTGCAACATCACTTTCAATGTCTTGAGGATTGACCAGTGGAAGAGGATGGTTAGGGCCATTGCCCAAGTAGGTGCAGGTGCTACTGATTCATGGAGTGGGCTCGATTACAAAAAGATGCGCACCACAACACTGGACGAGCAGAAGGCCTTAATAGATAAGGCGTTGGTCCTTGTGAGGGCCGGATGGCAGCAGTTTGGATGCACCATCATCTCAGATGGATGGAGTGACATACGCAGGCGGCACATCATTAACATACTTGTCTCGTCTTGCCTTGGTACATATTTCTTGCTTGCTGTGGATGCAGGCAAGGCAGGAGAGAAGATCACAGGCGAGTTTATCTTTGAGCATATTCGTAGGACCATCAATGACGTTGGTAAAAAGAATGTCATTCACGTTGTCACAGACAATGCAGCCAACTGCAAAGCTATGGGAGAAATGGTAAAGGCAGCGTTTCCTCACATTTTTTGGACTCCATGTGCAGCCCATTGCTTAGATTTGCTGATGGAGGACATAGGCAAACTGCCTTGGGTGCAGCCCACAATTTCAGAGGCTAATAGAATGACCACATTCTTCCGACAGAAGCATCAGGCTTTAGCCATCTTTCATAGCCACAGTACCCTTGATATGGTGAGGCCTTCCAAGACCAAGTTTGCATATATGTATTTGGTGTTTTGCAGAGACTTATGCAAGGTGAGGGATCCACTGTTGCAGACAGTTGTGGACCCAAAGTGGAGAGACATGGCTCGTGCACAGAGTGAGGACACCAAAGCCATTCAGAGGCGTGTCTTGGATGACTCTTTTTGGACAGAGGTGCAGACTCTGATAGTGGCATTGCAGTCAATGTATGTGTTGCTACGAGTCACTGACATGGAGGGCTCGACATTGGGCCTTGTTTACCATCTCTTCATGCAAATGAAGAGCCATATCACGGCATGCGAAGGCTTGACCCAGCAACGGTGAGTATCAGATGTTAAACTTCTTACAGCTTTGATCTTTATGCTATTAAATATTTTCCTACTGTTACTATTGATGTGTGGTACATGGCACATGCTATGGCCTACCATGTGGCATGTGTCATGGAGTCTAACCTTTGGCATTGCTGATTTTTTGCAGCCGAGATGATGTCTTGGCTCTTGTAGAGAGTAGGTGGAATTTTATGAGCCGTCCTATTCATGGGATGGCTGCTTTACTCCATCCTTTCTACAAGACCCCAAGGTTGTTTCAAGAGAGTGATCTCTCAATGCTTAAGGATGAGTACATCAATCGTTTGTTCGATGAGCGAAGCAACTCGAAATAGATGCAGAGATGTGCAGGTACATGAATAACTTGGGACCATCGTTTTCGCGTGCGGTGGCATTGCCTCCAGATGCAACCACTTTTGCTCTCACTTGGTGGCAGAGTTAAGGTCGCAAAGGTCTTCCACGCTTGATTACTTTGGCTCTACGTGTGCTCTCGCAGGTATCTACTAATAGCTAACGAAGCTTCTCTCTCTCTCTCTCTCTCTCTCTCTCTCTCTCTCTCTCTCTCTCTCTCTCTCTCTCTCTCTCTCTCTCTCTCTCTGGTAATTATTGAGCCAACAACATCGGACACTCGCAAATGCAGGATTGCTCGGCAGGTGCTTGTGAGCGCAACTAGAGTGCTTACTCTTTGATCCATACAAAGATCCTCGCCTTAGCACATCTCAGTTGGAGAAGTTAGTGTATTGCAGGGCCAACATGAGGCTCGTGCGCGCTTACCACGCTTTGGGGACACCCAAGCAAGTACGGAGAAGAAGTTATTTACATCTTTCACACTTCATAGTCTATATTTAAAAATATTATACATGATTCTTAAATTCTAATTTACACCATTGTGAACATCATAGTGGTCTCGTACGGTCCTGTACGTTTTGTACACGTACGATGATGTGCGGTACTAACCAAACTAAAAAATATTAAGATGTACGATGACGTTACGTACGTTCAAAATAAAAAAACAAAGAATTCTTACGTCTAAGGCTCAGGCCCTTGCGTTTAAACTTTACACTTAAAGAAACTTGACATTATGAGATCTTCAATGGGAGCTTGAGAGGGAGAGACCCAATGGAGAGAAGATGGAGAGGCAAGACTCTAGTCTCTAGAGCTTGTCACTTGAGAGCTAGAACATGGGAGCATTGAGCAGTGAGAGCATTGAGAGCAATGAGCATTGAGAGCATTGAGAGCTTGAGAGCAATGAGCATTGAGAGCTTGGAAGTGTTGGAGAACAAGATGGAGAGGCATTGCTTAAATAGGAAGAGGCTAGAGCATGAGAGAGAGAGAGTTGGGCTGCTCAATGTAATCCATTCACAATTGTGAATTTTGCCCCCCCCCCCCCAAAAAAAAAAAAAAAAAAAACGTACAAAACGTACGGGACGGTACGTGACCCGCAGTACGGAACGAGACGTTCCGTACGTCGTACGAAAACTACCCTGGTGAACATGATGTACAACAGGCTAATCCCTCACGTATAAAGTTGGTAGATGATTCTGATGTGGAGAAGGTGGACCAGCATATCAGGGATGAGCAAGAGGAGATAGTACGTATGCTTCACAGAGAGTTATAGGATGTGGATCGGCGTGTGACGAGGTCTCGTGTACGAGCTTATAGCATTCCATTACGTCTACAAGCTGCAAGTGGGGAGAGTGCACGACGGAAGAGCATTCGCAAAGGGAAGCTACCCATTCGTACTCCTCGGCAACGTGCGAATGAGGCAGTTCGTCTCATTCACGCAGAGGAGGGGGAGGACGATAGTGGTTCAGATGGTGCAATCGAGGCTACATGTGCTATGGTGATAGAGCCAGAGTTTGATGACGAGTGCTAGTCCAAACATTTTCACATATTTCAATAGGGTGTTTTTCTTTATGTATGCTCTATTAGGAGCCATTTTGGCTTGACATTTTTCACTATTGTGGGTCGCTCCTTATTAGCAATTGTTGGCTACTTGAACCAATGTTATGTTTACACTTCTGACTCTATATTATTTAGTATGTACGCTTTCATTGTTCAATTGTCAGCAAGTACTTTCATTGTTCAATGCTTGAAGGTTTTTCATTGTTCTTTTGGAGGAGATACACATGTTTAATGTATGTTATAGTATCTACAAGATCGTTACTTGGTACTTGGTTAGTGTCAAGTGGATCTCCAATTGGTAATGTTAATTGTGTGTAGTAATCATTGATGTGCCCCCAAGTAGTTTGCATGATATACATTTTCTAAATCTCTAATGAGGAATGGAAACTTTGTTAAATTTTCTCTCATTTACTTGTTTTTTACGAAGGTACGTATTTTTACAAACATAAAAAATTTATTCATACGGAACGACGTACAGATACGTACCGTACATTACGTATGATACCACCTTGATATACGTACATGCATATGCATATATCTACATGTACATGCATATGTATATGTGTATATATATGTGTGTGTATATATACATACATACATACATACATATATATATATATATATATATGTATGTATGTATGTATGTATGTATGTATGTATGTATGTATGTGTGTCTCACACGGTTGTGCTATCACTCGGTGTCTAAAAAAAAGCGTACGCAATAAGATTCTCCACCTATCACTCTTTATCCTCCACCTCTCACTACCTTTGAAACTGTCCACCTTGTAAAGTAATAAACCACCATGGACAGCGACACCCACTAGTGTAAAGAGATATTCACTCATGTAAAGTGACATCCACTACCTTCCTGACTAAGGCGTTACCTTGAGCCTCAAGCCAAGCATTCCCTATACAAAGGAGGTCATGCCTCATTGAAGATCCATCTCGGAATGAGTCTTCTCTCTCTCCTAACATCTTGAGTCGAGTCCTCCTACATCTTATAGTAAGCTTAGCCTATCCCTTGTACAAAGCTTCATTAATATAAGATTTTTCCTTTATAGAACGATCCACTGCACACTTCTGTAGTTACTTCTTTTTGCTCTTACTAATAGAAATGCACTCCTTCCGCCAGCAAATTCATTGTGTATATATTTTGGTATTAGAGTCTGTAAATTGATTTAGCCTATTGCTCTCGCTTACTCTGTTTATCATTTGAGCTCAAGTTCAACAAGCTTTCGGCTACTTGCTCCAAGTGATTAGTAAGGATTAATCCTTTAAGCATTATTTATTCATCAGTGTTATTACCGTCATAGTGATACGAAACGCCGTTTCTTGCCCCAAGAAACGGAACAGAGTTTCTTGGGAGTTTCAGACCGGAAGAAACGGAGTTTCTTGAGTGAAAAAAAAATCCCCAAAAAAATTTGAGGGTAGCTCTCTATTGTTCCAGGACTCACATTCTTGAGAACCAATAGTTAATCCATTAGATGACTACGTTGGGCTTGGCTCAATGGATTGCTTATCTTTATGTTTATGAACCCTATCTTTTTGTATTGCGGTGATTTATGGGTTTGAAGACTAGACATGTTATGGCTCTTGAGTCTTCACTTATGACCTAGTCACTTTTTGCTTAATTTTTGACATTGAGTAGTATCATGTACGACTGTCTCTTTATGACATTGAAAACTGGCTTTGAATTGAATGTCTCAAGTCTTGGTTTGAACTTTGCAGACCTTCTTCAAAGTTCAAAGTGGTAATTGGTAGACCCTAGGTTGAAGGTTGTAACTTTTTGTCATATAAATTCTGAAGTTATGTATAATATGATCAATGACTTATCTTTCTAAGCTTCTTGTTTTAAGTATTATATTGTTTTTTTAATATTAAAAAAACCTCGTTTCTTAACCGTTTCGACCATGCTTGAAACTTCGAAACTCAAGTTTTTCCGTTTCCGTTTTTGCCATTCCCGTTTCGGGTTGTCGCTATGATTGCCACTTGAATCTATATCGACACGCAAGGTAGCGTGCTACGTGAGAAAAAGAGACTTGCAATTAATCTATAAAGGAAAATTAACAGTAAGTGAGAAAAAGAATCATAAGGGACAAAATATCATTGTGCGTTCTGATAATCATTCTCAAATGCTTAGATGTTTGATCAGATTGCTTCATGAGAAATAAAGTTACCAAAAATTGGGCCGTAGATATTCAGCCTACTCTAAAATCAAAAACACATTAGTACCTTCTATAAAAATTAAAATCCCAACAAAATCGAGGGCAATGCAAATTAAGGATTGTATGCGTACAGAAATGTTTGAATCTAAGGAGCAAACTTTCTGTAAACATTGCCTAAGATTAATTGGTAAAGCCTCTCCTTCATCTTCAACCTTTTCAATACAGTTTTGTATGATCGAGGAAACAGATTTCATTATCTCTGATAATGTTAAAATCTTTATTGCACCATATGTAATAATGGATGATCACACAAAACCTAGACCTGAGGTTTTACAAAGAAACTATAAGACAGTGAAGCTACATGCACTTGAAAAGCAGTTGACTCAATTGCATAAGCTGATAAATAGTATGCTAAAGCTACTTCAAGCCTATCCTTCTTCTTTGCATACAGATCTCATTGTCCCTTCCTCATCTCCCATTATACCAAGCTTCTCGTTTACCAAACCATCCATGCATAAAATTCCTGGTCACTCTCACAAGCGTTTATTCTTAAATGTTATTAAGTTTACTAATGTACAGGAGAATTCTTTCAACAAAGAACCAGGGTGGAAAGATTCGGAAGCCGCAAAGCGGCTTGTTAACAAGCTGCAAAGTAGCTTCCTAATTCTCAGTTCAATGCAGGGAGAGATTTATATACTATTGCTCGTTGTCACAAAAACCGCAATAATTTTATTGACAACACAAGCAAAACTTCCTCAAAAGTCCCAGCAGGAGTATCATTTCAAACAATTGACTATGCTTGAAAAGAAGACTCAGATGAGCGAAGATGGGATATGATAAATGTAAAAGCTAGGACAGGAATGAAAAACTGGTTCAAATGCTACAATGGACCAAATGGTATCTAACTTTACCAAATGATTGTCTCATGTTAAACTGATCATTTAATATGGGGAGATAAAAGGGAAACAAGAGTTAGAATATAGATATGTGCTTGCAGACATATCTCAACCATGGGCCTAAATGAGAGATAACGTTATCTCTAACTAGAGGCCAAAGGGAAGATAGTCTACCAAAGAGCTAGGTGCCATAAGTGCTTTAAGCTCACCTCACCATTAGACGAAGAGGGGAGATGACTGCATCTCATTAAGGGTTTAAGGTGCACTTAATGAAGCTCTGAAAGACCTTAGGGTTGGCTTCATTAAAGCCTCCAAAGGTAAGTGTTAAAAGCCTTAAGACATAGTCTTTAATTTTTAACTTTAGTCGATTAATGTCCAAGCAGGCAAAGGGGGCAGCTTGCTTAAGCACGGGCTGTGCTTAAGCAGGGGGCCTGTCTGCTTACCAAGTAAGAACTAGCTACAAAGGAGGGGGCGAGCCCTACAGACGAGGGAGATAGGTAGTGTGCGTGCACCTCACCAAGGGCCCATACTCTCATGAGAGGAAAGGGGCCACATGTCAGGTGTAGAGGCACACTGCTCGAGCAAGCTGGGGCTATGCTTAAGCAGGGGTTTTGCTGAAGCAAGGGGGGTGATAGCTTAGCCTAACAAGAGGGAAAGGAGGACACTTGTCAAGAGGCTACACCCCTTGCCCCAAAGGGAGCCAAGGTCTCATTGGCTAGAGGGCTACATGGCCCAATGAGCGTCAAGGGTAGCCTAGGAAAGGGGCTCGACCAAGCTCTCTCTCTCTCTCTCTCTCTCTCTCTCTCTCTCTCTCTCTCTCTCTCTCTCTCTCTCTCTCTCTCTCTCTCTCTCTCATTTGAGCCTCCCACAAGCCCTCTCCCTCTCTCATTCTTCTCTTCACACACTCTTGTGAAGCAAGAACTCCGTCTCCTTCTCCAAGCTTGAGAAGTTAAGTGCCTACTACAACAAGCTCTTGGCTATGGATGCAAATCCATACAAGAGAATGCTTATGCTTGCTTATCAATCTCTCTAATCTTCATTATCACTATGCTAAGCTATGCTACAAGAGCTATGAGTGATTATGTGCAAGGGGGTATTGCTTTCTCGTAGAGCTACTTCTACTTCTCCCTTCTTCCTCACTCCCTACCAGCTCTCCTCACCTTTCATGGTGTTTGAGGTCTTGGGATTGAGGCTAGGCGTTTTTCAAGTTCATGCTAATCACGTTTATTGTTGATGTTATGCTAATGCTTGGTGAGTGAAGCTTGCCATCTTCACCTCATCAAGAAGGTCTCAAGGAACACAATAAGTTGTATTGTAAACAAGTCTTCCGTCGTGGAAGAATCTATAATACAAATGCCTATTGGAGGGGGGACCGGCTCCAACTAATCTGGTCCTCTATTGGTGTCAATTTCTCTAAACTCTCACTCTCTTTTACAAGTATTGTTCAGGCCATGTTAATGAAGTAATGTGTTAATGTTACCCTCTCCATCCAAGCACTCTCTTTATCATTCTACATCTACAGACAAAGGAATGCTCAAGGAAATGCTCCATATGTTATTCACTTTCCACTCCAACTCAAGTTGAAAGGCTAATTCCACTACAAACTACTTGGGGACACATTACTACACATTATCAACTGGATATTCACTAGCCAAGTACCCAGTAACGATCGTGTAAAACATATATTAAACATTTGTATCTGGTAACAAAATGAAAAACGTTCAAGCATTCATCAATTAAAGCACCTGCTAACAATTGAATAATGAAAGTGTACACACTACATAATAAAGAGTCAGAAGTGTGAACATAACATTGCTTTAAGTAGCCTACAACTGCTAATAAGGAGGGACCCACAATCATGACAAATGTCAAGCCAAAATGGCTCCTAATAGCGGATACATAAATAAAAACACCCTATTGAAATATGTGAAAATGTCCAGACCCCGGTCGTTGTCATGAGCCCACAAAATTAAATTATATAAACTTTTAAAAAACTGATTCATACAGTACGATCACTCCGTGTACAATACGGATCAGCACGTATGGACCGGTCCAACCTTGGAAGCAAGTGACTCCAGTTCTTCTTCAACAACCGCCAAATCAAGTAAAAAAGGCCAAACTGAAATATCAATTTTGCAGAAGCAGATAAAAGCAGCTCTTAAAGAAGCAAAACAAGCCAATGCACCAATATCAAAAAGAATGGTGATACTAGCCTTAGCTAATAAAATGAAGATAAAGAAAGTTAAAGAAAGTAAACCTTTCTTTGATATCAGCTTCATCAATAATCTGGCAAGTGGAAAAGTCAAAGCTTAATCTGTCTATGATCTGCCACCAGTAAGAGAATCCTCCTCTTCATCAAGATCAGATTACGAAGATTTCTCAACCACAGCATCAACATCCAAGGAACCCATTCCTTTCTCTTTTGATGCATTACTTCAAAAAGAAAAAGAGCTTCAACAAAAGGAAGAACTTCTTACAAGAAAGGAAACATTGCTCAAATGGGAAGTTGATCTCTAGGCTAAACAACACACTCTTCACTCTCTACAGAGAGGTGAAGTAAGAGAAATACTACCTACAACAAGAAACTAGCTCTCGACCTCAACCACAATCGCTGCACCTACAACCAGTATAAGTATTTCACTCCCAAAAGATCCAGATAAGCAACAATCAATCGACGAGCAGCTATCCAAAAATAACCCTTTTACTCCTAAAGAAACTCAAAGGCTTAGGGAATTGCTAGCTTTAGAGCTAAAGGAACAGCCAGCAAAAGAAGCGGTTGAATGCTAAACAGTGTGCATATCTGGAAGAGTACAATAAACCGTTTTGGGTTACACTGTTGTCAGTCGCCTCTTACAAGTTTGTGTCATTGTCAGAACAGATTGAGAAGTACTGTTGCGGATTGCTTAAGAAGATCAAGGACTACTGCACAAAGACTACTATCATGGATATGTTCCACTTGATTGAGAATGCAAGAGCGGCCAGCAATCTGTCGAAGGGAGATTCTGATGGATTTAATAGCCACAAGAAAGGGTCCCAAGGCAAACAGTTTTAAGCCAAGGGCAATGTTGCAGCAAATCCTTCTGTGCCTCCCACAAAGAAGCCCTCTACACATTATGAGTCAGGTTAACGAGCTTTTAGAGAAGGGGCTGATTCAGACCAGCTCGTTGCCTTTTTGTTCAAATGTACTCTTAGTGCAGAAGAAGGATGGTTCATGGCGCATGTGCATTGACTACCGCGCCTTGAATAAGAATACCATCAAGAACAGGTTCCCTATACCGAGGGTAGATGACATTCTTGATCAGCTTGAGGGAGCGTCATTGTTTACAAGGAGACTTAAAGAGTGGGTACCATCAGATACGCATTAGGCCAGAAGATGTCCATAAGACTGCATTCAGGACAACATTTGGTCTCTATGAGTTTCTTGTCATGCCATTTGGTCTCACAACTGCTCTTGCCACGTTTAATAGAATGATGGACAAAATTCTTAGACCACATAGAAACTTCGTGGGTACCTTCTTTGATGACATGATTGTCTACTCAAAGTCCGAGAGGGGCATCGGGACCACTTGACCGTAGTTTTCAATGAGTTACGTAAGAACAGGCTACTCATTAATGCGAAGAAGAGTGAATTCTTTTTGGAAGAGATTCACTTCCTTGGACACCTTGTTTCAGAGGATGGGGTACGCATGGATCCCGTTAAAGTGGAAGCAATTAGGTCATGGCCAAACTTGAAGTCCGTACATGACATTTGAAGCTTTCTAGGCTTATGTTCCTACTACAGGAGGTTCATTTGAAATTTTGTTGAGATTGCTTCTCCAGGCCATGCACTGCAAGGGAAAGGAGTTATTTTCAAGTGGACAGCCAAGGAAATTTTAGCCTTCAAACACATGAAAGAGAAGCTGACTTCAAATCCGGTAATCATTTTGCCAGATCTTTCGAAACCTTTTGTGGTTCAGTGTGATGCATGTGGCCATAGTCTTGGTGCAGTTCTAATGCAGAATGGCCGAGTAGTCGCGTATGAGAGCAGAATACTTTTAAAGAACGAAAGGAACTTGCAAGTTTATGAGAGAGAATTGTTGGCACTAATTCATGCTCTCACTAGTTAAAAACGCTATTTGCTAGGGGCTGATTTTATTGTCCAGATATTTTCTCACGCAAACGAAGTTGTCTGAAAAACACATGCGATGGGCAAACATCTTTCAATGTTCCATTTTCAGATTGTGCATGTACAAAGGAAAAAGAACGTGGTCGCTGAGGCGTTGTCACGAAAGCCCCAAATTTCAGCAATGTCAATTCCGTACCATTGTGAATTCGATGAAATGAAGACACAATATGCTGAAGATTCAGATTTTGCAAGGATCTATGATCAGCTTGTTGATGGGCAACATCATGAGCACTTTATGCTTAAGAATGACTTTCTCATGATGCATGGAAAGTTATGCGTCACTAAACAGTTACGGCCAAAGGTTTTGATGGAAAGTCATGCTCCACCTTATGCTGGGCATAGTGGAATTGATGCAACAGTGAAAGGGGTTGAGGCATTCTTCTATTGGCGAGCTTTAAGTCAAGATGTTGACACATTTGTAAGATCGTGCCTAGTTTGCCAAAAAGTCAAATTTGACAGGCAAAAGCAACCAGGATTGTTGCAGCCGTTGCCGATTATTGGCAGGCCATGGGAAAGCATAGCGATGGACTTTATCTTTGATCTTCCAAGAATGCAAACAAGCAATGATGGGATTTGGACTATCATTTGTAGGTTCAGTAAGCAGGCCCATTTCATTCCTGTTAGGAAGAAGATAAAGCATGAACACATGGTCAAGATATTCATGAGCAATATCTTTAAGTATCACGGGATGCCTCAGTCAATTGTCAGTCACAAGGATCCACGTACAACGACTCTTTTCTGGAAGGCATTGTTTTGAGAATATGGGCACTATGCTAAAGTTCTCATCTTCGTTTCATCCGCAAACTCATGGACAGTCAGAAGAGGCAAATTCTATTGTCCTGGATCTGCTCAAATGTTATGTGTTAGAGCACAAGGCAACTAGGGAACACCATCTCCCATTGGTTGAATATGCTTACAACAACATTGTGCATACTTCGACAGGTAGGGCATCATTTGAGATAGTGGAAGGAGGAAAGAAAGTCCCGCCCATTTTTTAGACTAAGGACAAGATATTCGAGGCAGACAAGTATGTGCAAGATATGGATGAAACATACAGGAAGATAAAGATTGCTCTTGAGAAGACTCAGGCTAAGCCAAAGAAAGCTGTTGATCGTCACCATCGTTAACTTGTATTTTCACTTGGTGATTGGGTGCTTTTGCGCTTTGAAAAGGCCAGGTTAAGGAAAAGGAAAGGCAAGGAACGTTTGTTTCCTTAGTATGCGATATTATGGTCCTTTTGAGATTACAGAAAAGATCAACGATGTAGCTTACAGGTTGAAGCTATCAGAAGGCTGGAAAATACATAATGCTTTCGTCGAGGGCGATTACAATGCTTTCAAGAGGGGGGTATGTCACAAACTCGTGACGTGGCATGGTCACAGAAGATACGCACCCACACACTCTCTGTAGCAAACCGTCTTAAAAAACGCGGAGAAGTGCTGATGTGGCACTGTCGTACGGACCCCCGCAAATTGCGGCGCAAAAAGCGGAAAGCTGTACGGACTGCTGACGTGGCAAAGGCGTACGGACAGGCTGCTTTTTGGCTATGCAAACCAGGGCTGAAAACTTACGCAAGCTGCTTTAATTTTCTAAGCAAGCTTGTGAGAGGATATGCTTTATTTTTGTAGGCTTTTGATTTTCAGCTTTTGGGGCTCTGCTTTTAGCATCCCTTGTAAAGTTATAAATTGGTGGGCAAGGCTCCCACTTTGCAGAGCATTTGGACGCAGAGTCCGAGAGTGAGACCCTCCCACTCCCTTGTACTTTTGAGTTGCAGATTAATACAAAAAGAAATACCGAAAGGGGCGCCAATCTTTGGGGCCAATACCTCTAGGCACGAAACTCCACCGGGCCGCGTCGAATCTAATTGTGGACTGTTTTGAAGTGAATTCCTGTCGTGTCGCGATAGATTCTTGACTTGGAGTGTCCAAGTTTGTTACAACCATTTTCCAGAAGCTCGTTGACTTGCTTCAAAATTTCCTCTTGTTGAGCAAGACTTACTCTGTAAGGGGGTTGGTTTAATGGAGAGCTTCCCGGTCCGAGATCAATGGAGTGATCTTTCAGACGTTCTAGAAGTAGCCTATGTGGAAGAGTGTCCGTGAAACAATCCTCATATTTTTAGTAAATTGAAAACGTTTAATTTCCAAACTAGAGGGCAAACCTCGTTAGTTTTATCCTTTTCTCGTGTCAAAATCAAGTAACCAAAAACGCGCTTCTTTATTTCCTTTTTAATGGAAATTTGGCTTACAATAGGGAATAGCCAATCCCCAGCATCAGCAAAAAATTAAATGTTCTTGCCCTCATGCTCAAAAGCGAGCGTCTTTTCCACATAATCTAGGATCGATTGCATATGGTACTACTAAGGCATACCAAAGATGATATCACATCCCTCCATGAATGCCATCAAAAATGTTTTTCCTGAAGCTATTTTGCTATCTTTTGTTCGATTAACATCTTTGTCATTGGACGTGGCCGTGTGTGCTTTCTACAACACGTAATCAATCTTTACCTTTGATGTATTTTGTTTCTCCCTTCTTTGTTGTTGATAGTCAAATGCTTCTATTTCAAGTATGTCTAATAGCTATAAGCTCAATTTTTGTTTTATGTTCTAAAAGAGGTCTTGACTACTTACATTGTGTCCTGTCTCTGGTACAAGCTTACCATTTTTCCTTCTTTTCATACCAACCTCCTGTCAGTGATAATAAATATTTTTTGGATTTCCAAGTCCCAAAATGTATACCAAGCCACAATGAGCTACCTCCAAGGCTTGCTAGGAAGGGCCAGTCCAATCTAGGAGAGAACTCCGCCACTCCGAGTCTCTCACATGAATTCTCTTTCAATTCCGTTGTTTGGAAGTGCTAAAAGTTTGTTCCAGTCTCTTCTTTCCAATTGGCATGTGGTGCCCTCCAGTTACATGTGCTTTTGGACAGGAGGCTTAACATTGTTGTTTCCCTCTCAGTCATCCACGCCCTACTCGTGGTCGCTCTGTTGGTTCCCACTCAAACCTTCCCGGACCCTCTTTCGGTGGTGCTTCTTAGCGGCTACTTGGTGGTTACCTCAAGGTTTCCTCATTTCCTCCATGGCATTCATTGCGACTATCTAGTGGTTGCCTCTTGGTTTCCTTGATTTTTGACTTCTCCTAAACATCCATCGGGAGGGTGAAAAGAAAAAGGAAAATGTCACGTGCACATCTAACCTTATGTGCATGTAGACAAGCTGAAACCGGCCTGTTCAATCCAAAAAGGGCGGTAGACTTTACTTTAAACCTTGATTTAGCTTTCACCCATTAGTAGTCGTCTATTTTACTTGTACTTTCAAGACACAACATAGGGGAGAGGGATACACGCTGCTAGATTGCACCTGTATGAGTAGACGGACACCAGATTGGCCCCCAACTTAGGCGCCCCTTTCGGTATTTCTTTATTGTTCAAAAGAGGGAATATACGCTGTGGTTCTTTCCAAGCTGCCCCGCACAAACTCGGCTGAATTTCCACTGTTCCAGCTTGATTTCGGCAGCATAACTGTACTAGAACCCTTCACAGTCAGTATTCCCACGCATTGGCCGACCTTCCCGACGCATACGGGCGCTTTGCAAAACCTGGCGAGAATCTGCAGCACGCTGAATTCTCGGTTTTCAGCCCTGAAAATGCACCAGATCACCTGTACAGCGGTCCCCTTGCGTCCCCGAACCTCCTGGGGGTATTAGGGTCCGTTTAGGGCCAAAACCCTAAACCTGCAAAAATACACAGCAGGCTGTAATTCACTGTTTCGGGCTCCGTTTCGCGTGCCGGTCGCATCCGTAGCAAGTCCTCGAGCTCCCGCACCTGTAGGGCTACTTGCCCTTTGAATCGGACGAGATTTCTAGCGTGAAACCTCTCCGAATTCACCTGTACCTGCGGGGGGATTAGCCGCTAGCTAATCCAGTACCTGTGCAAGAGGCTCTTGCCTCGGCAATCGCGCATGAACCCACACAACTGTACATTGGTCAAATGAACAGCCCACTAGAGGGGCATAACATACTGCCAAAGGGGAGAGAGAGGGCAGTGCGTAGCGTGCAGGGCATCACTCCTGGCACCGCACTGTGCATAAGAGGGAAAGCAAGCACTCCATAGCTCTTAACCTGTGACAAAGACTTGCAAAATGAGCCTCCCAGCTATAAATCACGTTTTTGCCTTCTCTATAAGTAGTAAACTGGCCTCAGAGTGCCAAGTGTCACTCATTTGTGCATTTTCCCGCTTTAGACCCTCGGGTCTAAAAATATCTCACCTGCAGCCTCTGTTGACTTGGCCACAGAGTAACAAAATGATCCCCATGTCAAACTGCACGTAATGACGCGAAGACATTTTCAGGTCCCAAAATAGCAGTTCCCTAAATTTTAGGAGATGCTGCCATTGTATCTTTCTAGGTCATCCGACCCTCTTTGTACACTGCGGCCACATCCAGAACTGAAATGTAGCCTATGTAGCAAAGGATTCCACTTTGGCTAGTCAATGACCCCACTTGGCTAACCATAGTCCTTGTCCAACCTTAGTGCTCTCTTGCCCTCAGGCCTGGACTCCCTCTGGACAATTCCACACTAGCTATGCAATGCAGGGCAGTTAGATTTCTCGAGGGGTGTTTCCAAAAAGTGAAAGTAAATAGATAATAAGAAAGAAATCAACAAAAAGGATAGATAGTAGTCACACGCTGGTGACATACCCCCCTCTTGAAATCTCAAACGTCCTCGTTTGCATCTATGTCGTACATGCCTACTGTCAACACTGATCTATTCAACACCTGTCGACACATATACGACACATACATGCTCATTGTCAACCCTGGTGTATTCAACACCTCGTCGACACATGTATTGCCTGCGTGTGAACCCTGTCCCAATGACATAGTGGTAGTTGCGCACTCTGCCATTGCTTTGAGTCACTAACTTTCCAATGACAAAATGGTAGCTGCACATTTTGCCACTGTCTTATAGTACACGTTGGATCCCGTAACACTTTCGAGCATACCCAAACCGACAGTTTAAGAATGCAGTTACACATGTACTCTTCAATAGAAGCAATCACTGTATCCTTGACAACTAACAAGAAATACTCACTTCTATAGCACTAACCAAATTTTTGGACATTCCATAAGAGCAATTGCCAAACTGACAATCTATACAGCTCTAACATTCATGTAACAGGTATTTGATTTGAGCTCACTTTAAATACCTTGTACATCATTTGTTTCAGAAGCCATTGTCACACTGACAATCCATTTAGCTTTGAAACTCAATGGGTCAAGGTAGGTTGCAAATCGAAGGCTTCCAGGTAAAGTGATAACACAGTTGGTGACTCTGCAAGTTCACCTTCTTCCATCCACTTAGCATCCATTGGTGGATAGTTTCTGAACTTTACCAAGTAACGCCTAGCAACCTTGCCTTTCACTTTCCTTTCTTTGTGTGCCAAAATCTGTTCAGGGACCAAGATCTCGTCAAGTTCCTCGACTTCCGGCTGATCTTCAGCTGGCATATCTTCTGGCAACTCACCCACATAGGGTCTGAGAAGACTCACATGAAACGCATTGTGAATCTTCCAACTGTCAGGCAATTTCAGCCTATGTGCAACATCACTGATTATGTCGCACACTTGAAAAGGCCCATAGTAACGCATGCTGAGCTTTGGAAACAGTCTTTCCTTGCCCTTCATCTTCTTTAACCTTGCCTTTTCAAAGCGTAAAAGCACCCAATCACCAAGTGAATATAGCACTTCACGACGGTGACGATCAGCTGCTTTCTTTTGCTTTGCCTGAGTCCTTTCTAAGGCCACTTTGACCTTCTTGTACATTTCATCCATGTCCTGAACATACTTATCTGCTTCAAATATCTTGTCCTTTGTATGCAGTATGGGAGGAACTTTCTTGCCACCTTCAACTATCTCAAAGGGTGCCTTGCCAGTTGATGAATGCACTGTATTATTGTATGCATACTCCACCAATGGCAAATACTGCTCCCACTTTCCTTTATGCTCTGACACATAACACTTCAGCAGATCTAGGACAGTAGAATTTGCCTCTTCTGACTGCCCATCTGTTTGAGGATGAAATGACGAAGAGAATTTGAGCGTGGTGCCCATATTCTCAAACAAACCTCTCCATAACAAACTTGTCATGCGTGGATCACGGTCGCTAACAATCGACTGTGGCATGCCATGATACTTGAAAATATTGCTCATAAACAAGCGTGCCATCTGATCTGGCTTTATCTTCTTCCTGACAGGAATAAAATGAGCCTGTTTGCTGAATCTGCAAATAATGGTCCAAATACCATCGTTTCCTGTCTGCGTTCTCGGAAGATCAAAGATAAAATCCATAGCAATACTTTCCCATGGTTTATCTGGAATAGGTAGTGGTTGCAATAACCCTGGTGCCTTTTGCCTGTCAAACTTGACCTTTTGGCATATTAGGCATTCTCGCACAAAGGTATCCACATCCCTTCTCAATGTAGGCCAATAGAAGAATGTCTCAACCGCTTTAACTGTAGCATCGATACCACGATGCCCTGCATACGGTGGGACATGACTCTCTTCCATAACTTTGCGTCGCAATGGCTTTGTGACACACAATCTTCCATGCATCATCATGAACCCGTCTTTAAGAAGATAGTGTTCATGACGTTGTCCTTGCATTAGCTGCTCGAAGACCCTTGCAAAATCTTCATCATTTTCATACTGTTCTCTCATATCATCAAGTTCATGATGATAAGGAATTGACACAGCTGAAATTTGTGGCTTCCTTGACAAGGCATCAGCCACAACGTTCTTCTTGCCTTCCACATGCACAATCTGAAAATGGAACATGGACAAGATATTTGCCCATCGCAAATGCTTCTCAGATAACTTTGTTTGTGTCAAGAAGTATCGCAAGGTCTGATGATCCGTTTGGACAACGAAATCTGCACCTAGCAGGTAGTGTTTCCAACTTAAGAGCGCATGAATCACAGCCAGTAACTCTTTCTCATAGACCTGCATGGTCATCTCTGGCCCTTGCAAAATTCTCCTCTCATAGGCTACTACCCTGCCATCTTGCATTAGCACTCCACCAATGCTACTACCGCAGGCATCACACTGGACCACAAATGACTTCCTAAGATCTGGCAACACAATGACTGGATCTGAAGTCATCTTTTCCTTTAAGAGATTAAAAGCTGAAATCTCTTTCTGTGTCCATCTAAAGGTGACTGCCTTCTTTTGAAGAGCATGTAAAGGTGAAGCAATCTCAGCGAAATTTCCGATAAACCTTCTGTAATAGGAGCATAGTCCCAAAAAGCTTCGGACATCATGCACCGTCTTCAAATTTGGCCATGACTTGATCGCTTCAACTTTTGCAGGATCCATTCTGACACCATCCTTTGAGACAATGTGTCCCAGAAAGTGAATCTCTTCCAGAAAAAACTCACCTTTTTTTACATTGATGAGCAACCTATGACTGCGTAGCTCTTTGAACACAATGACCAAGTGATGCCTATGCTCCTCTTCATTCTTTGAGTAGACTATCATGTCATCAAAGAATGTACCAACAAACTGCTGGTGTGGACGGAAAATTCTGTCCATCATCCTATTGAACGTAGCAGGAGCATTTGTGAGACCAAAGGGCATCACTAAAAATTCGTAAAGGCCAAACGTTGTTCTAAAAGCAGTCTTGTGCACATCCTCTGATCTAATGCGGATCTGATGGTACCCACTCTTTAGATCTATCCTGCTAAACATAGCTGCTCCTTCTAATTTGTCCATAATATCATCAATTCTAGGTATAGGGAACCTATTCTTGATGGTATTCTTGTTCAGTGCACGGTAGTCGATGCACATACGCCATGAGCCATCCTTTTTCTGCACCAACAACACTGGAGAACAGAATGGAGATGAACTGGGCTGAATCAGCCCCTTTTCTAACAGCTCCTGTACTTGGCCCATTATCTCTTTCTGCTGAGCCGCACTAACCCTGTACGGAGGCTTATTTGGTGGGCTACTGCCTGGCACCAAATCTATCGCATGGTCCTCGGGTCTCTCTGGCGGTAATTGAGACGGTAATGAATCGGAAAAGCAGTCACTATACTGTTGTAAAAACATTGACCTTTCTTTATCTAGCACAGATAAATTTGATTCATCACAATCTGACACTTCACGTGCAAAAACCAAGTACGCAGAAAGATGCTTTTTCATTACAGAAGTAATAGCAGAAGCTGATACAGTAGGAATAGACTCCCCTTTAAGCTTTACATCCAGAATGTGAGTCTTTCCTTTGCTCTGTACAGTGATCTTTTTGTTGTAGGCATCCATGATTCCCTGTACACGAAACAACCAAGGAATACCTAACAACACATCACATCCGTCCAGTGGCATGATGTAAAATTCTTCAGCATCTACATAGGACTGGATATGTAGACGCAACTTTCCAATGATGGGTGTCACAGCCTCTGTATGGCTAGGACATGCCAAACCTGCCTCTGCTGTATACCCCATCTCTTCAGGTCTGATTCCCAACTTTGAAGCCAATTCTAGGGAAATGAAGTTGGCTTTGGCACCTGGATCAAAGAAGATAAGCACTGTTTGATCCCTGACCTTTCCCCATGCTCTGCAAAGCTCACTTGCATCTGAATTTGGCTTGTCGCTCACCATATCTGGCACTAGACCAGCCATGGGCTTCTTTCCTTTCCTGTCTTCCTTGTCATCAGAATCAGCTGGCCTTTTCTTTGTAGGACAATTGTAAGCAATGTGGCCAGGTTGCTCACATATAAAGCATTTGTTCTCTGTCCTTAGGACCTTCTTTTGCTCTTCTGACTTGCGAGGAAAACGTCTTTTCCATTTCTTTGCTGGTCCTTTTTCTGATTCAGCCGTAGCTTTGTCTTTCCCTGCGTTGGTTGACTCCTGAATCCCTTTAGGAGCCTCATTGGGAACGTGCTTCTTGGCTGAATTTTTCTTGCCTGATCCTGCCTTGACGCGAGTGTTAAATTCACAATCTTCTCCCTTGAGCAAACCATTGCCAGTGTTTGCTACCTCGATGAGCTGCGTCAAAGTAGTGACTTTTGTCTTCGTGCAGTATTTTCTCAATCCTTTAGGTAGGCCACAACAGTATTTTTCAATCTGTTCTGTCAATGGCACAAACCTATAGGAAGTTACTGGAAGTAGAGCTTTCCAAAACTTCCGATTGTAATCATCCAGATTTCTGCAAGTGGCAGCATTTAGCTGGTGCCATTCTGTCATGACATCTGCTTCGAAATCATCAGATAACCATGCTGCTGCAAAAATCTGCTTGAAGTAAATCCATGTGGACGGAGCTTGCCCTTGAAGCAATAAAGTTGTCCACCATTGTCCCGCATTCCCTGTCAAGAAAGTGGCTGCCTTGCGGACCTTTGAAGCCTCTGTAAAGTTTCCCCCTGCATAGGCCTTGTCAAACTGCTGGAGGAATGAAAGAGCCTTCTTCCTGTCATCAAACCCTGTAAAGGTCGTGAATGTCACACCTTTGCCACCTTCTTTGTACGGAGTTGGCCTCTCCAGCGGCGTTAGATTGTCATATGGAAGTGACTGAAACATGGGAACACTATTAGGGTTCATCTGTGTTCCTTGGCCGCTATTAACTTGACCTGGAAATGCCATATTTGGCTGCTGATTTGTAATTCCAGCCATACCAAAATTTGCCTGTGGCATCCCAGATTGGCCCTGAGTGCTCTGAAACCCTGGTAGCATACCCATGACACTGTACATGGGGTTAGGCATCATCGTTTGAGCACCCCTAAACACTGTTCCTGGCGTATAAAACTGATTTCCAAGTGCATGACCAGCCATGCTCTAGAATACCGATCCACCTCCAAAATAGCCAGGGTGTATTGAAGGTGGTGGGAAGACCTGTTGCATAGCCTGTAGGTTGCTTCCCTGCCCATTAGAACCAGCTATAGGCTGTTGAAAGGTGGCGGGCTGAATTGGTACAGCTTGAAAGACAGGCATCTCAGCCACCTGTTCTTGCACCTTAGGCACAGGTTGTGGAGACTGCATGTTCTCCGTCAAGTGTACAGGTGTTTCCATTGACTGTGCGGTATGAATCACCTGTGCTCGAGCCTTAACAGGCTTTTGAATATGATCCAGTGACCCAACTTGCTGAGACGGAACAGGAGGTTGCAGAAAGGCTAAAAACCTCGGATTCTGCATTACTTGTGTGAACATAGCCACAGCAGTAGCCAACTGGGTCCTGAATATATCGTCATCTGTCTGTGGTGGTCTTGAGGACTCACCCACTTCATGTGTCTGTTGACCCTGTGAAGCGGAAACCTCTTCAGTCACATCATCTGGTCTGTCAGCCATAATTGCTATTCACTGTGTCTGGTCTATGATCCCCTGTGTCTTCAAGCCCAAAACTGACCAAGGCTCACTTCTATGGGAAAAAGTGATTTAATCCCGTCGATGGAACCATGAAACCGGCCTGTTCAATCCAAAAAGGGCGGTAGACTTTACTTTAAACCTTGATTTAGCTTTCACCCATTAGTAGTCGTCTATTTTACTTGTACTTTCAAGACACAACATAGGGGAGAGGGATACAGGCTGCTAGATTGCACCTATATGAGTAGACGGACACCAGATTGGCCCCCAACTTAGGCGCCCCTTTCGGTATTTCTTTATTGTTCAAAAGAGGGAATATACGCTGTGGTTCTTTCCAAGCTGCCCCGCACAAACTCGGCTGAATTTCCACTGTTCCAGCTTGATTTCGGCAGCATAACTGTACTAGAACCCTTCACAGTCAGTATTCCCACGCATTGGCCGACCTTCCCGACGCATACGGGCGCTTTGCAAAACCTGGCGAGAATCTGCAGCACGCTGAATTCTCGGTTTTCAGCCCTGAAAATGCACCAGATCACCTGTACAGCGGTCCCCTTGCGTCCCCGAACCTCCTGGGGGTATTAGGGTCCGTTTAGGGCCAAAACCCTAAACCTGCAAAAATACACAGCAGGCTGTAATTCACTGTTTCGGGCTCCGTTTCGCGTGCCAGTCGCATCCGTAGCAAGTCCTCGAGCTCCCGCACCTGTAGGGCTACTTGCCCTTTGAATCGGACGAGATTTCTGGCGTGAAACCTCTCCGAATTCACCTGTACCTGCGGGGGGATTAGCCGCTAGCTAATCCAGTACCTGTGCAAGAGGCTCTTGCCTTGGCAATCGCGCATGAACCCACACAACTGTACATTGGTCAAATGAACAGCCCACTAGAGGGGCATAACATACTGCCAAAGGGGAGAGAGAGGGCAGTGCGTAGCGTGCAGGGCATCACTCCTGGCACCGCACTGTGCATAAGAGGGAAAGCAAGCACTCCATAGCTCTTAACCTGTGACAAAGACTTGCAAAATGAGCCTCCCAGCTATAAATCACGTTTTTGCCTTCTCTATAAGTAGTAAACTGGCCTCAGAGTGCCAAGTGTCACTCATTTGTGCATTTTCCCGCTTTAGACCCTAGGGTCTAAAAATATCTCACCTGCAGCCTCTGTTGACTTGGCCACAGAGTAACAAAATGATCCCCATGTCAAACTGCACGTAATGACGCGAAGACATTTTCAGGTCCCAAAATAGCAGTTCCCTAAATTTTAGGAGATGCTGCCATTGTATCTTTCTAGGTCATCCGACCCTCTTTGTACACTGCGGCCACATCCAGAACTGAAATGTAGCCTATGTAGCAAAGGATTCCACTTTGGCTAGTCAATGACCCCACTTGGCTAACCCTAGTCCTTGTCCAACCTTAGTGCTCTCTTGCCCTCGGGCCTGGACTCCCTCTGGACAATTCCACACTAGCTATGCAATGCAGGGCAGTTAGATTTCCCGAGGGGTGTTTCCAAAAAGTGAAAGTAAATAGATAATAAGAAAGAAATCAACAAAAAGGATAGATAGTAGTCACACGCTAGTGACACAAGCTACTTCATGACAAGGGTTCAGTTAGCTTAGGAAGTGTTCTGGCACCTTTGTGAGTCTGTTCGCAGGCCGTGCATGTACACGCACTTAGAGTAGATGCATATCCTCTGGTTGCACACAGCATGATCATCAGATTACAGTCAAAATCCATCAGGAGCATTTTACAGTGCACGGAACCTATTTTCCCTATTTTAGCCATTTTTTCACTTATTATTAATAAGTGACTTTGTTGGGAAACTCGGTAGGGAAAATTGGCCAAGCTACTATATAAGAGAGCTAGCGCTAGCACTTTCTGGCAGAAGAGGCAACAGGGACCAAGTGTCTGGCAATGCACCTTCTCAGCAAGATCCCCGACGGAACAACCTAGCCTTTTCAGCCATCAAGAACAGCCTAGCTTTTCAGCATTTACAAATCAGCCCCAACGTTTTGCAAGGTGCAGATCAACCTGGTGACAGCAGATTCTCTAGAGTTTTGCAGCAGGTATCAACATCAGCCCTAGCGTTTTTGAAACAACAAATTCAGTCTAGCGTTTTGGAGTTACTTGGCGACAGAACATCCATTTGCATCAGCGTTTTGCATTTTCAGTAGTCGGGTTCCGTACCGCAACCCCCAAACCTCGCAGATCTCACAGTAGATCATCGTCGTACGGTCAGATCAGCCAGCATTTGCAGATCCAGCCCGCTATTCGCAAATTTCAGCATCTGCATTTTCAATGCGTTGTCGTCTCATCGTCATCATCGCCGTCGTCACCGACATAGAGTCAGAATTCAGCAGATACAAGATTTGTAGATTTCAGCCCTAGCGTTTTCAGTTTTCAGCCCATCTCGTCGTCGTCCTCATCGTCGTCGACATCGTCGGCAAGACCATTGCATTAGACCATTGTAGAGATTGTGCAATCAATAGCAAAGACTTCTCTCACCATCGAGAGAGGGGCCCTTGGAGGAGGGTTTGACAACTTTTCTGGTGTCGTATTCTTCTCTCTCTATCTCTCAATCTCAGTACCTTCATGCACACTGTTTACCCACTTTGTTTGTGATCATTTGCACTCCCTCACTAAAGGAACGGAAGGCTCACCCTTCCTTTTACTGGAACCCTTGAGCACAGTTTGGAGCACTCATCTTGAGCAAAGTTCAACATTGACTTCCGCTGCACCTTACATTGGTATCAGAGATTTGGCAGTGTTCTCTATCACTCAAGGAAAGAACCACAAGAATTTTATTTTGCTTATTGCGGTCGCACGTAACCCAAGTCCTCTTGGGCGTGTCGCTTCCTAATCCTGTTTTTTTAGAGTGACAGGAAACCCAACAAAGAAGAGCTTATACAGCCTCCCCTTGTTTCTCTTTTCACTCATTGAGAGCAGACCGTGCACTTAGCGGCCGGCCAATCGACGTGAGGTGGGAAAAAGTAACCTTGGTGTGAGCGCAAGGCCGCCAAGGGGTGCGCCCGCGGGAAAGAAAAGAGCTCGGGTAAGAGAAGATACTGCTCTAATACAGATTGCAAGCTAAAGAAGAACCTCAAGAACCTCAAGAACTCAAGAACTCAAGGATTCAAGAACCACAAGAACCCAAGTGCCTCGTGAACTTAAGAACCCAAGACTTCAGTGTATAGTCATCACCCGAAGCGGAATGGATACTTCGCATGGGGGTGATGAGCATGAAGTGGCGACGAAGAATTTTCCCCACTAGGAGGTTTTTCCGACCCTCCCCATCTACACTAAGGATTGCACCATATCCTATGGAGGCTTTGGTCAAGACGATGATTGACATGATGTTACAACAAGAAGCACAACGCGCTGCCTTGGAGCGTGAGCGCGAAGAAAGAAAGGCATCTTGGATCGCGAACGCGAAGAAAGACAAGCATCCTTGGATCGCGAGCGTGAACAAGCGCGCTTGACGGCCGAGGAAAGAAAGGCAGTCTTGGATCGCGAACGCGAAGAAAGAAAGGTAGAATTGGATCGCGAGCGCAAAGAAAGAAAGGCCGACTTGGAGCATGAGCGCGAGCAAGCGCGCTTGGCGGCCGAAGAAAGAAAGGCAGCTATTGAGCTTGAGCATGAGCAAGCACGCGAAGCCCAACGAGGAGCGGCCGAGGACAGACGAGCGGCCTTGGAGTTAGAGCGTGAGGTGTAGAGAGACCAATGCATTCAAGAGTTGGTCCTACACGTACTCACCTAAACCCGAGCCGGCCAAAGATGTTGGTGGTTCATCAAGTGGCACAAGCCGAGATTCGGACTCCAACAACCCCGTCACCGAGAAGTTGGCATTCAGCAAGTATGACGGTAAGATGGATGCTAGTGTTATTCATTCTTGGTTGCATCAATTTTATGCTAATTTTGCGACAACTAAGAAGACAGAAAATAGCAAGGTTTTGACGACAGCCATGTACCTTGCCGATGATGCCATTAATTGGTACCACGCATGGCAAGAGGCACAGTTGACCGCGCACCTAGAGGAAGTCGACGAAGGCATGCCCCTTTCCTTCAATTGGGCCGACTTCCAAGACAAGCTCAAGGCGCGGTTTATGCCCCCCAAAGAAGATTGGCGCAATCTCAAGCAGAATGGTATGCCAGTCATGTCTTTTTCTAACCGTGTTTAACAACTCGGCACCCAATTATGCAAATCGGATGATTAGCGCAAAAAGGCTTTCCGTTTTGGGTTGGACGAATATATCAAGTTTGATGTAGAAGTCTTCGACCCCGTGGATCTCAACAAGGCAGTAGCGATTGCTCTCGCACGGGAGATGAAGCACAATAAGGGAAAGCCTAAGGAGGACAAGTTGTCTCAAAGTACCTCTCAAACTTCTCAGAACCCTTAGAATGGTAAGAGCGGTAAGAATGGTAACGCTTCTAACCAATCTTCCTCTAGTCTCTCAGAAAAGAACTCTTCAAATGAATCTAAGGGTAAAGCTAACACAATTGCTAAACCTAAGCTCACCCCATATGAAAAAGCAGCACAAGGAATTTTAGGAGGATACATCACATCAAAAGAACAAAGCATTAATTCTAAGGAAGGTCGATGTTATCATTGTCACATCAAGGGTCACATAAAAAGAACATGTCCTAAGATTGGATCTAACAAAACTAAAGAACCCACATCCTCTGTTAATGCCATAAATGAGAACACGAGTGTGACTCAAGTTTCTCATGATCCTCCCATTGATGAAACTCTCATTAAGTGTTATGGTCATGTAAAGGGTCAGCGTTTTGTTATATTGTTTGATCCGGGCAGTATGCATGATGTGATTAGTGACTCTCTTGTCGAAAGAGCCCGCTTGGAGGTTAGCAAGACATTTCCTTTCGAGATGTCAGGCTTCGCTCCTGATATGGACTCTCTCATCACGCAAGAGTGCGTTGATGTGTTGTTCACTGTTCACCAAGCGTCCTTCCACAAAAAAATTCTAGTTTCTCTTCTTTCAAGATGTGATATGTTTTTAAGCATTCGATGGTTTCGTGAGCATAACCCTCTCATTGATTGGGCAGCCAATACTTTCACATTCAATTCCAAAAGTGACTCTCCCATTGTCATTCGTGGGGAGGAAGTTGTTCATTCTTCATCTCTCATTTCTAATGTGCAGGCGAAGGTTGAAAAGAATCAGGAGAAGGAGACTCTCTCAGTCTTTTCTTCTCCAAAGCACGACATACATGATTTGCATGATACAGATGTGATTATTCACAAGCATGATG
Organism: Adiantum capillus-veneris; assembly: GCF_014529385.1. Lineage (NCBI taxonomy): Eukaryota > Viridiplantae > Streptophyta > Polypodiopsida > Polypodiales > Pteridaceae > Adiantum > Adiantum capillus-veneris. The sequence continues at coordinate 147,945,331 of NC_140951.1, forward strand.
ATTTGCATGATAAAGATGTGATTGTTCACAAGGATGATGGTTTAGTTGATGCTTTTTCTAGTGAAGCTAACCTCATTGCAGATTCGATCAGTCACGCAGAGCCAATCTTGGCTCTCAAGTCAATGTCCAAAGAACCCCCTCAAGAAGTATTGTGTGTTTGAATGATTAGTCAACATGCATTGTTCGAGTGTTTCATTCGTGACGGTTTCTTGTATTTTAGTCGTCGTCTTTATGTGTTCCTTTTTCATAGGCATGCCATATTGTACGATGAACACGATTCACTCTTGAATGAGCACGGATGTATGCGACTTACTCATGAAAAGATGAAATGCTTGCATTCAAGGAATTCACACTCCATGTCTCTTCCTTGGCATGACACAGTATCCGAAAGAGCACAAGAAGGATTGAGCATCAAGCATCGGCATTTCCATTGTGCGTTGCCACAGTTGATAGATTTAGATCAAAAAGACAAGTTTCGATTCCAATTTTTGCGTGCATTTGATGAATGGTTTGGCACTCCGTCTCTTTGTTCATCTACATTGCATGTACAGTCTTTAAAGAAGACTAGAATTTTTCCAATCACTTTACATGGAATTTTTGTGTTGGAAGCGGTTTCAGGAATTTTTCTCCTCGGAGATTCTTGAAGAAGATAGATCCACGACTATAGCCGAAGTTGGAGCTTTGACGCAGCCACAGATGACTTTGTGTCGCTTTCGGCGCAGCCCAAAGAAGCAAGCGTTGCAGACCTTTATGAAGTTCAAGTATCGCACGACCCACACATTAGAGTGGGCCGGCGAAGAGTCCCTCCAAGGGTTCATCCAGACACTGTTGGCGATCTCTCTTGACACCATACAGTTCAGTACCAGTACCTCACTTTAAAAAGGAGGGGATGTCACCTGCACATCTAACCTTGTCATGTGGACAAGCTACTTCATGACAAGGGTTCAATTAGCTTAGGAAGTGTTCTGGCACCTTCGTGAGTCTGTTCGCAGCCGTGCATGTCTAGGCACTTAGAGTAGATGCATATCCTCTGGTTGCACACAGCATGATCATCAGATTACAGTCAGAATCCATCAGAAGCATTTTACAGTGCACAGAACCTATTTTCCCTGTTTTAGCCATTTTTCGCTTATTATTAATAAGTGACTTTGTTGGGAAACTGAGTAGGGCAAATTGACCAAGCTACTATATAAAAGAGCTAGCGCTAGCACTTTCTAGCAGAAGAGGCAGCAAGGACCAAGTGTCTGGCAATGCACCTTCTCAACAAGATCCCCAGTGGAATAACCTAGCCTTTTCAACCATCAAGAGTTTTGTAGCAGGTATCGACATCAGCCCTAGCGTTTTTGGAACAACAAATTCAGCCTAGCGTTTTGCAATTCCTTGGCGACAGAACATCCATTTGCATCAGCGTTTTGCATTTTCAGTAGTCACGTTCCGTACCGCAGCCCCCAAACCTTGCAAATCTCACCTTCCCGCAGCAGATCCTCGCCGCACAGTCAGATCAGCCAGCATTTGCAGATTCAGCCCGCTATTCACAAATTTCAGCATCTGCGTTTTCAGCGCGTCGTCGTCTCATCGTCATCATCGCCGTCGTCACCGACATAGAGTCAGAATTCAGCAGATACAAGATTTGCAGAGTTCAGCCCTAGCATTTTCAGTTTTCAGCCCCAGTCTCGTCGTCGTCCTCATCGTCGTCGACATCGTCGGCAAGACCATTGCATTAGACCATTGTAGAGATTGTGCAATCAATAGCAAAGACTTCTCTTGCCATCGAGAGAGGGGCCCTTGGAGGAGGGTTTGACAACTTTTTTGGTGTCGTATTCTTCTCTCTATCTCTCAGACTCAGTATCTTGATGCACATTGTTTACCCACTTTGCTTGTGATCATTTGCACTCCCTCACTAAAGGAACGGAAGGCTCTCCCTTCCATAAGTAAAAGGAACCCTTGAGCACAGTCCGGAGCACTCATCTTGAGCAAAGTTCAACATTCACGTCCGCTGTACCTTACAGAAAAGGGGGAAACAAAACCTAGGGTGGATCAGCTATGGGAAGAGCTGATTTGGGATTTCGAAACTCTTGGATGATGGCTTTTCCACCTCGGTAGACTGCCCATTTACCTTGTTTGCGGGCTTCATGTACCTTCTTGAGCTCGCTCGCCTTAGCTTTGAGTTCATTTTTGGTCAATTCTTCAACAATCCAAAACGATTTTCCCTTGAGGCGGCGGAATTGGCGTAGTAGCTTCATCCGTTCTTCTTTGTTCTTGAATGTGAGGATACAATGCTCAGGTAGCACATGTCTATGTGAGCCGTTGATCCAAGAATGGTCTCAGGCTTGATGTTGGCAGGTTGAAGAATGTCATAGAGCTTGACAATTGCTTCTTTGAGAGTGTCCTTGCTAGTGCACCATGGTGAGTGAAGTCCTCCAATCTTGACCTTAAGGCCAAGGGATTCTTGCAATTAGCATTCTTGTAAAGCTGCTTGTATCTTGGTGTCAATCTTCCTATGAGTCGCTTCATAGACTTACTTCACTGCCTTGACGGTTTCGGACCTAGGTAAGGGAAGCTTCCACACCTTGGGCTTTTGAGAGTAGAGCTTGGCTCTTTCCTTCCTTCGTCTCCTATGGTTAAAGCACGCGATGCTTGAGTTTCTCATTGTCTCCGATGAGTTCTGGATTCGACCCTCGAGGGCGGCAATCCTTGCTTCTTGACGCCCGACGGGATCTTTTCTTGGTGCAGCTGTCACCGTGAGGAAGCTTTTGCGTTCGGTCAGGGTGCCCAAGGAAGACATTGGGGCTTCCTTTGCTACTTTTCCAAAATAACAAAAGTTGGATGGTTGGCCTGTTGATGAGCCTATTGATAAGTTCTTGATAAGTTCTCAGACCTTCATGGCCTATTGATGAGCTTGTTGATAAGTTCTGAGACCTTCGGAAGTTTGAAAAAACCCTTCGAAGTAGAGAAAATGATTGAGACTCGAATGGTATCCCAAGAAGGCGCGCAGCCACTATCAAGAGCCCTTCGAAGTTGAGAAAATGATTGAGACTCGAATGGTATCTCAAGAAAGCGCAGCAACTAATGAGCTTGGCAAGTCTCGTAGCACATTTGCAATTGAGGGCTCGTTCACTAGGTGAGGGCGGAGGCAAGAAAAGGGTGTTGGGGCTGTGTCTGCATAGGGTGGGGTTGCGAGTTGGATGGTGGGCTCGTTCACAATGTGAGGACTTGTCTGCAGCGCGGGCAGGAAAGAAGTGTTGGTCTGCACGGGGCGGGCATTGAACATTGCTTGGACTCGGTTCCAGGGCAGGGCTGAATGTTAACGCCCCCCACAGGGCTGTCCTCGCCCAGGGGGGAGACATAGAGGGGGAAACCCTTGAGTTCGAAAGCAAGCATCCAAACCGCACACACACACACACACACAGAGTCTTGATGCCTTTGTGTGTTAGGTGGCGAGGGAAGAGAACACAATATCACCTGACATTATCTAAAAAGAAGTCAAGTTGTGGCATTCTAAAACTAGGCTCAAAATCTCTCAATAAAACCTTAGTATGCCCTAAAGGCATTTGATATCAACTCGCAAGAAGTCAATGAGACATGTCTCCTTGCTTTGGACCGCAATGACTCTTACATGATGTGCTTTCTACGTCGATACATAACAAGGAGGGAGCAGCATAGGCACCACTGAGCTTAGGTCCTCATCACTTTCGCAAGAGGATATAGAAAAATCCCCATAGAGAGTCAAAACACCTTTTGACTCCAGTTACATTACAAGAGGCACAAGGAGAGTGTGTCACCACTTCATACCAAGCTCATGATCAACCACTACTTACATTGAAATAAGATCGTCATCCACAAACTATCCTTTTCCTCCCAACTCATGGTCCACGCCTACCATAGATAGCTAAAAGACAAATAGAGTGCAGAGTCATGATGGTGTTCTATCTAAGTAATCCTATTATGTAAGGAACACGTTAAAAATTCTTTTAAACCATGTGTTTTAATTTGCAACTATACAAGGTTGAATGTTAATCAGACTAAGCCAACCAATCTACTTTTGCACGTTTCCCATAAGTAAGGCTTTGCCTTCCATGCACCCCAAGTCTACCTTACTCTTTAATATTGCAATCCTAACTTTGTAGTGACTATTGCGCGCTTATGGCTTGTCAGATCAAGTAAACAATGCACCTTATTATGTCCTTTGTTTGCATGCTTTGGTTGAATCAGTGGAAACAATGCCAATAGTACATACCCAAATTGTCATTCTTCTTCGTCACTCGCACATGCTTTGTAATCCCTTGCTTCTCTTTCCCTAAACCTTCTCCTTCTTGCCAACCCTGTCAAAAATATTAACTTTCTAAAGTTCTAGCAAAACAAAAACTTCTCTTTTTGTGTGTTTTCACATGCGCTTTTGAGAAAAGGAACCTTACACAAAGATCACACACACACAAAGATAAAACAATACATCATAGAGCCTACAAAACCACTAAGAAAGATAAAGCACGTAAATAAAAAATGCTTGTTTATAAAATTACGTAAATTATTGTTGATTCCGAAAATAGCAAACGTGGATATTAGACATCGTCTCATCTTGAAAACGTATTTAAATTTTCCCCTTGACACACAAAGGTATATTAGGTGATGCATCTATGTAGGGTCAAAAAAACACCCAAAGGAAACCTTAGAAAAAAAGAGTGATCCTTGTTTAAGACCAATTTCAAACAAAGTAAAACTTAGCATGGACATTACGCAGATGCAAATAGCATGAATAAAAGAAATCATCCAAGTTCATAACCATAATCCTCTCAAGTATTCATCACAAGGTTATAGCAATTAATATCGAATTCATCTCACCAAAATTATATGCTTAATTAAGCATCAAAACTTTAAAAATGTGCACCATGCAAAAAATAGGAAAATAACATTATCTTTCTACATTAGGAGTCGCTATCCCATGTCACACTTGAAAAACATAAAACCGGTATCAAACACGGTACTCATTTGTAGCGGATAGGCCATCTCTTCTGCACGTGCTTGTAGGCCATTTATTGTGGGGCTGACCACCAACCTTGGTAGGCATTGTCACGTGCACATCAAACCCTATGTGCATGTGGACAAGATAACTCCAACCTCAAGGGTTTTTCATGCCAGATCTGCGTTTTTGCAGCCAGCTTTCAGCCCTTGATTCCTCTCACATCAGGAGCGAAATCAGACCCAGATCTACCCCTTCGTGGCCATCAGCAATCCCACATCGAGACGGATCCAAAAGTGCATCAAATCAGCTCCGGAGGTGCTTCACCTTGAAGAGTTACCGAGGTGACATTCTTCATTCGAGTCAATAGAGTCTGCAACTAAGGTATTACATGCGTACATTCCATTTACGCAATCTAAAGCAAATATCACATCGGCAATGGTGTGTGGGGCCCTTGAGAGGGTTGGTTGGGACACCATCCAATGTCATTCTCCTCTTCTCTCTCTTTCTCTCTCCCTCTACACATCTTTACCGCACTCTTTCTTTCCCTATCTACAGGGAAAGGTAAAAGGAACCATCCTTCAAGCTAAAAGGAATCACTAACTCAAGGAAGGAAGTAAAGGATGTGAAGTCAAGGATTTGTGGAAGTGTAGAACCTAGATCTTCACCATTTCAACTCCGCTACACCTGATAGTTTGCATCTCCAACAGCATCCCTGGCGTTTTATCCAGCATCAACCTACACTGTCCTACAGTACCACATTCAGCCCTCGTTACCAGATCAGCCCCAGTGTTAATATTTTTCAGCCCTTCAACATACAGCCATGTAGCATTTTATGCATCAGATCAGCCATTGCAAATCTCAGCCGTCAATTCAGCCAACGTTTTCAAGTTTCAATCATAGCCTCCTCATCAGTTTGCAGATCCTAGTCAAATCAGCCTAGTTTTTTCAGTTTTCAGCCATTAGCCTCCTAGATCCAAGCACCCATAGCCAGATCCCATCAACATCTCAGTTTCTAGGACCATTATTTCAGCATTTGTGCAATATAAAGCAAATACCGTTCTAGCAATAGAGAGGGGGGCCCGGTCCTTGGAGGGAATTTTGAGACCCTCTTTGGTGTTCGTCTTCTCTCTCTCTCTCTCTTCACTCACACAATCTTCACTCAGTATCATTCTCTTCTCTGTCTAGTCTTTACACATCTCTCTTGAAGTAAAAGGAACTCTCTCATTCAATAAAAGGAACCTTGAGTACACGTTGAACATTCACCATCAATCACTGTCGTTGCACACTACAGGCATGCTCTTTTTTTGTAGTATTAAAGTTGCATAGTATTGTTGTGTGGTTATTTCAGCCCTAAAAAAGAGCTTAGGTTGTTGTTAGCCTTTATTACGTCTTCTTTGGCACATTCATTGATCAAGAAGCCTAACCCCACATCTAGCACCCATTTTGGATCTGAACACATGTTTCACTCTAGAGGTCTATATGAGCCAACCCTACTCTCATTTGCTACTAAGTCTCATTCGTTTTTTGAGCTATTTTAGGCTAGAGTTACCCCTCTAGCGCTATTCGTAACTCCACCTTTGTGTTTGTCGCTATACTTTGTGCTTCTCTCATCTCTCACCAAAAGTTTAACAAACCCAACATAATACACAAAGACACCGCCAAGGGTGGCACAAGCTCTCTCACTCTAGCTAGAGAGACCTAAACGTAAAGAAAGAATTTTTTATGTTTTAGAGAGAAAAAACCTGCCAAAATTTCTAGAAAGAAAAACAGCAAATACAAAAGAGAGAAAATTATGCCTAGAGAGAAGACAGTTGGATCAGGTCAAGTACTGCCACATCATCACTATGTGACATATCCCTCCCCCCTTAAGAGAAGAGTAACCGCCCTCGATCTGGACTCCAAAACGGACAGCAAACCAAGATTTAGTAGACATCAACTCCATGCAAGCATGCATTTGACCATCACTCGCAACGCATTACAATCTCACAGCATGCACTAGCGCAAAAAACACATCAACCATCAACAATCGCGCTCATATCTTAGTCTCGTGTACACTTCACTTTCCTTTTCTTGTGCGCTAGGATCAGCTTAGGTGTAAGAATCTCCATGTTTGTTTTACCTCAGGTTGTTCCTTTGGCTCCTTGTCCTCTAGCACTTGCCCCTTGAAACGTTGTAACACTTTGTAACAGACTTGGACACTCCAAGTCGAGAATCTACCACGACACCACAAATAATCACTTCAAAACAATTCACAGCTCACAATTGATTCGACACTAGCCCGGCGGAGTTCCGTGCCTAGAGATATTGGCCCCAAAGACTGGCGCACCTTTCGGTATTTCTTTTTGTATTAATCTGTGTTCAAAGTACAAGAGAGTAGGCAAGCGCTCACTCTCAGACTCTGCGTCCAGATGCTCTCAGTTGTGAGGCCCTGCCCACCTATTTAAATGTTTACAAGGAATGCCCATAAGCAGAGCCCCAAAAGCTTTTACAAAATAAAGCATATTCTCTCACAAGCCTCTCTTGAGAGAATAAAGCAAAAGCTCTCTCTCTCTCACAAACTTTGCTTGTAAATTAAAGCAACTCCAAAAAGCTATAAAATCACTTTGCGTAGAATTCTTCAGTCCCTTGCGTAGAAAAGCAGCCACGCAAAAGCTTGCATTCCGTACGTTGCTGCCACATGGAGGCCTCCCCGCAAACGCGGATCCGTACAGCCTGCCAGCCTTTGTCCGTATGATAAAGCTGTCACGTCAACATTTTTCAGCAGGGCCAACATTTCAGCCAACCAAGTGGAGGGTATCTCTGTGTGTGCAAGGCACCCACGTCACCGGTTTGTGACATACCCCCCTCTTGAAAGCATTGTAATCGCCCTCAATTACGCCTGCAAAATAGACAGAAGCCATAAACTGTCTTAGCAGACACTGACTGTTAGTACCGACGCACTAGGAACACACATCTAGCACATGTACCAATCGACAGTCATATCACACGACATCACAGGACATCACTAGACATCACTGGACATCACATGACCAATCACATTCAACATTCATTCAGATCTCAGACCATGATTTATCGGCCATGCAATTAGCAACCGCATCTAGATCCACTCAGGACCTCATAGATGCCCGATTGACTAATCCCTATTGCAACCATGTCTATCGAGATCATTCAGACCAAAATGCTGCAGTCATTTCGTCTATCAGTTCCTGCACTCAAACAAGTCGAGAACAAATCAGTTTCATATTATCGGGAATTCCATTTCATAAAGTCATTACAGCAGAATACTGTCAGCTCTCAGTATCCCTGAAGCTCAAAGAGACATAAGTGACTCTAGTATCAAAAACTCATGGCTTCTGTTGACAAAGGAGCGGAGTAACTCTCCTCTTGTGCATACCCACTACACCAGATTTCCGGCCAAGCTGAATTCGGGGTTTCAATTGGAATAGACTATGCTAAACCTAAAGCTTCAAGGTAAAGTTTCACAATCTGAGGAGTATTTGCTAGGTCCTCCTCCTCCATCCACTTCGCATCCAATGCAGGATAGTTCTTGAATTTAACCAAAAACCGCCTTATCACTTTACCCTTAATCTTTCTGTTTTTATGTGCCAATATCTGTTCTGGAACAAGGATCTCGTCGTTTTCTTCCACTTCGGGTTGCTGATCAAGCTCCCCATCTTCGGGCACATCGCCTCTAAAAGGCCGCAGGAGACTCACATGAAAAGGGAAACATCATTTATCTTTTCAGAGATCTGGAAAGGTCCGTAGTATCGCATATCAAGCTTTGGAAAAAGCCTCTCCTTTCCCTTTTTCTTTCTCAGGCGTGCCTTCTCAAGGCGTAAGAGCACCCAATCGTTCTCCTGCAATTCCAGATCACGACGATGGCGATCTGCTGCCTTTTTCTGTCTTTCTTGAGATTTTTGCAAAGCCTCGCGGACCTTGGCAAAAGCCGTGTCCAAGTCGCACGTGTACTCATCGGCTTCAGAAATCTTATCTTTCGTGCTTGGGAAGGGTGGTACCTTCGTAGCACCTTCAATAATCTCAAATGGTGCCTTCCCCGTCGAAGAGTGTATCATGTTATTGTAGGCAAATTCCACCAAAGGTAAATACTTTGATGAGCGCGAAGCGGTGTGTGCAAGTGAAAGAGCACGAGGAAATGTGCAAGGTGTGTACCTTGGAGAGGGGCGATTGCAAACAGAGAAGTGGCCGCTATCAGAACAAAGAGGGAGAGAGAGCAGGAGCGCTACACGATATGAGGGGAATAAACTAGTGAGTAAAAATTGACTCACATTCCCTTTATTAAAATGTATAGGACCAATTTGAAGTTAGTGGCCAAGTTCAATGTGAACTTGGCTACATTGAACTTGGCTAAAGGTTAATAACCTTTAAAACTATATACAAAAGGGGACCATTTGGGCCTTTAACCCAACAAAGGCATAAATGGCGCCTTTAAGCTACGTGACTCCCACCATCTGTATGCATAGCTGATGTTGTGCTTTGGATAAGCACTTAGTGAGAGCATCTGCTTGATTTTGTGATGTATGGACCTTAACCAATGTAATAAGGCCATCCTCAAGCACTTCTCAAATGAAGTGATACCGCACATCAATATGCTTTGTGCGTGCATGAAACATGGCATTCTTTGCCAGACATATGGCACTCTGGACATCACAACCAAGCATAGGTGCTTTGTCAGGCAAACCAAACTCACTGCATAGGCGTGCTAACCAAATAGCTTCTTTAGAAACCTCAGTGGCTGAAATATATTCAGCCTCTATAGTAGACAATGCAACGATCTTTTGCAATCTAGAACACCATGAAACAGCACCTCCCGCAAGAGTAAACACATAGCCACTTGTGGATTTCCGTGTATCCACATCACCAGCCATGTCAGAGTCACAAAATCCCTTCAACTCCAATGGTCCTTTACCATAACAGAGGCATTTGTTCTTAGTTCCTTTCAAGTACCTCATAATGGACTTCACTGCCTCCCAATGCAACCTGCCTGGATTAACCATAAACCGGCTCACAACTCTCACTGCATGGGCTATGTCAAGCCTAGTAGCAACCATAGCATACATAAGTAAACCACAAGCTGAAGCGTAAGGCACACTTTGCATGTCATTGGCTTCTTCCTTTGACTTGGGACAATCATCCTTGGAGATTTTGACATATGGTTGTAATGGCACGCCAAGAGGCTTTGCTACAGCCATGTTAAATCTGTCCAGCACCTTTTCAATGTACTTTTCTTGCAACAAATACAATATGCGCTAGTTCCTTTGCCTTGTAACACGCACTTCAAGTATATGTTCAGCTGCCCCAAGGTCTTTCATTGAAAATGCAGATTTCAGCTGCCCTTTAAGAGCATCAACAGTGCTTCTTTTCTTTGCAGCTATCGGCATATCATCTACATAGAGCACAAGAATGATAGGGCTGCCATCCTCATCACGTTTGGTATACAAACAATGGTCTGTATGGCTTCTTTTGTAACCATGTTTAAACATGAAGCGATCTAACTTCTTGTACCATTGTCTACATGATTGTTTCAGCCCATACAAGCTTCTATTGAGCATACATACCAAATGTTCCTTGCCAGGAATAACAAAACCCTTGGGTTGCTTCATGTAGAGTTCTTCTTCCACATCACCATGCAAGAAAGCGGTATGTACATCCATTTGGTCCATTTCCAAATCAAGAGCAGCCACTATGGCAAACAATACACGCAAAGTGGTCATCTTCACAACAGGAGAGAACACTTCCTAAAAGTCTATGCCCTTGGTTTGAACATATCCCTTTGCAACTAGCCTTGCCTTATACTTGGGTTTTGCATCAACAGTCTTGATTTTATACACCCATTTGTTAGGAATAGCCTTCCTTCCTTTGGGCAATTCCACCAAATCCCAAGTATGATTAGCATGCAAAGCTTTAATCTCTTCCTGCATAGCAAGCTCCCACTTGTCGCTGTGCTCACATGTCTTTGCCTCTTTATATTTAAGAGGCTCTCCCTCATCTGTCAACATAATGTAATGCAAAGAGGGATCATATCTGCTCACAGGCCGTCTTTGACGAGTAGACCGCCTCACCCAATGATCCACATTATCCGGCAATGGGTTTACATTGAGTGGCATGATCAAATCATCAACAATGGGCTGCTGTACATCATTTTCAGCACCATTTTCAGCATTGTTTTGTGGCTGCAAATGCCCTTCACGAGCCTCAATTTGCTGCCCAATATCATTTGGCTCAAACACCATTGGATCATCTACATTTTCAGCCATATGTGGTGCATCCTGAGGGTCAAAAATAGGCCTAACAGGTGGCTGGTCATGCTGAAATTTGACCCTTTTATGATCATGCTTTGAGGCACAATTGTTTTGAAGCAACCTTGCCTCATTAAAAACAACATCCCAGCTGCTTGAGTCTTTCCGTTGTTTTCCCATTGAGCACATAGAAGGTAATTTTAGAAACTCTAAAGAGTTCTATAAATCAGCGTGGCCTCGAGAGTTGTTTTGGATGAGAACTTTGCATACTTTTTTCCCTTAAGGTTTCAACTTGGAAGGAAAGTCTTCTTTACGTAAAAATAAGACAATTTACCATAAGAAACCTATGCTTTGGCGAAGGCATCCCAAACCCGAGTTAGTTCTCCCTTGAAGTCAGTTTAAAAGAATTTGGATTCCTAAAGGTTCTCGTTCAGATCCGCCTTCTATTCCTGAAATCAATCCAGTTGTTTTGCACAACACTATTTCTAGTAGAGTACAAGGTCTCCCTAGGGCTTCAATCTCTAGAATTGAGAGTGATGACCCTTCTAACCATAGAATTTTGCTTATAGAGATTTCAAATGGAGATTGATTTACCTATCTAGAGCCATGGAATTGGGTTCTTTTTCTTATAAAATATTTGAAAGGTATAATATAAGGATTCTATTTATGCTCTTGTATACCCTTGAGAACTACTCTTATGAAGATTTGGAGCTAAGAGAGTCTCATAGTACTCAACTTCGAGTACTGTTAGGCAAATTTCTGAAGTCCAAATGTCCTAGTCTGAAAAATCCCTTGGTTGGAAAGAAAGATTTGTTGATAACTATCTTTACCTCCCCTGACTTAGACAAGATTGGATTAAGCTCTATTTTGAGATCTCAAGAAGCTTTGGATGCTCTCCCTCCTTGTGTGAGAAAGGTATGGAACCATCCTGTCGTAGCTTTCAAATATGTGAAAACTTTAGGACAAAAAGCTTTCGACTATAGTGACATAGGACGTAATCTTAAAATGCAAGAGAGGCTTGCAATCTCAAGTATTGATTGCCCTTGTAGTAAATCTGCCTTTTCTTCTTACGTAAATGGAGCTTTGGGTCATGTAGTTACTGCCGATTGTTCTATCCTTCCTTTGGATTCCTTGAAAGACCTTTTCTCAAGAGGTACTAAATATCGTTCTCGGAAGATCAAAGATAAAATCCATAGCAATACTTTCCCATGGTTTATCTGGAATAGGTAGTGGTTGCAATAGCCCTGGTACCTTTTGCCTGTCAAACTTGACCTTTTGGCATATTAGGCATTCTCGCACAAAGGCATCCACATCCCTTCTCAATGTAGGCCAATAGAAGAATGTCTCAACCGCTTTAACTGTAGCATCGATACCACGATGCCCTGCATACGGTGGGACATGACTCTCTTCCATAACTTTGCGTCGCAATGGCTTTGTGACACACAATCTTCCATGCATCATCATGAACCCGTCTTTAAGAAGATAGTGTTCATGACGTTGTCCATCCATTAGTTGTTCGAAGACCCTTGCAAAATCTTCATCATTTGCATACTGTTCTCTCATATGATCAAGTTCATGATGATAAGGAATCGACACAGCTGAAATTTGTGGCTTCCTTGACAAGGCATCAGCCACAACGTTCTTCTTGCCTTCCACATACACAATCTGAAAATGGAACATGGACAAGATATTTGCCCATCGCAAATGCTTCTCAGATAACTTTGTTTGTGTCAAGAAGTATCGCAAGGTCTGATGATCCGTTTGGACAACGAAATCTGCACCTAGCAGGTAGTGTTTCCAACTTAAGAGCGCATGAATCACAGCCAGTAACTCTTTCTCATAGACCTGCATGGTCATCTCTGGCCCTTGCAAAATTCTCCTCTCATAGGCTACTACCCTGCCATCTTGCATTAGCACTGCACCAATGCTACTACCGCAGGCATCACACTGGACAACAAATGACTTCCTAAGATCTGGCAACACAATGACTGGATCTGAAGTCATCTTTTCCTTTAAGAGATTAAAAGCTGAAATCTCTTTCTGTGTCCATCTAAAGGTGACTACCTTCTTTTGAAGAGCATGTAAAGGTGAAGCAATCTCAGCGAAATTTCGGATAAACCTTCTGTAATAGGAGCATAGTCCCAAAAAGCTTCGGACATAATGCACCGTCTTCAAATTTGGCCATGACTTGATCGCTTCAACTTTTGCAGGATCCATTCTGACACCATCCTTTGAGACAATGTGTCCCAGAAAGTGAATCTCTTCTAGAAAAAACTCACTTTTCTTTGCATTGATGAGCAACCTTTGAACACAATGGCCAAGTGATGCCTATGCTCCTCTTCATTCTTTGAATAGACTATCATGTCATCAAAGAATGTACCAACAAACTGCTGGTGTGGACGGAAAATTCTGTCCATCATCCTATTGAACGTAGCAGGAGCATTTGTGAGACCAAAGGGCATCACTAAAAATTCGTAAAGGCGTGAAACCTCTCCGAATTCACCTGTACCTGTGGGGGGATTAGCCGCTAGCTAATCCAGTACCTGTGCAAGAGGCTCTTGCCTCGGCAATCGCGCATGAACCCACACAACTGTACATTGGTCAAATGAAGAGCCCACTAGAGGGGCATAACATACTGCCAAAGGGGAGAGAGAGGGCAGTGCGTAGCGTGCAGGGCATCACTCCTGGCACCGCACTGTGCATAAGAGGGAAAGCAAGCACTCCATAGCTCTTAACCTGTGACAACTGAAAATGAGGCTCTCCCTCCTTCAAATTCAGCGCCACTTCTTGTTGCATGAGGCAAGTGCACCAGAAGGTGCCACTTGGCACATTTACAAGCATTTTCCCGTTTCGGGGTTGCCGCCTAAAAATCTCCCAACCGGTTGCCCAGTTGACTTCACGACGGAGCAAGAAAATGTTCCCTTTGTCATTCCGCAGATAATGACGTCAACACATTTTCAGGTCCCAAAATAGCAGTTCCCTAAATTTTAGGAGATGCTGCCATTGTATCTTTCTAGGTCATCCGACCCTCTTTGTACACTGCGGCCACATCCAGAACTGAAATGTAGCCTATGTAGCAAAGGATTCCACTTTGGCTAGTCAATGACCCCACTTGGCTAACCATAGTCCTTGTCCAACCTTAGTGCTCTCTTGCCTTCAGGCCTGGACTTCCTCTGGACAGTTCCACACTAGCTATGCAATGCAGGGCAGTTAGATTTCTCGAGGGGTGTTTCCAAAAAGTGAGTAAATAGATAATAAGAAAGAAATCAACAAAAAGAATAGATAGTAGTCACACACTGGTGACAAGAGCAAACCTCTTCAGGGATGTCACCTTTCAAAGGCATGTGAGGGGATCGATTGCATATATGGACTGTAGTTTTCAAAGCTTCTCCCCAAAATCCATGAGAGAGATTAGTTGTGGACAACATGCATCTCACCCTCTCACAAAGTGTCCTATTGAATCTTTCAGCCACACCATTAGAAGAGGGGTTGTATGGCACAGTAAGCTCCCTCTTAATGCCCAAATTTTCACAAAATTTGTTAAATTCAGCACTTATGAACTCCCCCCTATTATCCGTACACAAGCATTTTAGCTTTCTACCTGTTTGGGTGGTCACAAATGCATGAAATTTCTTAAACGCGGCAAAGGCTTCATCCTTAGACTTAAGAAAATAAACCCAAATTTTCCTAGAATGATCATCAACAAAGGAGACAAAATAGCATGCACCTCCCATAGACTTAGTAGGCATGCTACATACATCAGAATGTACAAGATCAAGCACACAAGATTTACGAGAGACACCAGAGTAATAAGAACGCTTTACTTGCTTGCTATATTGACATTCATTACAAAAGTCAAGCTTTGTGCCTTTAGCATCAAGCTTGTTCAAAGTACAAAGCTTAGAAAGGCCCTTTGGCTGATATGGCCAAGCCTCTTGTGCCACAACTCCATGTGAGAGTTAATTTCAGCCAATGCAATAAACTTGCCCAACACGACCTTTCCATGTATGCAGTAAATTGTCCCTTTCTTTGTGCCCTTTACAATCAGCCTTGAGCCTTTAGTCATTTTCCATGATCCTCTCTCAAACAAAATGCTGTAACCATGCATATCCATCTGACCAACAGAAAGCAGACTCTTCTTGATTCCCGGCACATATCTAATATCATGCAAGACAAGCTCATTTGTGCCATCTATGGAGAGATGCACAGTGCCAATACCCTCAATGGAACATGCATGATTGTTTCCAAGGTATACATAGCCATGCTTGCCTGCATCAAAAGTAGAGAAACACTCCTCTTCATAGGAGTCACATGAAATGAAGCACCGGAATCAACTATCCAAGTCTGGGATAATGCATCATTGACAATCAACAAAGCATCATTAAGATCACTCTTGGTGATCTGCATGTCCTGTGAATGAAGATCAAGAGAGGCATCAAGATCATAAGCATCATCATCTGACAAAGCGGCACACAAAATGTCCTCTACATCTGACAGCTCCTCAATCACAACACTAGAAGCCACATTGGCCTTCTCTTTGTCCTTTGAGCTATCCTGTGCATCTGTCTTGACTTCCTTCTTCTCTTTCTTTTTGTCTCCGCCATTCTTTTTCCATTCTAACTCGGCTTTATAGTACCTGCAATCGGGTTTCTTGTGACCTTTCCTGCCACACTGATAGCAAGTCACATCGCCCTTGCCTTTGCTGGCATTTCCCCTTTCCTTACTCTGACTCTTACTCCTTTGTGCATAGACATTCTTCTTCTCTGTCCTGCCTCTAACCATGTTGGCAGAGCTGCCTCCCTCTCCACTTGCTTTCCTCCTGATTTCCTCATTCAAGATAGAATCCCTAACACCATCAAAGGTCAAATTGGGGTTATTGGACAATGAAACCACCAATGTTTCCCATGACTCAGGTAAGGTCATAAGCAAGAAGATACAAAAGGATGCAAGCCTGAATCCTGTAACTACGACAAAGTACCTGCGAACAACGACAAGTGCTCTACAGCGCTCTTGGACTCATCTAGTTGCATGCCAACAAGCTTTCGCATCAAATGCACTTAGTTGACAGGCATTGTATTCTCATACATTCCCTTTAACTTCTCCCACGCATCAAAAGCACTTGTGAGACCTTTCACATCAATGACTGTCTCATTGGTCATGGCCATTTTAATGTATGTAACAGCCTTCCTGTTCAGGCTAACCCATGCTTCATCCGTCATATTCTGTGGCTTTACTTGTTCAAGTGTCCCTTCACAATCCTTAAGAAATAGGATTCCCTGGATCCTGTCTTTCCAAATGTCAAAACCCGTTCCATTGAACCTCCTAATCTTGAAGAGATTCTTCACATCCGAAGAAGATGAGGCCATAGTTGCACGAATAAGAGGACTAATACGCTGAACTTTTTGGCAAAATGCACAAAAACCAGAGTATAGCCTCACAGGCGTGTGCACTACAGCTCCAAATGGTCACAGAAGCAATTTGGGGTAAAATAGATCGATTTAGGCACAAAAAACAATTTCTGAAATTTATGCGCAAGAAATTTCAACGAGCGAATTTGTGCTCAAAAACAACAATTTTAGTTGTTTTTATCCTAACAAAACATACATAAGGGTAATGCACAGCCTTTAGAAGCATGTATGAGCAAAAGCCCCAATTTGTAGCATCAAATTGCACGAAATTGAACCACAAATGGTCATACATAGCAAAAACTTGTCAAATGTGCGTAGATTGCATCAATATGCACTTTCCCCAATGTAAACGCATCAAGAATACACTTGCAAAAACCTGCGTAAATCTGAAATTTTCTTAAAACACTTGTTTTGGTACCTGTTTTTCGGCAATTTCAGTGTTTTCGGGTAGCGAGGACTTAACAAAGATGTTCCCACACCTTAATACATCATTTGCAAAACCTATATTTTGCTGTCATAACCTGTAATTTGCTGATTTTGACCTAATTTCAGCTTGTTTTAGGTCAATTTGACTTGCCGAGAGCTCTCTAGTGTTCGGGGACGAGTCCTTTGGCGATGAAATTGCAAAATCTCGCGTGAAAGTTGACCTCCTTGGCTGAAAATCAGTGTTTGCAGGTTTGGGAGCAAACCCTAATTGGGCTCTGATACCAGTTGATGAGCACGAAGCGGTGAATGCAAGTGAAAGAGCGCGAGAAAATGTGCAGGGTGTGTACCTTGGAGAGGGGCGAGTGCAAACAGAGAAGTAGGCGCTAGCAGAATGAAGAGGGAGAGAGAGCAGGAGCGCTACACGATATAAGGGGAATAAGTTAGTAAGTAAAAATTGACTCACATTCCCTTTATTAAAATGTATAGGACCAATTTAAAGTTAGTGGCCAAGTTCCAAAGGTTAATAACTTTTAAAACTATACACAAAAGGGGGCCATTTGGGCTTTTAACCCAACATACTTTTCCCATTGAGTCTTTTAATTTGAGATGTAAGACTTCAATAAATCTAGAACCACAATATTGGCAATCTCGCATTGCCCGTCAATCTGCGGGTGGAAAGATGACGAGAACTGCAACCATGTGTCAATGTTCTCCCAAATTGCCTTCCAAAACAAACTCGTAAATCTAGGGTCCCTATCGGAGACGATCGTCTCGGCATGCCATGTAATCTGAAGATCTGGGCCACAAACAGTCTCGCTAAATGATCCGGCTTGACTGTTTTCTTCACTGGAATGAAATGAGCTTGCTTGCTAAACCTGTCAATAACAGTCCAGATACCATCGTGACCACTCTGTGTTCTCGGGAGATCAAAAATGAAATCCATTGCAATACTTTCCCAGGGGCGAGTGGGTATGGGCAAAGGTTGTAACAATCCATGTGCTTTATGCTTGTCAAACTTGACCTTCTGGCATACCAAACACCTGCGCACAAACTTGTCCACGTCCTTCTGGCATTCGGTCATAACCTTTTTCCTCAACGACTGTGTAACACACAACATGGTTTTCCTCATCAAATAGCCATCCCGAATGGAATATCCTGCTACTATCTCCCCATTCCATATCCGTGTGAAAATGTCTGCAAAATCTGTATCTGTGGTGGCGTACTGATCGACCATATCCTCGAAGCTCCTATGATGTATCGCGGAAATAGCCAGAACCAACGGTTTCCAAGACAAAGCATCCGCCACTAAATTCTTTTGTCCCTGCACATAGACAATCTGGAAGTGAAACTGTGACAAGATGTTCATCTGCCGCATCTGCTTTTCCGATAGCTGCTTTTGTGACAAGAAGTAGCGTAAACTCTGATGATCTATAAAGAAAGTAGAATCCGCTCCGAGTAGATAGTGCCACCATTGAGTAAGAGCATGGATAACTGCCAAAAGCTCTTTCTCATAAATCTGTGTTGTCAACTCCGGTCTTGAAAACAATCGGCTCTCGTAAGCAATGACATGGCCTTCTTGCATTAAGACCGCACCTAGACTACGACCACAAGCATCAGAATATACTTCAAATGACTTCTGCAAGTCTGGCAAAGTCAAAACTGGTCCTGTAGTCAATTTCTCTTTTGAAGTCTGAAAGGAAGTCACCTCTGTGGGTCCCTACGAGAAAGGTACTCCTTTCTGTGTCAAAATATGCAAAGGGAAGCAACCTCTGCAAACTTTCTAATGAACTGCCTATAGTACGAACACAAGCCCAAGAAGCTTCTAACTTCATGGACATTCTTCAAATTGGGCCAATCACGGATAGTCTCTATCTTGGCCGGGTCCATCTGCACTCCTATGTCGCTGACACGATGTGTCCCAAAAAGTGTATCTCTGGTAGGAAAAATTCACTTTTCTTAGCATTAATCACCAACTTGTGATCTCGTAATGCCTGAAAGACCTGAAGCAGCTGTTCTCTATGTTCTGCCTCACCCTTAGACAAAACAATGATATCGTCAAAGAAAGTGCCAACAAATAGTCTGTACTCTCGAAAAATCTTGTCCATCATCCAGTTAAATGTCGTAGGAGCATTGGTTAAGCCAAAAGGCATCACCAAAAACTCAAATAACCCAAAAGTCGTCCGAAAGGCTGTCTTGTAGACGTGTCCCGACACGATTCGGATCTAATGATATCCGCTCTTCAAATCGATTCTGCTAGAGCAGGAGGATCCCTGTAATCTATCAAGTCTATCATCAATCCTAGGAATCGGAAATCTGTTCTTCATGGTGATTTTGTTGAGAGCTCTATAATCGATGCACATTCTCCAAGATCCGTCTTTCTTCAAACCCAACAATACTGGAGAGCAATACGGTGAAGTACTAGGCTGGACAAAACCCTTTTCCAAGAGGTCTTTCACTTGGTTCATAATTTCTTCGTTCTGGGCTCGGCTCACACAGTAAGGTGGCCGGTTCGGTGGTGTGCTTCCGGGTATCAGATCAATGGTATGATCCTCAGGACGAGCGGGTGGTAACTCGCCTGGCAGGCCCTCTGAGAAGCAATCGGCATGAGCGTGAAGAAAATCTTGGCGTTCTTTATCAAGTTCAGACATATTTGTCCTAATCTCATCATTCATCTCTCTCAAGAAGATCGAGTTAACAAACAGACTGGATTTCATTAATTTTGAAATGGCCGAAGCCGTTACAATAGGGACAGACTCGCCCTTAAGTTTTACATCAAGTACAATGGTTCTGCCCTTCTCTGTGGTCAAAGTCGCTTTTCTTGCCCGATAGTCGACCACGGCATTGTTCTTGTGGTACCAGGGAATTCCCAAGAGCACACCACAACCTTCCAAAGGCATTATGTAGAAGTCCTCATGCCCCGAATACCCCTGACAATGCAACCGAAGTTTGCCAATGCCAGGTGTAATGGCTACGTCCCTGCTGGGTGCCGCTAGAACTACCTCTGCTAGTGGTCCCATCCAATCAGGTGTGATCTCGAGCCGCG
This sequence comes from Adiantum capillus-veneris, assembly GCF_014529385.1. Classification (NCBI taxonomy): domain Eukaryota; kingdom Viridiplantae; phylum Streptophyta; class Polypodiopsida; order Polypodiales; family Pteridaceae; genus Adiantum; species Adiantum capillus-veneris. The sequence goes on from NC_140951.1 coordinate 147,965,425, forward strand.
CCGCCAATTTAGGTGAAATGAAGTTGGCCTTGGCTCCTCCATCAAAGAAAATCAAGGCTTCTTGGTCTTTCACTTTGCCCCAAGCTCGGCAAAGTTCTGTACTCTCATCTTGCCTTTTCGTCCACGGTCCTCAGTTGCTCTCGAACACTCTGGCCTGTCTTCATCCTTGTCACTTTGTTCTTTCGGTGTCTTTTTAGGACACTTCGCGGAGATATGCCCAATTTCCGCGCATCCGAAGCACTTTCCCTCTTTGATGTAAAGAGCTCTCTGTGAAAGAGAAAGCTTGGGTCGTGCATCCTTTTCTTTCTTTTCTGGGTTACTCTTCTTCTTTCTACTTTCATTGTTCGAAGTCTGTTCATTCCTTTGTGTCATGATTTCATCTGTGGGGTAGGTTAAACTGCCAGAGTGAATGGCAAAACCCCGTTTCGCATGACTCATCAATTCCTGAATGGAATCCGACTTTTGTTCTAAGCAGTGATCTCATATCTCTGTAGGACGATCCAAGGTAAACCGCCCAATCTGCTCTCTGGACAAGATCTTCTTAAATGACGAGGCAGGTAGAAAAGACCTCAAGAATCTCTCGCAATATGCGTCCAAAGTATCCTTCTTGGTCATCCGAAGATGGTTCCAAGCGCTTCGTATGTCGCGTTCGTACTCTCGAGTCGGCCAAGAAGAAATAAAAAGCCTTTTAAATTTCAGCCATTTAACTGGTGCTTTCCTGTTCAACAGAAGAGAGGACCACCAAGTTTGAGCATTCCCTCTGAAATAGGAAGTAGACCTCCGAATCTTGGAGTGCTCTGAGTAACGTCCTCCAAAGAAGGCTATGTCAAACTGTTGTATGAAGGCCAAAGCCTTCCAGGCATCTCCAAAACCAGAAAAAGTGTTAAATTTAACTGACTGTCCACCTTCTTTGAACTCTCGGACTTTCTTGCTTTTTATCTTCCAGAAAGTCATACTGGTTGGCTTTGTAAAAAAAATCTTCTTTGAATAGAATCTGCGGTCGTCGGAGTCCGAACTATCTGAAGACGAGACATGTCTGAAACTGGGCAAGATTTAGACTTCTTTGCCTTTTTCTTGCCCTTATGCTTTTTACTTCGCTTTTTGCCTTTTCTGTCTTTTTCGCTCGAATCAAAAGAGCTAGAAGAACTCTCAGAAGAAGAAGAGGAAGAAGAACTAGGTAATCCTTCAAACCGCACACGCTTCTTCTGCTTTTTGGTCGAGGCAAAAGTAGACTGACGACCCAAATAACCCGGGAAGTCAGTTGCTTTCTTCTGCTTTTTGTCGTGCGTTTCTGCTTTGTTCTGCGTGTCAAAAAGCTGAGAAATCCATGCATCAACCACCTCTTCTAATTCCTACTCAGTAAACATCCTTGGGGTAGGAGGTTTCTTGAGTACTGGTTTGGGGGGTGGTTCAATGGTCTGCTGCCACTGTGCATACACCTGGTCGAAGGAGGTTTGGCTCATAAAATTCTGCAAATTTCGGGTCCTTCGCAAAATTTAGCATCATCTTTCCTACGTCGTCGATCAATCGTCGACGCTCCATCTCTTCAAGCTCCGCCGGAGTAGGCCGGTGGGCCATACTCCTCACGAGAATCTTCTTCCTGCTCTCTGCCGCATCTCTGGATGCAGAGGGAGTCAACTGATCTCTATCTGAAGCCATAGGTGCCGCGTAAAAAAGATCGGATTTCCCAATATAAGAGAAATCGGCCGCGCTCACTGTAACAGACTTGGACACTCCAAGTCGAGAATCTACCGCGACACCACAAATAATCACTTCAAAACATTTCACAGTTCACAATTGATTCGACGCTATCCCGGCAGAGTTCCGTGCCTAGAGATATTGGCCCCAAAGATTGGCGCCCCTTTCGATATTTCTTTTTGTATTAATTTGTGTTCAAAGTACAAGAGAGTAGGCAGGCGCTCACTCTCAGACTCTGCGTCCAGATGCTCTCAGTTGTGAGGACCTGCCCATCTATTTAAATGTTTACAAGGGATGCCCAAAAGCAGAGCCCCAAAAGCTTTTACAAAATAAAGCATATTCTCTCACAAGCCTCTCTTGAGAGAATAAAGCAAAAGCTCTCTCTCACAAACTTTGCTTGTAAATTAAAGCAACTCCAAAAAGCTGTAAAATCACTTTGCGTAGAATTCTTCAGTCCCTTGCGAAGAAAAGCAACCATGCAAAAGCTTGCATTCCATACGTTGCTGCCACGTGGAGGCCTGCCCGCAAAACGCGGATCCGTACAGCCTGCTAACCTTCGTCCGTACGGTACAACTGCCACGTCAGCATTTTTCAGCAGGGCCAGCATTTCAGCCAGCCAAGTGGAGGGTATCTATGTGTGTGCAAGGCAACCACGTCATCGGTTTGTGACACACTCACATGAAAAGCATGGTGAATCCGCCAAGTATTTGGCAGGTTTTGTCTAAAGGATATCTCATTGATCTTTTATGAGACTTGGAAGGGCCCATAGTAGCTCATACTTAGCTTTGGATGAAGCTTCTCCTTACCCTTCATCTTTCAATATTTCTCAATTCTCAAACTTGAGAAGCCCTCAATCACCTTTCTTTAGCTTCGAGTCGCATCGATGCTTGTCTGCTGCTTTCTTATGTCCTTGATACTTTTGCAAAGCCTCCTTAAACCTTGGCAAAGAATGTGGCTAGATTCTATACAAAATGATCAGCCTAAAGCTCTTACCCTTGGTGCACAATATAGGCAAAAACTTCTTGCCATCCGCAACTATCTCCAATGCTGAATCCTAGTCCATGTATGTACAATGGGATAGGTAAAACTCCGCCAATGGCAAATGCTGCTCCAATTGACGCTTATGACCAGAGATGCAACACTTCAACTATTCCAATACTATTGAGTTGGTAAATGTCTGACCATGCATCAATTTGTGATGAAACGATGGAGAGAACTTGAGTGTCGTATCCAAACACTCACGCATTGCTCTCCAAAACAATCCGGTGAACCTCTGGTCTTTGTCTGCTACATTAGACTGAGACATCCCATGATTCCAAAGATTTGAGCAATAAACAACTTCCCCAGATGATCACGCTTCACTATCTTCTTCATTGATACAAAGTGAGCTTGCTTACTAAACCTATCCACAATAGTTCAGATAGCATCATGCCCCCCCCCCCCCCCCCCCCCCCCCCCCCCCCCCCCCCCTTTGGATAAAGTTCACGACAATACTCTCCCATGGTCTAACAAGAAATTCGGAATCAATAGAGCGATACAAGTCCTGTCGATTTGTGCCTTTCATACATCACTTTTTGACATACCAAAGAAGAATGCACTAAATGATCCACATCCTAAATAAGCTGAGGCCAAAAAAATTAACCCTCAACTACCTTGTGTCATATTTATCCCTCGATACCCAACAAAAGGTGAATTATGACATTTGAGGCCAATGCTTCTGGGGACAGAACTCCGCCGTTCCGTATCGACTCTCCTCTTCTCTCTCCATCTCTATTGAAGTTCAATTTAGTTATTTGCGGTTTCTGTTCCTATAGCAGTTATATCAGAGCAATGTCACATAGTGATGGCATGGCGTGCCCAACTAGAGAGAACTGGCCGAGAGGACAAGAGGAACTGAACACGGAAAGTGAGGCCGAGGGGCCTAAACAAAAGGGGTTAGGGTTCTTAACCTAACCCTACCCAGCTTATGGAGCACCGGTCGAGTGACCTAAACGCTACTGATCAAAAGCATAAGGGCTGCAAGTGAAATCCGGAAAAAGCCATGGCTCCTAACGTGGCACTGTTGTACGAAAGTTCCGTGTTTTGCGCTGGCAACTTATTGACGTGGCAGGACAGTACAAATGGCAGGTGAAAGTGCTTTTGGATCATATGCTTTTGGGGCATCCCTTGTAAGTTTATAAGAGCCCAAAGGGTCTCACCTCACAGGGCATCTGCACACAGAGTCTTGGAGAAAAGGGCCCTCAGGAGTTGTACCTTGGCGAAGTTATAATAAAGAAATATCAAAAAGGGTGCCATTCTTTCAAGCCAATGTGTCTCGGGACGGAACTCCGCCGTTTCGTGTCGACTCTCCTCCTCTCTCTCTATCTCTACTAAAGTTCAATTCAGTTATTTACATTTTCTATCCGTGTGCCGTTATTGATTTCTGGCTTGGAGTGTCCACGCCTTAACATTAGGTATACAAAAGCCATTACCCATTTGTCCTTCATCTAATTCCTACACTTCAAGTCACAAGTAAAGCAAATTTCTCACAACAATACAAAGCCATTTCTTCAAGAGTCTTAACACTTGTTAATAATATCAAATGAGGTGCTAGCCAATGCGTGTGAATGGTGGTAGCCAATGTGAGCATGTGGCATAAGTGGCCTTGTGTTGATAGCGACTGCCAAGAGAGAGCACTCACCAGCTTCTAGAGAGAGGAACCTACTCTATTCTAAAGACCAAACTACTCTAGAGAGAGAAAATTAGCTATAAGGAGCAAGGAGAATCTAGAGAGAGAGTCAGTGCTCACGAAAACCCTAACCCTAAACCCAATTAGAATATGCTCTTGAATGTGACAAGCATCTAAACATTGAAGCACTTAAGGCTGATTTGCAACAAGCTTTTGACCGGTTGAGTTATTACCTTTGCATACAACTTGTTTTCGTAGAGGGGTTATTGTCATGCACCAAACAAAGGTCACTAAGGATACTTCAACATTTTTGTTTTTAAGATTGTAGGCCCATCTCAACTCCGATGGAGAGAAGCTTTAGATTCTTGAGTGAAAATATCTGTAATGCATTTGAATTTTGACACTTCTCGTTATCAACAAGCTATGCATGCAAGATATACAAGTTGCTATTTCTTATTTAGCACATTTATTATACCCCTTGCACAACATTGGCAAGCCATGAAGCATGTAAAGAATTTCTTCAAACACCCCAAAGGCCCTACAATCTTGATCACTTCTATGGTTTCAAGATAGAGATACCCAACCATGCTTGCAAGATTTTACAAATAGTGATTAGGTAGGTTGCTATCACACACGAGTTCAAAAGCGGCAACTGTGTTATTCTTGTTGGATCATACACACGATGATTGAGTAACAAAAAGCAACCGACCCTGGACACACGTCAAGTTGTGACATCGAAGAAAGCATTCATGCCTAAAGTGGAGTGTGTGTGACTATATTGAAGCATATGCGTGTGTGGGGTTTAATGGGTCCCCAACCATTTCATTGACAAGAGTGCATTGAAAATAGTAACAAATCCAGTTTGAGTTTTCATAACAACTATAGAGATACAACGCAAGGCCAGACTCAGTTGTCATAACGCCTAGCACTATGTAAAGCATTAAGCTCGCCCATAGCCCCTCTAAAGGGCCCATTACAAGGTTTTTGGAGGGTCCTTTAAAAACTTTATGTGTGTCCCATAACTCCCTCCTACGATTGAGGCACCCTCATTGAAACGAACACGCCGAGAGGATATCCCGACTACACGGACCACCTACAAACGCGTCAGACGAACCACCCGACTGTAGCCACCATCCGGTAGCACCCCGTGTTCGGGCCAACGTCTGAGGACGTAGGCGTGCACCTGTAAGACCGAGTATCCCATACCACCAGGCCTCACCTCCTCAAGGCGACCTCGTGCACTCCTAGCCTCACGGGCTAACCACTAGCACTCTGCCAGTGGGGGTCGATAACTGCAAAAATAATGAGGCCTTGGCCTCCTTTCATAAAAGTGACACGCCACATTGGCCGGGTTCACACTACATCCGCTTGGACACTGAACGCCCATCCGGAAGGTGTCTTAGCCAGATCCCCTCTCCTCTAGGCGGGACATAACATACTTCCCCCCTTAAGAACCATCGATGTCCTCATAAATGAAGTGGGGAGATTGAGCCTTCAAGGCTCTAATCGATTCCCAAGTAGCAAACCTTTCAAATTGACCCTTCTATTTAATTAAGTACTCGTCATAAGCCTTTTGGCACGAATGATGGGTACCATGATCTAAAACAGCCTCTGGGTTCTCAAGAAATATACTAAGCTTGCATATCTTGCCATACATTTTCCTCGTTAGGCACAACAACGTCGGCTTTGCCTAATTTTTCTTTAAGGCAATTGACATGAAACACTAAATGTACACTAACATCCGAAGGAAAAGCCAATTTATAGGCAACTTGGCCAATTTTCATTGTGATCAAGAATGGACCACAATATCTAGCTAAAAGCTTATAATGCTTTCCACTTCGCATAGTCTTGAAATCCTCGGGTATCTTCAGATAGACCCATTGTCCACATCTAGAGTCCTTGGAGATCTCTTTTGATTAGCATAAATGATAACTCGATCACGAGCTGTCCCTATACTATCTTTAGCCAATTCGAGTATTTCCTGCATGTTATACAAGAAATCACGAGCTTGGCGATCCTTGACTTTCTCTAAGCCAATAGCAATAGGGGACTTCGGCTCAAATCCATACATCAGGATTCAGCATGAATGGGCTAAATAGCAGAATGCTTGCTACTATTATAGACAAACTCTAATTGTGAAAGGTGCCTTTCCCAATCAGACTGCCTGTGAGAGACGAGAGCTCTCAACATGTCCTCTTAACGTTTGATTCATCCTCTCACTTTGTTCTTCGGACTCAAGATGAGCGAAGGACAACATACTCAACTTTGTCTGAAGGTGAGCGAACACATCTTGCCGAAATCCCCCAGTGAACTTGGTATCCCAATCACTGACGATATCGTCTCGCAGACCATACACCTTATAAAGCTGATCGACAAATAAAACTGCCAACTCATGGCTTTTTACTGTCGACTTGATTGGTATAAATTTCGCCAGTTTTGTGAGTCCATCAACCACACCATTGCCACGACTAGTATTTGGCAACCAACAATAAAATCCATAACTGAGTGCATCTCTTCACATAGCTCTCTATGTAAGAGCGCATCCTTGGCCAATAGAAATACCGCTTGACCGATGCGAAAGTTCTCTGGACGCCTGGGTGTCCAGGGCTGGGAATATCATGACATTCGAACAAAATCCTTCATCGAACCTCATCAATTTCCGACACGCAGACTTTTCCATTTCTAAACAATAGTCTACCTCTAATAGAAAATTGTCGTTTTCTCATCTCTCCAACATGACTCACTTGGGTCTACGGACCACCCAAGCCTGTACACAAGTCATGCCCAGCTTCGACCTCGTTCCATATCTTGCAAATAACTATCGGAACGACATAGCCTTGAGAGAGAGAGAGAGAGAGAGAGAGAGAGAGAGAGAGAGAAATTCGTCGAGATTTCAGCCAGACAAGGTATTAACTTCAGAAATCCGGTGAGTGCATCAACAACTCGATTTTTTTTCAACTGTAAATTAAGATGTCATCAAGAAATACAACTACGAAGTTGCCTAAAAACGACCTCAGCAGATCATTCATCATCTACTGAAATGTAGCTGGAGCGTTGGTCAAACCAAAAGGCAAGACCAAAAATTCATACTGACCATAACGCGTTGGAAACTTGTTTTAGGAACATCCTCCAGTTTGATTTGTATCTAGTGATAGCTTCATCGCAGGTCTATCTTCGTAAAATACAACGCTCCATGAAGTTGATCTATCAGATCATCCATACGCGGGAGCGGATAAGTATTCTTGACAGTGTCACAAAATGATGTGTAACCGGCCTGTTCAATCCAAAAAGGGCGGTAGACTTTACTTCAAACCTTGATTTAGCTTTCACCCATTATTAGTCGTCTATTTTACCTGTACTTTCAAGCACAACAAAGGGGAGAGGGATCAGGCTGCTAGATTGCACCTGTATGAGTAGACGGACACCAGATTGGCCCCTAACTTAGGCGCCCCTTTCGGTATTTCTTTATTGTTCAAAAGAGGGAATAAACGCTGAGGTTCCCTACAAGCTGCCCCGCACAAACTCGGCTGAATTTCCACTGTTCCAGCCCGATTTCGGCAGCATAACTGTACTAGAACCCTTCACAGTCAGTATTCCCACGCATTGGCCGACTTTCCCGACGCATACGGGCACTTTGCAAAACCTGGCGAGAATCTGCAGCACGCTGAATTCTCTGTTTTCAGCCCTGAAAATGCGCCAGATCACCTGTACAGCGGTCCCCTTGCGTCCCCGAACCTCCTGGGGGTATTAGGGTCCGTTTAGGGCTAAAACCCTAAACCTGCAAAAATACACAGCAAGCTGTAATTCACTGTTTCGGGCTCCGTTTCGCGTGCCGGTCGCATCCGTAGCAAGTCCTCGAGCTCCCGCACCTGTAGGGCTACTTGCCCTTTGAATCGGACAAGATTTCTGGCGTGAAACCTCTCCGAATTCACCTGCACCTGCGGGGGATTAGCCGCTAGCTAATCCAGTACCTGTGCAAGAGGCTCTTGCCTCGGCAATCGCGCATGAACCCACACAACTGTACATTGGTCAAATGAAAAGCCCACTAGAGGGGCATAACATACTGCCAAAGGGGAGAGAGAGGGCAGTGCGTAGCGTGCAGGGCATCACTCCTGGCACCGCACTGTGCATAAGAGGGAAAGCAAGCACTCCATAGCTCTTAACCTGTGACCAATCTGAAAATGAGGCTCTCCCCTCTTTAAATTCAGCGCCACTTCTTGTTGCATGAGGCAAGTGCACCAGAATGTGGCACTTGGCACATTTACAAGCATTTTCCCGTTTCGGGGTTGCCGCCTAAAAATATCCCAACCGGTTGCCCAGTTGACTTCACGGCAGAGTAAGAAAATGTTCCCTTTGTCATTCCGGAGGTAATGACGCCAACACATTTTCAAGTCCCAAAATACGAGTTCCCTAAATTTTAGGAGATGCTGCCATAGGTCATCCGACCCTCTTTGTACACTGCGGCCACATCCAGAATTGAAATGTAGCCTCTGTAGCAAAGGATTCCACTTTGGCTAGTCAATGACCCCACTTTGGCTAACCATAGTCTTTGTCCAACCTTAGTGCTCTCTTGCCCTCAGGCCTGGACTCCCTCTGGACAATTCCACACTGGCTATGCAATGCAGGGCAGTTAGATTTCCCGAGGGGTGTTTCCAAAAAGTGAAAGTAAATAGATAATAAGAAAGAAATCAACAAAAAGGATAGATAGTAGTCACACGCTCGTGACAGATGACATGGCGTGTCCACCCGGATACTGACAAATTTAAAGTTTATAAGTTGTTCCAACTTATAGGGTCCTGTCCAATAGGGCCCTTGGAGACACAAAGACATAATTAAAAAAGGAGATCACGTGGATTGGCTGACATGACAGGCTGTACAGACAACCCCGCGATTCATGTTGACTGTTGTCGTGGCGTTCGTACGGCTTTCTGCAAATTACAGAGGCTGTTTTGCACCAGCTTTTGGGACTTGAAGCTTCTCTTGTATCTGCCTTTAGAAGACCATGGGCCTATAAATTGATTGCCAGGGTCTCTCCCTCTCTCAAATTGGCTTGAGAGCACTAAGCGAGGACCCTCGGACATTGTACTTTGCTTAAGCATTGATATAAAAAAATGCCAAAAGGGACGCCACACTTTGGGGCCAATACCTCTGGGCACGGAACTACGCCAAGCGTGTCGTCTCTCTCTAACTTTGATAAGTTATATTAAGTGATTTTAAGTATTTTCTCATGTGCCATGCCAGATTCCGGACTTGGGGTGCCCAAGTGTGAGTGTGTTACAGTGGTATCAGAGCACAATCGATTTTCGTTCTACAGAGGATTCGATCCCTTCTACCGCGACACACATGGATTCAATCACGAATCCCGCAAGAAGCAAACTGTTGCACCTGACCAACCAGGTTCAAGTGAAAGCACTAAAGATTCGAATGGACTACGCCCACCTTCTGTCAACTTGAGAGAAGAATATGGGTCATTCCACCTACGGAATATGAACGATGCAGCTTCAACAGCAGGTAGATGCACGTGCTTGGCAGATGCTTCAGTATTCAAAAGATCCTCAATATACGAAATTTTTGACCAAGCATCCAATCAATGAAATGCATTTTCGGTGGCATACAACCATCGACTCACCTCTGAAGCCAACTTTGAAGAAAACACCTGCTTTGCAGGTGTACACGGAAGATGAACTCGACGAAGTAGTAAAAAGGCGAGTCAACCGACTCTTGAACACCAAGAAGCATCCGAAGAGACGCAGTCGAGCGATAGACTACCCTGGATATTTGGATCATAAGTCTACTTTTGCAAATGCACGAAAGACAAAGAAGCGCGTACGTTTTAAGTGTGTTTCTAGTTCATCCTCATCCGCTTCTAAAAGTTTGGACAACTCTTCCTCCTCTGATTCCAGTGATGACGACAGAAAGGGCAAGCAACGAAGAAAGGCCCAAAGACACGGAAAGAACAAGAAGAAGGCTAAGAAGAGCAGATCCCGCTGAAGCTCTCGAAAGTATTCAAACAGTTATGAGGAGGATTCATCCTCTTCTGAGAGTTTGGACTCCGATGAGCAGATGTTTTACTCTAAGAGGAAGAACTTTTACAGAGCCAACCAATATGACTTTCTCGAGTACGAGAGTACGAAGACCAAATATTTTGAGAAAGATGGACAAGCCCTTAAGTTTGATACTTTTTCGAGCTTTCGAGATACTCATAAGGCCCTCACCAAATCACCTGTATAGTGATCCCCTAGCTTCCCCGAAGCTCTTGGGGGTATTAGGGATCAATTAGAGTCAAAACCCTAAACCTGAAAGAATACACAGAAGGCTGTAATTTACTATTCCAGGGTTCCGTTCCGCGTGCCAATCGCATCCGTAGCAAGCCCTCGAGCTCCCGCACTTGTAGGGCTACTTGCTCTTTGAATCGGACGAGATTTCTTGCGTGAAATCTTTCCCGAGTTCACCTGCACCTACGGGGGATTAGCAATCAGTACCTATGCAAGAGGCTCTTGCCTCGGCAATCGCGTATGAATCCACAAAACTGTACATACAAATGAAAAGCCCTCGAGCGAGGCATCACGTTTTTGTATTCAAAGGGGGAGAGGTGTGCACGAGAGCGGAATCATCGTGCTACATAAGACAAGGGAGAAGGCAAGCTTTCCATTAAAGCTCTGGAACCTGCACCCACTACTCACACACATTGTGGACATTATGAAGAAGATGGCAACCTCCTCTCTCAAAAATGGTCACCCCCTCTTCATGCTAGACTAGCAAGACGATTTGGTGCCGCCAAGTGTCCACTTTGCCTCTTTTGAGTTAATTTCCTAGTACCCACCACCTTATAAGTATCGTGTGGGGCCTAAATGACTCTAAACTGAGCCTAGACACCCTTTTACTGCTCGGATTTCAGTGCCAACTGGCCCGACCATCTTGTGGCGACCTGCCCTTCATGGCTCCAAGTGAAACTCTCGGTCGTCGATCGTTTCACACTGGCCACACAATGTCCGGTCATTTGTGACTTCAAAAAGAGGGTCCCAAAAATTAAATAAAAATCAAGGGAAAGAAACAAGCAACTCAAGTTAGTGGTTGACATAGCCTCGTGACATCTGTCCAAGCGCATGATGTGAAAATCCAAGTTCTCTTTGTAGCTAGCTCGAGCGTCAAATCAGGAACCATCTGATTCCATACATCCGTATCTTCGCCACAAGCCATCTTCACGCGATACTCACGGTCACTGTCCCGCATCTGCACACGCACACTCTGCACCAATTTTGCATCCATAAAATTGTGTGAGCTTCCATTATCAAGGAGTACGGTCACGTCGTGACCATTGATCTTCCCAGGAAAATGGAGCAGATCGTGCTTATCAAACACTTTGGTGCTAAAAGTACAATTAGTGCATGAACTATGCGCTAAGTGATGGATTTCAACTTGAATAACATTAAAGTTACCTGAGATCTCGTGAATCTGAACCGAAGGACGACCTTGCGGTTTCTTGGACTTCTTCTTGAGGCAATCTTTGATTTGGTCGCCCGTCCGGCCACGTCCAAAGCAAGCCAACATTCCTAACTTTCTTTTTTGAGAAGGTCTCAAAGGTGATTTGGACCTTTGTTGGAATCGAGGCCAGTGTCCTCGCTGGATTGGTGATTTGAACTTCTTTTCTTCTCATAATTGGCTCCATTTATCAAATGGAACGTCCTGGCCTTTGCCACAGCATCCTCGACGTCAGTCGGGGATGTCTTTGATCAAGGCCAAACGGTAGTCCTCATGCAGACCCAGTAAGTACATAAGCATAGTATATGTGGAATCCACCTTGCAAAAGTGAGCGCTTCTTTGAAATCTGTCATGTATTTATCAAAAGATAGAGTTTCCATCAAAAGACTCTGCAATTTTGCATAAGCTTTCAAAGGATCCATTTTGGTGAAGTCTTTCTTGAACTTCACACAAAAATTGGCCCACGTCATAAGCTTCTTTGTCATGTCACTAGCCACCACGTAAGCGCCTTACTGCGCAGATAAAGAGGAATCGGTTGAATCCTCTGTTTAGCATGCTCTCCGTGGAGATCAAAATATGTGGTCCGCTGATGAAGCCAATTATTTATGGTCAGATCTGTACATTCCTTCTCTTCCCCCCAAAAATTGGTGGTTTTGTACGGAATTGTGGCAGTAGGACCACCCTATGAGCGCCCAAAAGCAGTCTGCAATTGCTGGAGATGGGTATCGTTCTCGAAAATACGTGCAATCGTTGATTGGGCTGTATTTTCGAGAGCAGCAAGACGGGCGTTAAACCCTTGCATGGCTCCCTCAAGAGAGGACAAGCGAATGTTCGTATGAACATTGGCGCAGGTATACGCTGGTCGAGGCTCTGGAAGGTACCTGTGATCCATGTGTACAGAGCATGCGTGAACGGAATTTACATGACCTGGTGCGTCGTCACGCTGTGCATCCGAGCTGGAGGAATCCATGGCAAAATTCGGTGAAGAACTGGATATTTCACGCGAGAATGGGCTTTTTCTAGACTTTTTGGTCGCAAAAAGTCAAACTCTGAGGAGCTCTACGCATTGGCGTGAGCGTCCGGAAGCAGGCAAGAGAGGCGGGTTGTACTAAAGAATAAGGGATAGTCAGTGGGTGGCTAAGCATCAGACATCCAACAGTTAGTGGGAAGCCACAAATCCGAGGTCTGACTTTCAACTGAGCGCCCACGCTAGAAAAAAACTCCACCCTAGCCAACGCTCTCTCTCTCTCTCTCTCTCTCTCTCTCTCTCTCTCTCTCTCTCTCTCTCTCTCTCTCTCTCTCTCTCTCTCTCTCTCTCTCTGCGCTTCGCTCAAAGGAGGAGAGCAGAGATATCAAATAAGAGATTGTATGCTAAATTTAGTTTAAGATCAGTAAATCAATGAGAAATTCATTGATTTTCATCCAAAATCAGTAAAATCAATACAAAATCTCTGATTTTAGCATTCCCATCTATCAAGTTGCTGATTTTTATCAAAAATCTGATAAAAATCAGCAAAAGAACGTTAATTTCCACCTGCAAATATGCTTACGAGAAGAAAAACAAACAATTCAGTAATTAATCATTAAAAATAACGTGAAACTGAGATTATCCGACTCGAACCGATCCACAGGTGTACACTTGGTCCTTCCTGCAGCCAAGCCAGCTCTAATACCATGAAACGAACACACGGCGAGGATCTCCCAACTACACAGACCACCTGTAGACACCCGTCGGACGAACCACCCGACCGTAGCCACCATTCAATAGCACCCTCATGCTAGGCAACGTCCGAGGACGTAGGCGCACACCTTAAGACCGAGCGTCCCAACCATCCTGCCTCACCTCCTCGAGGTGACCTCGCGCACTCCTAGCCTCACAGGCTTACCACTGGCACTCTACCAATGGGGATCAATAACTACAAATGAGGTGAGGTGACCTCGCGCACTCCTAGCCTCACGGGTTGACCACTCACACTCTACCAGTGAGGATCAATAACTACAAATGAGGCAGGACATAACACTCATCCTAAAATTTTGGTGGTAACCTATGGTGACTGCTACAATTTAGGTAGGGGGTGCCTAAACCACCCCCCACGTGTAATATATCAACCTTTAGGTGGCTACAAGAGGTCAAAAAGTGCATAGTGACTCTCTATAGCCCTTCTCCACCCTTTTTCAAGCGTTTGAAAACCCATAAAGTGTGGTTATGGGGGGCCCAATAAAATTTGAAGGGCCCTCGAGTTTTGAGGACCCTTTAGGGGGACTATGGGAAAAGCGCTCTAAATCGAGAGAATTTATCCTTTTGTTGCTTTATCGCCCTTTGAGGCACAATAATATAAGTCTCGTATGCCTTTTAAGCTTTCGGAAAAAGGTCTCCTCTTTATTCTTCGCGCTTATCCTCTTCATTTATGGTGACACAAATCCTACTTACAAATTGAATTGAACCATTCAAGTCTGACACGTTCCGATGAATTATGAGAGGTCCCAAAACTCTCTCTCTCTCTCTCTCTCTCTCTCTCTCTCTCTCTCTCTCTCTCTCTCTCTCTCACACACACACACACACACACACGGATACATACCCACACACACACACGCATACACACGTACTCCCTCTCTTCCCCTTCTACCCTCTTCTTCACAATATGAAGAGAGGGTAGTTACGAAGACAACCATGTCTTCCCCCATCATCAAGACGCCGACATCGACAATGAAGACAACCTTCATGCTCACGAACAAGAGGCTTGCACAATTGGAGAAGGACATGAAAGAATGGTGGATGGAGAGAGATATGGAGGGAGGAGAAAGCCACCTTCATCAAGCTATGGAACGAAGAGGAGGACATGAGAGCGGAAATCCAAAATCTCAAAGAGGAGAAGGAGAGAAGGGAACGGGAGAACGAGAAGGAGAGGGAGACATGGAGGAAAGAGCAAGAAGAGATGAAGGCACAAATCGATCTCCTTCATGCTTCCATCACATCCCTCACCCCCGAGGAAGGAGAGATTAAAGAGGAGGCTAAGGAAGCCCTCAAGGAGGAGATCACCAAAGCCCTCACCGCAAGCATTGAGGACAAATTAGAGGCCACCAAAGAAGGATGGGTCGAAGTGGTCAAAAAGAATATCAAGAAGGTAGCAAGAGAGGAAGCCCAAAAAGATGAGGTACTCATCGTACACACAACCATCGAGGAGGAGAAGATGCGACAAGCTCGCCGTCTCAATGTGCGAGTGACCGGCATCAAAGAAGAAGAAGGGTCTACACCCGAGAGCGATGGGAAAGCTTTATGCAAGAAAGTGGGATACAAGGAAGAAGAGATCCCTTTCTCCAAAGTTTGGAGAGCCGGCAAAGATCCAAAGAAGAGAGCTCTCATCCTCCAATTCGCCTCCGAGGAGTCTCGAACTTCTTTCCTCCGAAAGAGGGTCATCTTGAGAGGGCTAGAAGGCCCCCCGATTTATCTTGATGATGACCTCACAAAGATGCAACAAGATCACCGTCGCACGTGCATGCCTAGAGTCCACCAAGCCCGCAAAGAAGGGAAGAAGGCAATATATCGAGATGGTAGGGTTATCATTGATGGCAAGACCATCGCATAGGGACTCGCGGCCTGTGGGACACACGAGGAGATTCATGTCACGGTTTGGAATTGCAATGGAGACCTATGGACACACCCAGAGAGACTTGAGGAGGTGATGAGAGGTCGAGACATCATTCTACTTACAGAGACACACGAGAGCCCAGAGAGAGGGTTACCACGGATACATGGATTCCAGTGGGAGTCTCTACATCGGGGATGTATGCGCCAGCACACCACTCGCGGCTCAGGAGGAGTGGCCATACTCTTTAGACAGGGGCTTCACAGCAGACTACAGATTGTTGCCCGGGACCCACAGGCCCGCTACATGTGGATTCGCCTCGAGCTCTCACGAGACAGGATCGTCTACATTGCCCTTTGCTACTTTGCTCCCACAGGCTCTAGATTCGCCCCTATTGAGCAGGAGTCACCGTACGCATGCCTCACGGAGGAGATTATGGAGTACTCCACACTGGGTGAAGTCTTCCTTATGGGAGACTTCAATGCTCGTACGCGCAGTGAGCAATGTGAGGCATATGACCACGAGGACCCAGAGGCACTACACACTCTAGATGAGGAGGCTACTATGAGAGATACAGCAGACAGAGCTCCAGTCACAGCCTACGGACGACATCTACTTCGACTTGGCTCCCAGCACCGTCTCGTTATTTATAACGGGATGGTCCAGTGGCCCACCTCAGGGGGCCTGACTTGTATGCCACATGGAGTTGCAGAGGGAGGGGGGAGTACAGTCGACTATATTCTGGGACCCAGGGAGGCTACACACCTTATCACATCCTTCACCATTCCACCTATACCCATCGGAGCCGACCACACATACCTCTCTTTCTCCATCACCGGAGATACCATCCCACACAGCTCCACAGCACACACTCCACACACCACCATCCATTTCACACATGAGCTAGCCTCTCTTTACTCGGCCGAGGTCGAGCATGGCCTATGCCTCCTCCACCCATCCACACCACTCTCAGTTCTCACATCACATATCTCTTCCGTTCTCCACACTTCAGCTATTAGCTCTTTTCCACACACCACTCACACAGGACGCACTCCCCCCCCCCGGGACTATGCCTCAGAACCGCTGGTATGATGATGAGTGCAGAGAGCTATACCGACGCCTCCGTGCACGGCGAGCCTTAGGAGAGATCACAGAGAGAGAGGCCAGACGGCATATGAAGACGCTGACACGCCAAAAGCGGCGAGCATTCAAAGAGGCACAGGAGCTTGAGCTATACCGCCTATTCATGAGCATGGATAGCGCGACGGCATGGCGCACCCTGCGCGAGCCACGTCCGACTACAGCTATTGAGGATCCACAGATATGGCATGATTATGCAGAGCGACTTTATGAGGTGCCAGGGCAGCCTCCTATCCCGCAGCCACACGAGCCACGCCCTACGTGCTCCTCCTTCTTTACAGCAGAGATGGTAGAGAGGGCCATACGCCGCATGCAGCACAGACGATCAGCTGACCATACTGGATTACAGAGTGAGCACATCATTTATGCGGCCTCCACTATAGCCCCGTTGATTGCACATGTCTTCAACCGGGCTATAGGGGAGGGCTTCCCAGAGGAGTGGACACAGCACACCATAGTGCCTATCCACAAATCTGGCGACACCCTGGACCCAGGAAACTACAGGACTATCATGATTGGCCACACGATGGCCAAGCTATATGGAGCAGTACTTGAGGCACAGCTCAGCTGCTACGCAGAGATCGAGGGTTTACGAGCTCCAGGCCAGGTAGGTTTCAGACGAGCTTTCTCCACCACCGATCACATCTTCGTTCTGCGCTGCCTCATTGATGGGGCAAAGGCGCGGAAGAAGAGGCTTTACTGCTGCTTTGTGGATTTCCGCAAGGCCTTTGACACAATCCCACGCGAGAGACTCTTCCAGCGCCTTCACAGCATTGGGGTACCAACAGAGATGATTTGGGCCATATATGCTCTCTACGAGAGGGTGACGGGTCGGGTTCGTTGCCCAGGCGGTTTTTCAGAGACCATTGCTAGCACCATTGGTGTTAAGCAAGGATGCCCACTCTCCCCGACACTCTTTGGGCTCTACATCGACGAGATCTCCGACTACATACTGCGAGCAGGGGGAGAGGGGAGCGACTTGGCAGGTACTCCGGTCCACATCATGTTATATGCTGACGATATTGTGTTGATTTCAGAGTCACCCGAGGGCTTGCAACGCCATCTTGAGGCCTTGGACGAATTCAGCACACACAGGGGGTTGACTGTGAACCTTGGCAAAACCAAGGTTATGATCTTTCACACATCCAGTGCAGTGAGGAGCGCTGCCACCTTCACAGCAGCAGGAGGACAGGTTGATGTAGTCACCTCCTATGTCTACCTTGGCATCACATTCACCAGCCTACCAGGACCCTTCACTATGAGGCAGGCTGCTGCTGACAGGCTCACCCGAGGATATGCAGCTCTGACCATGCTAGAGCGGAGATGCCACCAGGCACACTTTCAGGAGCCCCCACGAAGGGGTGGCTTTTCGACACCTTAGTCACCCCGGCCTTGATGTACTCGGCGGCAGTATGGGCACCAGGATTGACAGCTGACCAGTGGACACAGCTTGAGAGGCCACAGGTATGTATGATCTCACGCTTGCTCCGCAGCAAGAAGACAGTGCCACATGACATTATTAGAGCCGAGCTCGCCACACCACCTATGGTTGTAGAGGCACTATTCCAGACAGTCTGCTTCATCCAGAGGATGAGAGAGCTACCTCCTGACAGACTTACTCGTAGAGCATTTGAGGCAGCTATACAGCTATCAGAGAGTGGGCATGAGAGAGCATGGTACTCACAGGTCAGAGCATGGTTTGAGGGACACGGTCTTGACATGGAGAGCCTACCACCATTCCAGTACGACCCCCACTCACCATATGTTCACCCTCTCGCAGTGAGAGGAACTTGGTACTGAGACAGGATCTGTGGCAGCTATACACTAGGAGAGTCTGGGAGTCACCTGGCTTGGGGACGAGGATGTCAGATTACAGAGACCAGTTTCTCACCATATTGTCTGGGGGGTTCATACAGAGACCACGCTACATGGACACATATATGCCACATAGCTCACGGGTGGCGATTGGTCAGCTGAGAGTGGCTTCACACAGGTTAGAGATTGAGATCGGGAGACATACTGGTGTTCCCAGGGAGGAGCGAGTCTGCAGAGCCTGCACAGAGGAGGTGGAGAGTGAGGAGCACTTTGTATGTAGATGCAGAGCATACACTGAGATCAGAGGCAGGTATGAGGCCTTATTCAGAGGACAGCCCACTCTCCGAGAGATCATGGACTCTCGAGATCAGAGATAGCTCGGACGTTTCTTACTAGAGATACAGAGCCATCGGGACACACTACTACAGCCACACACAGCTACACAGACAGAGGGGAGACAGTCGCAGCTCAGAGACTTCTTTCAGAGGATTGCCGCCCCTCCCTCACCAGACACTCAGAGGGGAGTGACACTCCCACAGGCGGAGGTGAGCCGAGCTAGACGACGACCACGAGTCACAGGCTACAGGGGCGCGAGCTCCCACCACCGACAGATCGAGGAGATCCGAGCCCGGGAGCGCCGTGCCACTGAGGAGCGAGTGGCTCAGATGAGGGCCGACCCGACAGCTTTCATCCGGGTAGCCTTGGCACCAGACCCGCCCATGTACCACATCTTACATCCCCCCATTAGTACAGGATGGAGCTAGATAGCTTGATGCATTCTCATGATTGTACTACCTTGAGCATATAGACATGCATATACCCCCTAGAGATAGAGCTCCATCCCTCCTCAGATACTCCACTACCTACATTCAGTTCAGTTTTGTATCAGTTTTGTTTCATTTGTCTTTCCGATAGACGGATGACATACACACCATGTACATTTGATTTGTCTCATAGGCCGATTTCGGCCTGACATAGACGTTAAAAATCTTTCTTTCTTTCTTTCTCTCTCTCTCTCTCTCTCTCTCTCTCTCTCTCTCTCTCTGGTGTGTGCATTTGGCACTGGCTCAGATCAATGCACTCCACAAGGCGAAAGCCCTCCAAGGTGTGAAAGCTTAGAGTAGCTTTGAGCAGTGTTTAGCAATATTTTCTCACCGCCTGATCGGGAGTATCACCGCAGGATTCAAGTTTGAAGGAAGAGATGACTCACCATTTCCTTGAGCAGGCGAAAGGCGGCGGAGCTTCGAGAGACACCCTCGTACAAGAGAGGGGCTTCTGGAGCGGCCATGTCTCTTCTGTGCAGACCCTAAAGTCCAAAAGAGTCGACGAAGTGCAGAAGTTCATTATGTATCCATTGGTCGGCGCGTCATCCTAAGGTAATTTCTTGAAAATAATTTGTGCTACAACAAACATGCCACAAAGCCTCTCAATGCACCTTCACTACCACAACATGAGCGGATTTGAAATAACAACCTCCAGAACATCATAACAATTTTGTTGCCACATGCAATTACAAACCACCTCCCATTGAAACCAAAAAGTTAAAGAAACCAATGGACAAGGTGCTCTTGTATTGTATTGAAAACGTTGGTCGTGTTTTGTTTGGAGCCTTTTGCAATGGGTTTTTACTTTATGATGTTAGTTTGACAAAACGTCTAGATGCAATTGCTATTCTTGCTCCTAGTTTGTGTTCCGTAACCCATTAGCTTGGACAACATATTTTCATGTAATGAATTACAAACTACATGTTCTCTCAAAATAATCAAATTTCATTAACTAGATGTATTATTGTTCGTAGGTATCAATTTAGTTGTCGATCTCTCCAAGAAGTTTCTTTCAAATATGGATCTCTTTTGACTTTTTTCCCAAACTCACAATTATGAGTTTGGCAGAAGAAAAATCAAACATGGATCTCTAATCTAAACACTAGATTGGCGGTCTAGTACTCGGTATCCAACAATGTGGCGAATCTTAGCCCTAAATCTAAACAATTTTCTATTTTTCTTTATTTACACAATGTATCAAATTTTTTTGTCATTCCCCTCTTGAATTAGGCCATTGTGCCATCTTGTTGTAAATAACAAGACGGTGTTGAGAGCCTAATTGCAAATGATGGCCGTACTCTGTGGTGCAAGTTGTGGTTGCCGACGCTCTCATGGTGGCCTCTTGCAAGGAGAATAGTGCGACCAGGTCCTTTGTGTCGTGTGTCTCACACTGATTTCGACATGTATTGGCATTGAAGTCTCCCATAAGGAAGGCATGTGTATGGGACGATCTCTCCTCTCCCTCCCTTATTGTCTCTATGGTAGCAAATCTGGAGCCTGAGGGGGTGAAGTAGTAGAGGGTGATGTAGATAATATTGGATCGTGATAGCTCAAAGTTGATCCATAGCAGAGGGCGATGTAGATAATCTTGGATCATGATAGCTCAAATCGGATCCAAAGGTAACGGGCCCATTAGTTCTTTGAGCACCCTTGAAAATGGTCCCTCTTATATAACAATAAATGGCTTCTTGTAGTTTTAGCTCATCTAGCTAGCTATTTATTAGCCTCACATTATCCATGTGTACACCAGATTAAGAAGTATTTTTTGCAATCAAGTTGAAGAAGTGGCCATCACAATTATCCCGCAAGCCCCCATGTGGCATTCAATTGTGAAGTGAGCTTGCTTCTTTCAAAACGAACAATTAGGTGCAAAATTTTCCCTCATTATGTAATGCCAACATTGACAAACCACAATCAAAGCAAATAATAACATATATATTCACATACTTGAATTATGTAAGAGGGTCGTGCGCGGGGTGGGGCGGGGGGGGGGGGGCGGGGGGGGTTTGGTGTGTGTTTATTGTGATGAGTTATCCACCCTTGTTCCATTACCTACACCCAAAAGGGTCATGTAAGAATTTTTTTTACCACCTTGCTTTTGTTGTGTATGTTTGAAAGTGATCTCACATCAAACGCTTTAGCTATCTTGTCTAACAACACCCCCTCCATGGGAAAGGTAGATCACACAAGAGATGGTTTGATGAAGAGTGTCAAGATGCTCAAAAGTCGTCAACAATGTCGATGCAAATAAGGAGAAAGATAACTATCAATCATTTGTATGCAAATAAGGCACTAATTCAAAGGAAGAAAAGACAATGGGAAGTCCAAAAAAAAAAGGCACGTGCATGTGAAAATTTGGAGAAACCTAAAGGGAAAGTGGTTTGAGAGTTTTGATAGTTTCAGTCTTACATATATATACACACACTGTAGACAACTATATAAGCCAGCAATGTTGAGAAGATGCTATGTTATGGTTCACTCCCATGTATGCCTCCTTTTTTAAAGTATTGTGGAGATGTATGCGAGGAGCTTCAAGTTTTACCATTTGCAAAGCAAAAGATCTTCAAGATTTCAAGCCAAAAATGATTAAATAGGCGAGAGTCATCACCTTATTGGACATGTGATATGTTCAACCTTTACACTCCAACATGGCATGCCTTGTGATAGGAGCACTCATTGAGTCAAGGTGTCGCATAAAAGAGGGGATGTAAATAATATAAATAACTACCATACTATAATGATTAAGTCTCATATGGCACAATTGGGTGCATAACCAATAAAGAATTATGCGAATGGGTTGAAAAGAATCGCATGTGTGTGCAAAAGGAAAAGCGGGTTTTTGTCAATGTGATATCACCAATGATAATCTTATCACTCTTTGTGTTCCCACAAAAAAAAGTGAGGTGAAAGGTAATCAATTGTATTATTGCCTTGGCACTTCAAGAAAGCATTTGATATGATTCAGGTAACAATTTGTAGAGGAGTATGAAAGAACTCCTAGTACAAAGTGAGTTTATGCTTGGGGTTTCTTAAATCTATGAGAAGGTAATATGCCAATTAAAACAATTTTAACATTTATTAGAAGCACTATTGAGATTAAACAATAATTTCCATTGTTATCAAATCTCTTTGGTCAATGCATTGATCAATAGGAACAAATGGTATTTGACTTTATGCAACAAGAAGACATTGAAGAGGGTATACTTTTCAATGCAATAAACATTCCTTTCTTGTATGCAGATAATGGCGTACCACATACCTTAGAGGAGGCACAAAAGCTTATCATTTTCCTTTAGAACTTTTGCTTCAATAGCAGATTGATTATGAATGAATCCAAAACAAGAGTTATGCTTGTGAAAACCAACCATAAGGAGAAGCCGTACATTTTGTATAACAACGAGACACTTGAAGTGGTTGAAAGCTTTAAGTGTGCCTCGGCCTGGAGGTTCAGGCCAATTACAAGTAACATAAATGTACTATGCAACATTTGGAAGTCAGGAAGAGAGCATACTTTGCATTTGAGAATGTGTAATACAAGGGACATCAAATGTTGGGTTCTCAAGCACCACCTTTTTGACACATTGATGACATTGGTCCTTCTCTATGGAGTTGTAGTGTGAGAAGGGAGCATCTGAAAGTCCATTTGGAAAGACTTTGAGAATGTCCAAAAGCATTTTCTCACAAACTTTCTCCAAGCTAAGACACAAACACTAAATACAGTCTTGCTACTTGGGTCAAGATCTCTTCGAATTAAACTTACAAACATGGAAGTGTTGTGAAGAACATGATAGAGATGCATCAAAACCCCTCATTTTGACTTCCTTCAATTGCATGAGAAGCAAGCAAAATAGTTCAAAAGCCTAAAAGCAAGATCTTGAGCATGGGGTGAATGCAAGGAATAAAGTCATTATTGAAGTCACGGAGCGGAGCGTGGGTCGACTCTCTCACACACACACACACAGTGAGCTTTCACAGTACAGTACGCAGAGAACTGTTAGAAGGGTTATCTCCCAATTACCTTAGTATTCACAAAGTATAAGTTAGTATATACAAAGAGTTAGAGGGAAGTGAGTTAGGCGGGCGGCCAGCCATATCCACATAAGAGGCCACTTGGGCTTTAATCCCAACAACCTCCCACTTAAAGTCCAATGTGGCACTTTAAGTAACTGTAAATCTATGAACATAAATGTACAAAGATTTACATGGCTGCCATCTATCCAATGCCCAATAACTCACGACAATGCACAAAGCCCTCTCCTGGAAGTCCCTTTGTGAGTAGATCAACAGGATTGTCCTTGGTGTGGATCTTCAGCAGTTGTATCTGCTTGTCTTCAAGTACTTCCCTAATGAAGTGATATTTGACATCAATATGCTTAGTCTTCGAATGGAACACTGGATTCTTTGCCAATTGTATAGCACTTTGACTATCACAATATAACTCTGGCATATCTGCATTGATTCCCAAGTCTGCAACCAATCTACCGAGCCAAATAGCTTCTTTGCATGCCTCATTTGCTGCAACATACTCAGCTTCTGTAGTAGACTGCGTAACACAATCTTGTAATCGAGATCGCCATGATATGGCACCTCCAGCCAATGTAAAGACATAGCCTGATGTAGATCTCCTCTTATCCAAGTCTCCTGCATAATCTGAGTCAGTGTATCCTCTGACACTCAAATCCTGACTACCATAGCATATGCGCATACTCTTTGTATGTTTTAAGTATCTCATGATACCTTTCACTGCCTCCCAATGTTTCTTGCCGGGATTTGACATATATCTGCTAACCACTCCCACTGCAAATGCAATATCCGGACGTGTAGCAATCATTGCATACATCAAACTACCCACTGCAGACGCATATGGAATCTTATCCATTTCAGCCTTTTCTTCCTCAGACACACGACAATCTTGTTTGCTAAGTTTCACATATGGTGGCAATGGAACACTCAATGCCTTTCCCTTCTCCATATTGAAACGTTGCAAAACCTTGTCAATATACTCTGTTTGAGATAACCAAATCAACTTCTTTGATCTGTCTCTCTCAATGCGCATACCAAGTATATGACTTGCCTCACCCATGTCTTTCATGTCAAACGATTTTGCCATCTTTGACTTCAAAGCTGAAATTTCTTCCAAGTGTTTGCCAGCAATCAACATGTCATCCACATACAAAATAAGGATCAGCCAACTGCCATCCTTAGCCTTCTTTGTATATAGACAGTGATCGAACTCACTACGTTTGTAGCCTTGAGAAAGCATAAACTGGTGAAACTTATGGTACCATGCCCTCGGTGATTGTTTTAAGCCATAAAGACTCTTTAACAACTGGCATACCAAATGTTCCATGCCTTTCTCAACAAACCCTTCTGGCTGCTGCATGTAAATTTCCACATCTAAATCACCATGCAAGAACGCTGTCTTGACATCCATTTGGTGCAACACCAAATCCAATATAGCAACCAATGCAAGAAAACATCTCAATGTAGTCATCTTGACCACTGGAGAGAAGACTTCATCAAAGTCAATGCCTTGTTCTTGCTTAAAGCCCTTGGCAACAAGCCTTGCTTTGTACTTTGGCTGACTATCATGAGCAGTGATCTTATACCTGTAAACCCATTTACAAGGTAGAGCCTTTTTGCCCTGTGGTAATTTAACCAACTTCCATGTCTGGTTTTTATGCAGAGCTGTCATCTCTGACTGCATGGCCAACTGCCATTTTTTCGAGTCCACCACTTGTAATGCTTCCTTGTAACAAGATGGTTCTCCGCAATCTGTGAGCATGACATAATTTAGAGATGGCACATAACGATCAGGTGGTTTGGAGACACGCTCAGAACGTCTCACCATAACTGATTCTGCCTCTCTAGCCACTATAGGCTGTTCCTGAGCCTGACCATGCTGTCTTGATGTGCTAGCACTAGGTCCATCTTCCCTGAAGACAACTCTTCTGATCTCCTCTGTCTTCTCTGGCTTAGCGTGAAACTTGGCTTCATTGAAATGCACATCATTGGTACGAATAAGCTTTCTGGACTCAGGATCCCAAAGCCGGTAACCCATCTCGCCCGATTCTCCGTAGCCAAGAAATATACACTTCTTGCTCTTTGGTTCTAACTTATTTCTGAACTCCTTAGGAATATGGCTATAAGCTTCACAACCAAAGACTCTCAGATGCTTATACGAAGGTGCCTTGCCTGTCATAGCATCTCGGCCACTGCACTCTTATCCAGAACCCTACTAGGAGACCTGTTGATCAAATGGACTGCTGTAGCCACTGCTTCCGCCCAAAATCCATCAGGCAACTCAGCATTTGACAACATGCTTCTGACCTTCTCTTGTATGGTCCTATTCATACGTTCTGCAACCCCATTCTGTGAAGGATTATATGGTGCAGTAAGTTCCCGCTTAATCCCTTTTGCTTCACAAAAGTCTTGAAAAGCTTTGGAAACGTACTCTCCACCATTGTCAGTTCTCAAGCACTTCAGCTTCTGACCACTCTGATTCTCCACCAGCTGCAAGAATGTCTTAAAGACCTTGAGCACCTCATCCTTGTGCTTCAAGAAGTAAACCCATACTTTGCGAGAATAGTCATCTATGAATGTACAAAAGTACGCTGCTCCCCCTAGTGACAAACTAGGCATTGGTCCGCATAGATCACTGTGTACAAGAGCTAACCGTTCGTCCCTACGATTCCTCTTTGATCTGTGCGGTTCCTGTGTTTGCTTACCATAAACACAATGCTCACAAAACTCGAAATCTTGAAATGAAAAGCCAGGCAAATAACCATAATGAGAAAGTATTTCCATTCCTCTTTTTGACATATGTCCCAACCTACGATGCCACAGTGACACACTTGGCTGCTCAATCACATTAATTACATGGTTTTTAACCTCTGAAACATGTAAAGTGTACAGAGTTCCTGACTTGCTGCCATGTGCTACAGTCATCGAACCTTTGGAGATCTTCCAAGCGCTGTTCCCAAAAACTGTCACATAACCCGCATCATCCAACTTCCCTGTACTAATCAAGCTCTTTCGGATTGCTGGAACATGTCTGACATTCTTGAGCCATAAAGAAGAGCCATTCTGAAACTTCAACTGCACATCTCCCACTCCAAGTATGTCACAAACCTGCTCATTGCCAAGTCTGACATAATCTTTAGTAGCCACATATGATGTAAACCACTCTTTGTGCGGAGAAACATGTAAAGATGCCCCTGAGTCGATAATCCAATCACTCATAGCATGTCCATCCTCTGCAGTCAAGAAAACAGAATCAAGATTGCTTGTAAGGAAGATGTCACCAGCTGCTATACCAGAATCACTGTCTGAACCAGGTCCTGTGACCTTCACCTCTTCAATCTTCACCGAACTCTTCTTTTCATCTTGCTCAGAACTCTTTGTTTTTCCTTTTTCTTGTTTCCACTTCGTACAGTCTCGCTTCATGTGACCCTTCTTGCCACAATGGTAGCATTCTATGTCATCCTTTGACTTCGAATCACGAGACTTACTTCGGTTTTGTGCCTTCTTACCCTTCTTCTCTTTAAACTGTTGTCTCCCTCGAACGACCAAAGCACTATTGCCTTTGCCTTTGTCAATGTTCTTCCTGTTCACTTCCTCTGTGAGCAAGCTGCCTTCTACATTGGCACTTGTAAGACCTTCTGGCGCGACAGAATTACTTAACGCTGTACGAAAAGTATCCCAACTGTCTGGCAAAGTGATCAAGAGAAACATAGCCTTCACTGAATCTGGAAAGACTATCTCCTGTGCTGTTAACTGGCTGAAAATTGTGTGAAATTCATTCAGATGATTTGACATGGTTGTCCCTTCCTTCATCTTCAAATCCACCAATTTCTTGAGCCAATAAATCTGAGAAGCAGCACTTTGTTTCTCGTACATACCACATAGCTTTTGCCATACGCCATACGTTGTAGTCTCTTCTGCTACGTTGAAGTAAACATTTTCTGCCAGTGTCAGCATGATTGTGGAACAAGCTAACTCGTCAAGCTCTTCCCACTCATCTTCAGCCATAAATTCTGGTCTCTCCCCTTTGAGCTTCAGTGGCTTCACTTGTTTTTTCTGCACCAAAACCTGCCAAATCTGCTTCTTCCAGAATGGAAAGTTTGTGCCATCCAGCTTCTTTATGTTGTAAAGAGTCTCACTTTGAGAAGATGCCATATCTGCCAAACTATTTACTCCTGAGAAAAATCCGGCAGAGTTTCCCCTGTAAACTGGCCTCTGTACACAGTAAACAAGCTGTAATCAACAAGCTGAACACCTCTCCTTAGGAACTGTCAGTATTTTGAAAATTTTTGACAGAGTCTCCCCTTTAAACTGAGCTCTGGGAACCAAAAGATAGCTCAAGAAACAATCATAAATAGCTGACCAGTGACAAATCTAAAAAATCCCTGTAATATGCTGTCCTGTAAGCATACACTGTCTCTTCTCTGGGCGATGATAGAACCTGTATCTGTCTCAAGACTGAACCCTGAACAATGCCTCAACGGCCTGACGCATAAGATGCAATCCAGTGTCTACACAAAGTCATACATCCTAAGGGATAAAAGTCGCCGAAGAGGATGCGTGTAGAGGGGAACTCCAGCAACCTAATCCACCTCACACTGGGTAACCCAGCCCCCAGTGCTTGGCTTCAAAAAACCTCACACACGACCCTCTCAGATGGCTCAGCAAACTGCCAAGAACTAGCATACATCCTATAATAGACCAATCACTGTCCTATGACCGCTGCGGCGGTCTGTCTGCTAGCGTGACTCACAACTAGCAGACCCACAATCACAGTACATCAATCTGCAATACATGCCAGTGGTGTCAAGCCGTCGTATGGCCACACCTCCCCTGGAACCTGGCAAGCACAAGAAGTAGCAATGCAGACTGCAATATATATATCTGATGATATATATGTGTACCTGGTCTATAGATGATGCTCTGAAGACGAATAAGTGATGTATGTCGAGGTCGATATTGATGTCGACCACCTCCTGCTTGCCAATCTACACAAGACGGATTTCTTTGCAGCTGAAATCTATCTTCTGCTGTAGTGCTCAGAACGAAATTCTGAGGGCATAAACGGCTTCGAAAGGGGGGTAAAACCCTAGGTCGCCTAGGGGAAACGCTCTCGGAACGCCGAGTGTGAATTTTCGAACTCCGGATCCAGAATCTGCCGAAAAAGTGCGCGCGCGCGCAATTGCGCAAATCCGCACTGAACCAAGGCTCTGATACCAATTGAAGTCGCGGAGCGGAGCGTGGGTCGACTCTCTCACACACACACACACACAGTGAGCTTTCACAATACAGTACGCAGAGAACTGTTAGAAGGGTTATCTCCCAATTACCTTAGTATTCACAAAGTATAAGTTAGTATATACAAAGAGTTAGAGGGAAGTGAGTTACGCGGGCGGCCAACCATATCCACATAAGAGGCCACTTGGGCTTTAATCCCAACAATTATTTATATAAATTTATTTGGTTTCTTTCTAGGAAGTTTCATTACCTTGATTCATATATATGGCTATAAGAGGTGGTAGGGTATGAACACTTGTGATCGTCTTTGTACAAGGTGATGATGTATATTCAACCAAGAGCCTTCACAACTTGGACTAAGCTTAACATGAGCTTAGTTTTTGTGTGAAATTGATGCCTAAAAGTAAGAGGCTCTCAACAAAGAACTGCTTACAGTGAACCCAAAAAGATGAAAAGACATGATCACTACTATAAATTACATGTGAAAAATTCCTTCTTTGTGAGCATCAAAGACACCTTTACTAACTACCTTTATAGGTGTAGGATTGAGTGAGAGGAAAGAATACCAAAATCCCTTAACTATGGGAATGGCAATAACATGTGGCAACAAATGGGATAGGACAACCCAAACAAGTCATTGAAACAATGATAAACCTCAGTGAGGAAACATGCTTAGGTTATTTGTGCAATCCAATGGTATAGAAAACTTAGAAATGAGGAGAGGTGTTTCTGGTGTAAAATTCATGTATTGCATCAAAAAAATAAATCAAATGAACATTAAAAAAAAAAGTTTGTGTTTCCATCTAAAAGCAATGCTTAGTTAGGTCCTTGAGATGAGAAAAAGCAAAAATGGCAATCTTTGCATAGAACTTATTGAAGAACTTGGCGACCACAACAGAATATGACCGACTGAAGTGAAGTTTTACCACTAGTCTTGAAGTGTAGACATTTCTTGAGTTTAGGAGCCGACATGACAGTGAGTAAAATGAACTTCTTTAGCCAAATTATATTAAAAATAAATAGTTGGATGCATTGAATAATAAGCTTTGAATTGATCAAGAGACTTGACAAAGAAATGAGCATAGATCACTGAAATGCTCGCGGGATTGCACTACCTATGTGCGGAAATTTCAAGAAGAATTGAGGTGCTGGTGTGTGAGACCATGGGCTAAGGGGGGTGGGGCCTCAGAGCTTTGGCTAATCTACCAACTTGAATGTGGTTGAGAATCAATTGGAAAACTCCAAAC
>NC_140951.1:148600146-148982646 GCF_014529385.1 Adiantum capillus-veneris
ATAGCCATAGCTACCAAAGCAATGCAGGAAAAATGGGGAAAACCTGCTCTCCAAAAGACTAGAATGAAACTTCAATTAGCAGATGGTTATCTAGAAAGACTAATTGGCATCCTCAAGCAGATTGTGGTAACCTCTTGTGCAATTGCATATGAATACACGTTCGCTATTATGAATTTCAACGAGAGTAGCAATTTCGACATTATATTGGGTAGATCATTTATGCGTCAGCTCAAAATGGTGCAAGATTGGAATTATGACTATATCTGTTTAAGGAACAAGGATGCCACTACAAAAATTAATGTCACAGATCATAGCTATAGAGATGTAGAACAAACCCTAGGAGAAGACTTGAACTCCACAATTGACCAAGAAGGGGGAATACCTGCTTGGCTGTAGAACAAAGCTCACCAGTGGATAGGAGAAGCTTCCAAAGGTGGAAGTTTTAAAAATAGAAGATTGCATTCTTGATAGGACTACACAAGACGAGGCATATATACTAGAGCCTTTTCCAGAAGAGATGTTTAAACCTTTTGGATGGCAACAAATACTAGCTACTCTTGATGTTTGTGTAAACGAGGTGACCCTCACCGAATTCTGTGATGAGGAAAGATATGATATCATTCCATTCCAGATGCTGGGTGTTGACTTAGATCCAAAATTAGAATGGGAAGTCCATGACAGGGAGGGGATTGCCGAGTGCCGACACATAGTGGATGAAATTTCAGTAAGAGACCTTGACCAAACGGATGAAGATGATTTCCAGGACTTGACTGATAAGCTTTATAGGACAACGCAGACGACGAGCTGTCTAGTAGCTCAAGTAAAAACATCAAACGGAAGGATCGACGGGTGATCTACTATGATTTCCCAAACCAAAATCCTCGAAGACAGAGTAGATATTAGAACAAACACAGAAGCAACCAAAACAAGCCCAAAGAAGACTAAGTATCTCTGTTAACCGACAAAACATAGTACCTAAGGTTAGTACAAGCAATTGATTGCCACAAAGATGGGATATCAAAGAGGTACATGAAACTTGACTCAACCAAACCAAAAACGAAAAAGAAGAACACACAAAAACAAAAAAAAGAGAGCAAGTCCGAGAAATAAACGAAGTTCTCCAAAATGGATCTCAAAATCAAATACAATGAACTGAACAAGCTTTGAAGGAAGTTTGGACAACAAAAATGGAAACTGACGAGGAATCAAATGATGATAAATTCGATGCACCTTCCCATTATAAGAAGTATACTATTCAAGATAGGAAAATCGTGGTGCAGAAACCCAAACGAGATCCCAAAGAACCAAAAACTTCTTATGATGGGCCTAAAAAAGCCAAATGCATCAACTTAGCAGAACCAGGCGAGGAGCCTAAATCGGCATACATCGCCACGGACCTCGCCGACGAAGAAGAGAAACTTCTATTCATACGCTCAAAAAATGCAAAGATATCTTTGCATGGTCATACAAAGATCTAAAGGGGATAGATCCAGAGATCTATCAGCACAAGATACCCCGTAAGAGTGATGCCAGACCACGTAAACAATATCCTTACACATACAATGAGACTTTTGACAAGAAAATTAAGGAAGAGATAGACAAACTAAAGGATGTCGAGTTTATTTACGAGAATGAACACACCGATTGGGTGTCCCCTATTGTGGTAGTACCCAAAAAGAATGGCAGACTGCATGCCTGTGTAAACCTCAAACATGTAAATGCAGCCCCACCATCAGGGATAACTATCCATTGCTAATAACGGATCATGTTATTGAGAGGCTAGTAGGGAAAGAGGCATATAGTTTTTTGGATGGGTTCTCAGGCTACAATTAGTTGACAATTAAAGCGGAAGATCAGCATAAGACAACTTTTGCAACAGAGGTGGGGTATATTTGCCTACAGGGTAATGCCTTTTGGCCTGACCAATGCCCCTGTTACATTCCAAAGACTAATGAGTCATGCATTCAAGGAATATCTCAGACAATTTCTAGAGATATACATGGATGATCTTTGTGTTCATTCTCATCAAAGAAGTGACCACATAACTCATCTAGGAAAAGTCTTTGAAAAGTGAAGAACGTATCGTATTTGCTTAAACCTGGAAAAATGCGTCTTTATGGTAAGACAAGGTAAAATTTTGGGCCACATTGTGTCCAAAAATGGATTTTCTAGTGATCAAGACAAGGTACAAATAATTGTTGCACTACCGAGACCAATGAAGATGAAGAAAGTGCAGACATTTATGGGGCATTGTGGGTACTACAGGTGTTTCATATATATATATATATATATATATATATATATATATATATATATATATATATATATATATATATATATATATATATATACGTATGCTGTAATAGCTAAGCTGTTGTACGCCCTCATTGCTAAGTTCAAATGGACGGAAGAATGCAAGCAAGATTTCCATAAAATGAAGCAACAATTAATTTATGCTCCAATTTTGCAAGTCCCTGACTGAAGCAAAATCTTTCATGTTCATGTTGATGGATCAGCCTATGCCATAGGATGCATATTAGCCCAGCCAAGAGAGAAGAAAATGGATTTTCCCATTTGCTACTCTAGTCGGCAGCTAAACAACACAGAGAAAAATTATACCACTATGAAAAGAGAAGGTCTAGGAATGATATATGCTATCAAAAAATTTAGACACTACCTTCTTGAAAACAAGTTTATTTTCTTCATGGATCACTAAGCATTGCTATATCTAGTAAACAAACCTTGCAACACTGGAATAATTGCTCGCTGGTTTATACTATTGCTTGAATTTGACTTCACAATAGTCGTAAAAAAGGGGACTACACACACACACACACACGAGCAAATAATCTTTCACGACTGTTTCATGGGGAAGCACCTAAAGGTATCAATGATGATCTTCTCGACTCTTATCTGGTTAACATCAAAATGGTTCCAAGGTGGAGTGAAGAGGTCATTCCTCTACTCACAATTGGGTCATTACAGATATAAAGACAACCATCAATTATACATCAAACACAAAATGTCCAGCTTTAAGCAAGACGATTGTACAAACACGGTAAGGATGAGATATTGAGACTATGTGTACAGTTCGAAGAATCCACCTACTACCTCAAATAGGCTCATATACAAAATACAAGATTTCACAGTAAAGAAATGCAAACAGGCCAACGGCTAAAGAGACTGGGAGTTTACTGGACAAACATGGCACATAATGTCCATACATATGTAAAATTGTGTGATAGCTGTACAAAACAACCTCCAGAGGAACATGCCATGTCATAAAAATTAATATCTATCCAACCCAAATGATTTTCTCATATTAAACTGATCACTTAATGTGGGAGAATACACGGGAACAAGGGTTAAGATATAGACATGTGCTTATAGATCTATCTCAACACGGGGCCAATGGTTAAGGGGCCCAAATGAGAGATGGTCTATCAAAGAGCAAGGCTAACCAATGGAGAATAAGACCTTAGGGTTAGCTTCATTGAAGACCTCCAATAATGTGTGTAAAAGTCCTTTGACCTTAGGCAAGCTAGGGCTGAGCTTGAGGTGGGAACCCGACCTAAGCTTGAGGTGCTTGTCCTGCTTGAGGTGCTTGTCGTGCTTGAGGTTCTTGACATGCTTGAGGTGCTTGATTAAGATGCTTGAGGTGCTTGACTGGCTCCATGCTTGAGGTGCTTCACTTGCTACATGATTAAGGTGCTTGAGGTGCCTTGAGATGCTTGCCTGAGATGCTTGTGGGAACACCCCCTAGTTCAAGTGCTTTGTCATGCTTGATGACTAAGGGGCTTGCTCATCCAAAGTCAAAAAGATCCCTACAAGGAGGGGGGCGAGCCTACAAGGGGGGGGGATGAGAGAGAACACACACACACACACACACAAGGGAAGCCCCAGCTTGAAGAGGCAGCAAGGACACTTGTCAAGTTCCTCCCCATGTTGCCCTCATGGTGTGCCTGAAGCCTATTGGTTGGCCACCCAAGGGGTCCAATGATAATTTAGGATATTTAATTAATTGATTTTGCATTTATCAAGTCCTCTCTCTCAAAGGGGAAAGGGGGACACTTGTCCCAAGGCTACCCCTGTTGCTTGTAATGGCTCCTGCTTGTGATTGGCTAGGCCTGGAGGGGTCCAATGAGCTTCAAGCATGAGCTACAAGGGGGGGTTGAACCAAGCAAGCTAGGGGGTTGCTTAGGGGGTATAATCACCCACACACACTCACAAACACTCTCATGGGTACTATGCAAAGTGGAAGAGCTCCCTCTCCTTCTCCAAGAAAGTAGAGGTTGAGAGCCTACACCAACACTCTTGGCTATGGAGTGCAAATCCAACCAAGAGCCATGCTTCAATGCTTAAGCTTGCCATCTCCTTCTTCTTCATTACTATGCTATTATGTATGCTAGCAACAAGAGTATGATAAGTGAGGAACTAATTCTTTCTCCTACGAAATGTTTCTTCTTCCTCTTCCCTACCCTCATTCCCTGCTAGCTCTCTCCACCTTCGAAGGTGTTTGAGGTCTTGGGACTGAGGCTTGGGATAGTTAATGCTTTCTACAAGTGCATGTTATGCTTATTGCAAGAAGGCTAATGGTTTATTGCAAGTAGATTAATTACTTAATGCAAGTAGATTGATTGTATTGCAAGGTAGATTAATTATTGCTTTAAGCACAATTTGATGCATAAAAGTATACATCTTCATGCACTCAAATGATTTAGGGAACACAAAGATTAATGATGTTCACAAGTTCTTGATTGTTTCCAAGCTAAGATTGATTGTTGAAATTATGCAAAATCTTGGTGTGTGAACCTTCCATCTTCATATTGCCAAGGAGGTCTCAAGGAACACAAAGATTGTATTGTACCAAGTCTCTCTTAATGAGAGAATCTATAATACAAATGCCTTTTGGGGGGGACCTGCTCCACATAAATCCGGTCCTCAACTGTTGTCATATTCTCTACACTCTCTCTCTTGTAAAAGTATTGTTCATGCCTAGTTAATTAAGTGTTATGATAGAGTTGCTACTACCAATTAAGTTCACCCTCTATGCTCTCAAAATTGCTCACTCTAATTCTCTTAATTTGGCTATTCTCTAAGTTCATAGGCCATTCCCATTACATTGGTATCAGAGCATTTGGTTTCTCTTTTCTTGCTTAAGAAGAGGGGTCCTTAAGTAGCCTATAAATGGTTGATGTTGTTAATTATAGTAGGGTAAGTGGAACTGGGATCTAATATCGGTTTTGTTAAGCCCACTATGTGGGGGATGGTGCACACCTCGGGAGCTTTGGACTTAATAATGGAGTCTTTTTAGACTTGCCTACGGCTTTACCATTATTGAGCCATAAGAAGTCCGAAAGGAGCTGGCCCTTGGCAATTTTGCTATGTTAGACCTACTCCTCTACTCTCTATAGTTAACCACTTTGAGCCGTGGGTGTAGATACTTAAGAGCCGATTTTCAAAGGCTAAGAGGAGTGGCAACTAAGGTTTTGAATTGCCAAAGCATACACTAAGTACATACATAAATTTTGTTAACATGGCTGACAATAATCAAGAGAGTAGAATGAACATTGATAACTTTGATTTTGCACATGAAAGTGCTAATGATGATGCTCCCATGTTTATCAAATGTCTTGTTTCTAAGCTGCAACAAGCTATGGAAAACCCATTCCTACAAGGTGAAGTTTTCCAACAAATTCATAGTTATGGGATTCTCCAAACTCCCCCAAAAGAGAGAGCACCTGAGAAGTTTCTTCATGAGATTTCCAAGAGAGGGCTCTCTACGGCGAGAGAAGAGGAGAACCCATACGAAGCGCTTAAATGTTTACTAGCGGGCTTACCTCCATCCAAGAAGAAAGATAAAGTCTCTACTTTAGAGCCTTCACCAAGAGGAGGAGAAGGAAGTGAGTCTTCCAATACTTCCAAAGATATGGCTCCAAGAAGATAGCAGCCTCAACGATCTCCAACTTCCCCCAAGAAGGAAAGATCACTGCAAAGTCCTCCTCCTCGTTATCACAAAAGGGAAGAGAGGTACCAAATAAAGGAAAAGGAGAGAAAGAGGTCACCCTCTTCTCCATCTTCATCAACTTCCTCATATTCCAATGAAGGTAGCGGCTCTTCTCTCAAAGAGCCCCAGAGGAAAGGCCATCGCAAGTTCTATCCGGTATGGAGAAGGTCCAAGAAGCTAAAGAAGTTCAAAGAGGGAGGGAAGAACACCACTTTTCTTGCCTATGCTGGCACCTTTGGTGCTATGGACAAGGTCTTGGCCTTCATCCAACAGAATGATGCGGCCTTTGGTGAGGAGGGCTTCACAGAGTCCTCTAAACTGCGTCAAGTATCTATGCATTACCAAAGTTCCGCTCGACAATGGTGGGATAGCCTACGAGCCCAAAGAAAAGCTCCAAAGACATGGAAGGCTTTAAGAGCCTCCATCATAAAACAGTTTTTGGCAAGCAACGCTCAAGAAAATGTCCTCACAGAATGGCAAAACTTGAAACTCTCTCCCTACGAGTCTATCCAAAAGTATGTAGATAAGTTTTGGGATTTATTTCTCAAAGCCACTATCTACAAAAAGATAGACTTTGGGGAGCAAGAGCAACAATTATGTGCGGGTATTTCTGAAGAGAAGGCCGAGTATATTAACTCACAAAGGCCTAATACCATATCGGCGGTCATACACCATACTATGGTCGCCTCTCAAATCGATTCCCAACAAGGGGTTAAGAAAAACTCTAAACCCATGGAAGTGAAGGATCAAAATGAGCCTAGAGGGAGGACTAATGCTCAAACTTCCTCCAAAGGCAACTCTAGTGACACCGATAACAAAGTTAAGGAGAAAGGAGTCTATAAAGGTAAGAATAAACTCTCTGCAATAGAGCTAGAGTGTTATCGTAAGGATAACAAATGCTACAAGTGTGGACAACAAGGGCATGTCTATCGTGCTTGTCCCCAAAGAAATGCACGCAACAAGCCACCTTGAGTTTCTATGTTGGAAACTCCAAAAGAGGATGCTTATAGAAAAAGGCTTTTGTTTTTCCTATGCTAGGAGATATGTACATACATGTTTATGAGTCGGATAGTATCCTATTCCTTGTAAATATGCATGCTTTCACAAGTTAATGAAAATTTATATTTTCATATACATGATTTCTGTTAGAAAGTCTATAAATGAATTTAATGTTTCAACCAATAACAATATTATTAAATTAAAAAAAAGAAAACGGGAATCAAGAGGAATTAGAATTGTCTGAATTCTTAAATAGATTCCAAAATGTTTTTAATGATGATACCCCCGTGAGCTATCTCCACAATGAGGGGACAATGGCCATACAATGGAGCTTTTACCATGAAGCTCATTGCCTAATAAGCCTCCTTATTGAGCTTTACAAGCTCCACAAGAGGAGTTCAAAAAGGCAATAACATGGACTGGTAAGTTTCGAGAGAGATTCAATAATTAGGTCACATTATCTCTAAAGGTGGTATTTCTATGGATCCACAAAAAGTAGAGGTAATAAAAGATGGCCTAATCCAAGGAATCTACATGAGTTGCAAAGCTCTAAAGGTATGAGTGCATACTAAAGATGCTTCATAGGAAAAATCCATGCTTATAGCAGGTCCAATACATGACTTAACAAAAAAGAACGTTACGTATACATGGACCGCAAAGAGAGAAAAATACTTCTAAAAGTTTAAAGAGAAACTTATTTCTAAACTTATGGGATCTCTCAAATCTATTTGAGGTCCAATGTAATGACTGGGTGATTGCCTTTGAGCAAAACTTTGCTTCAAGAAGGGAATACCATAGCATACGAGATTCAAAGACTCAACTCCAATGAGCGAATGTTGGTCATATACAAAAGGACCTATGAGCTATTTTAAATGCTCTAGACACATGGAAGTACTTCTTGCGGACTCCATTCATGATGCAAACCAAGCTCTCGGACAATCATGTAGCCAATGCACTTTCCCAATGGCCAAGGGTAGATAGGATATCAATAGCAACTTACAATGAGCTATGTTTTATGATAGTTAAATATGCTTCTAACCCAGGCTTTAGGGATATGATAATAGCCTTACAAATGGAAGAAAAAGAACCACTCACGTAAAAGGATGGTTATCTTCCATACCTCAATAGGCTATATCTTCCTTACTTCCCATGGTCCTTCCATATGCGGGGCAAAGAGGAATTCGAATTTACTCTACTAGGAGTAAAAGCATACTTGTATTGGCTTACCAAGAAACAATAACATACAAGAGAATGTTTCAAAATGTATGGTATACCAAAAGATGAAGTATGAAAAAAGGACCATGGCTTGCCAACATCCAATTGTGTCGAATATAAATCCTACTATGACCACTAATTTTTGATAGATTCTCTATCAGAATTAGAGTAATCCTCTTATGTCGGCCTACTATTCCAACGGATGGCCAAAAGCAAAGTTACAAAACTAATGATCCTTGATCTACTAAAAGCCTGTGATTCGAAGTAGATCAATGCTCAAAATGAGAGAAGTACTTATCTTAACAACAGTATGTCTCTAATAACGTGAACATACTTCTAAGGAGAAACTACCTTTCGAGGCTAAAGACGGAAGATCCAAAAGTCCCTTGTAGCTTAAGATACCTGGGAAGACTTCATTGCAAAGGAGTATAGCCGAGATCAAAACGAATCTTTTTACAAGATTAAACAAGCTATATCCATTTATTAGTTAGGCAAAAGAGGCTCCTGCCGTTAGGCACAAAAGAGCCTTATCCTTTTTTTTAAAAAAAAAAAAAAAAAGAAGAAGAAAAAAAAAGTTGGGTCTTACTTAACTTCCCCAAGGCTCATCTAAGGCAAATTATACACAAATAAAGACCCGCCACAGATC
Source organism: Adiantum capillus-veneris (assembly GCF_014529385.1). Lineage (NCBI taxonomy): Eukaryota > Viridiplantae > Streptophyta > Polypodiopsida > Polypodiales > Pteridaceae > Adiantum > Adiantum capillus-veneris. The sequence goes on from NC_140951.1 coordinate 148,609,014, forward strand.
AAGGATGAAGCAGAGGAGCTCCAACCCAAGTTCATCCTTCAACAAGAAGACAAGGTATTAAGAAATGGTAAGATTACTGACAGTATCTTATTTAATTATCCTTTCAAAGATGCTAAATGCATGCAAAGAACATGGCTTAAGGATAATATGAACCTTGTTAATGATGCTTACAATGACACAAAAGAGTAAGCACATGTAAAAGAAATTCATTTTAAATGATCAATGTTTTTGTCTTATAGGACTCTCTTTTTATGTTTTGTGCACAAATTTTAAAGTATGCATACTTAGGATCATGTTTGTGGTGACTACGTCTCCCAAACACCAAGTAGAACTTGTCACTCTACTTTGGAAGTATGATATGGACTAAAAAGAGCAGACATGCTTGCGGCAGACAATGTCTCTCAAGCACCAAGTGGATTAGTCATGCACTCTGGAATGATGTCGTAGGGTAAAAATGGATCCTCTACCCGCTAAGACCAATGGACTAATGGGTGAGACTTTACCATCTCTACCTCATAGTCGAGGACGACTATGATTTCAAGAGAGAGGTAATGTCATAAAAATTAATATCTATCCAACCCAAATGATTTTCTCATATTAAACTGATCACTTAATGTGGGAGAATACACGGGAACAAGGGTTAAGATATAGACATGTGCTTATAGATCTATCTCAACGCGGGGCCAATGGTTAAGGGGCCCAAATGAGAGATGGTCTATCAAAGAGCAAGGCTAACCAATGGAGCATAATACCTTAGGGTTAGCTTCATTGAAGACCTCCAATAATGTGTGTAAAAGTCCTTTGACCTTAGGCAAGCTAGGGCTGAGCTTGAGGTGGGAACCCGGCCTAAGCTCGAGGTGCTTGTCGTGCTTGAGGTGCTTGATTAAGATGCTTGAGGTGCTTGACTGGCTCCATGCTTGAGGTGCTTCACTTGCTACATGATTAAGGTGCTTGAGGTGCCTTGAGATGCTTGCCTGAGATGCTTGTGGGAACACCCCCTAGTTCAAGTGCTTTGTCATGCTTGATGACTAAGGGGCTTGCTCATGCAAATTCAAAAAGATCCCTACAAGGAGGGGGGTGAGCCTACAAGGGGGGGGATGAGAGAGAACACACACACACACACACACACACACACACACACACACACACACACACACACACACACACACACACACACACACACACACAAGGGAAGCCCCAGCTTGAAGAGGCAGCAAGGACACTTGTCAAGTTCCTCCCCATGTTGTCCTCATGGTGTGCCTGAAGCCTAGTGCCTGAAGCCTATTGGTTGGCCACCCAAGGGGTCCAATGATAATTTAGGATATTTAATTAATTGATTTTGCATTTATCAAGTCCTCTCTCTCAAAGGGGAAAGGGGGACACTTGTCCCAAGGCTACCCCTATTGCTTGTAATGGCTCCTGCTTGTGATTGGCTAGGCCTGGAGGGGTCCAATGAGCTTCAAGCATGAGCTACAAGGGGGGGTCGACCCAAGCAAGCTAGGGGGTTGCTTAGGGGGTATACTCACCCACCCACACTCACAAACACTCTCATGGGTACTATGCAAAGTGGAAGAGCTCCCTCTCCTTCTCCAAGCAAGTAGAGGTTGAGAGCCTACACCAACACTCTTGGCTATGGAGTGCAAATCCAACCAAGAGCCATGCTTCAATGCTTAAGCTTGCCATCTCCTTCTTCTTCATTACTATGCTATTATGTATGCTAGCAACAAGAGTATGATAAGTGAGGAACTAATTCTTTCTCCTACGAAATGTTTCTTCTTCCTCTTCCCTACCCTCATTCCCTGCTAGCTCTCTCCACCTTCGAAGGTGTTTGAGGTCTTGGGACTGAGGCTTGGGATAGTTAATGCTTTCTACAAGTGCATGTTATGCTTATTGCAAGAAGGCTAATGGTTTATTGCAAGTAGATTAATTACTTAATGCAAGTAGATTGATTGTATTGCAAGGTAGATTAATTATTGCTTTAAGCACAAGTTGATGCATAAAAGTATACATCTTCATGCACTCAAATGATTTAGGGAACACAAAGATTAATGATGTTCACAAGTTCTTGATTGTTTCCAAGCTAAGATTGATTGTTGAAATTATGCAAAATCTTGGTGTGTGAACCTTCCATCTTCATATTGCCAAGGAGGTCTCAAGGAACACAAAGATTGTATTGTACCAAGTCTCTCTTAATGAGAGAATCTATAATACAAATGCCTTTTGGGGGGGACCGGCTCCACATAAATCCGGTCCTCAACTGTTGTCATATTCTCTACACTCTCTCTCTTGTAAAAGTATTGTTCATGCCTAGTTAATTAAGTGTTATGATAGAGTTGCTACTACCAATTAAGTTCACCCTCTATGCTCTCAAAATTGCTCACTCTAATTCTCTTAATTCCGCTATTCTCTAAGTTCATAGGCCATTCCCATTACATGCCACCCTATTTCCAGTAGTACAAGCACCCAATGGAGTATTAGCATAGTTGAGTACTTAAAAATCAAGACCTTCCCAAAGGGCTGGGACAAGGAAAGAATGAAAACTGTAGAAGAAGAGACCAAAAACTATCTTCTCATTGCCAACCAACTGTATCCTAGGCGGGGAAAGGACAAACAACTATGGCAGTGTGATACAAAAAGTGAATATTTTGTTATCTTAGAACAAGCACACTCAGGACCACCAGGGGGACATTTCTCTGCTGATAAAATGGCAAAGCTTGTGCTACACTCAAGAATATGGTGGCCATCCCTGTTTATGAATGCACAGACCTATGTCAAACGATGTGATGAATGTCAATGCACAAAACCACCCCCACGGAGAGATGAAATGCCACTAAGGCCAATGATGGGAGTACGTGCTTTTGTCAAATGGGGCATTGACTTTATTGGTCCCATCATACCTCCGAGATAGAGATCTCACGCACAATACATCATAGTAGCAACAGACTACATGATGAAATGGGCAGAAGTAAAGGCAACCCAAAAAAACGATGCACGAACTACAGCTCAGTTCCTTTTTCAACACATCTTTATGAGATATGGTCTACCCATAGAAATAGTGAGGGATAGGGAACACACTTTTTAAACGACGTCATTGAAAGCCTCCTTGACAAATTCATGGTGGTCCATCGCAAATTAGCACCTTGTCATTCACAAGCTAATGGACAAGCAGAGAGTACCAACAAAATCTTATGCACTGTACTCACCAAAATAGTCAATGACTCAAGAAACGATTGGGATCAAAAGCTACACACAGCCTTATGGCCTTACCGAGTAGCTTATAAAACTTCCATCGGGACAACTCCCTTAACCTGGTATTCGGGATTAATGTGATCCTACCATTGGAATTCTTAATCAAAACCCTATGAGTGGCAATACAATTAGGATGGATGGGCCATGAGCTATTGGAGAGACTAGACACCCTGGAACAATTAGATGAAACCCAACTTAGAGCGATAGCTGGGATATATGCTCAGAAAAACAAATGAAGGCTTTCCATGATCAACACGTGATTAGCAAGGAGTTCCAAAAATGGAATTATGTTTTAATGTATACCCTCAAACAACACTCCAAAAAACTCAAAAAGTGAGGGATGGGGCCTTTTGTAGTACATGATATATCACAAAGTGGTGCCATCAAGCTTGCAACATTAGCAGGTGAGGAGATGCTTAATTAGATGAGTGCTGCAGATTAAATAAATATCTTCTTCCATTGACACCAGAAGAACTTGAAACAATACATGCAGTAGCTCAGCGCAGAAGTCAAGCACGTGACATTCGGGAACAGGCACAACAGGAAGCCAAAATCAGAATATTAAAGAGCAAGGAGCAAGCAAACTTTCGAAGAAAAGAATATCAGAACGATGGTATCAATACTACTCCTATAGCATCCATACAAACGACAGCTACATGGTTAGGAGGAATGAATCTACACATTGATTTACAACTTGCTGATGGCACCATTGAGTGATCATTAGTGGACACTGGGGCCAGAGCTAATGTTGTTAACTACTCCACTTTCAAAAAAATCGCGCTAGAACCTTTAATGCCAAACACGTTGGGGTTCAAAGTAGCAAACAAAGGCACAATGGATAGTCTGGGCCACATAAATTTACCAATCACTATGATGGAACAGTTTATCCACATCAATTCATGTGGTCAACGATCAACATCTTAACGAAGCAGTTATTCTGAGAGTGTATGGATGCACACTTATCAAGCCACACCAAACTGGTAGGACAATACCTTATAGGTCAAACAAGAGGACCAATCTTTTGCCATGCCCTTTGTACAAACTGACCATGTATGGGAACCTCTACCATCACCACATACACGAGTTCAATGATATTCCACAACCGTGGTCAAGAAAATATGGGTTAAAAAATCCATGATGCAAACCAATCCTAGGAAATTGTGGATATCAAAGAGAAAAAGCAATATAAGTCAGCCTACATTGCCTCCACAGAAATCCGACCTCCCCAAATTGCCTACGTCTTTTGTCGGACAACCTAGCCCAATCCAACACCAACATCGACAACCAAAAAAATGTCAAGTGGGTATGGAAACAAAAACAAACTCACTCACACGATGCCTGTTCTAGGGAATCCACAAGCAATCAATTTCAGTGGGCAACCAAAACAAAGCCCTCAAGCAAAACAACCAGCAACATCACAACTTCTGCAGGTCACCGTCAAACACAGGGCGCGTCTTCTATAATTACTACTATTCAGACCGCGCAGCTTTAATGTGACCTCGCCACCAACAGCCACTGAACATATTGTTCAACACCCCTATCTTGCATAGCATTTTGTTTCCTCATGCATATCCTCCATCAACATCATAGAGCCACACTATACGGCTATGCATAGATACATGCTTTGTTCCCATGCACTCTAACACATGTTTGTCTGGGACGACTCACTCTAGGACGGGGGGAAAATGCAGCAGAATTATCATTTGTATATATTATTATTATCATATTATTTCTTTTCTTTTTCTTTAAAACAAGTTTTTCAGAGCCTTATAAACTCTTAGCTAGCATAATGACGAGCCATACCGACACCATCTAATACCATGATAAGAATATGTATGTAGGGGAGGTTACACTAATTTTGGATAATTTTTGGCCAACTAATAATAATTATAAATAAATTTCTTTTACAAAAAAGCAAAAAACGATAGATAATCAACAAAAATTGATAAGTCGAGTCAGGAAAGTCGGAATTGACTTTTGAAAGCAAACACCAAAACTCAAAGCAAGGACTTTGAACATGGCAAATATGGAAAGATTCGTCACAAGATGGATTTTGAGCCAACTTCTAAAGGATCAAAATTGCAGATCAAACGCCATTTGTCAACAATCGAGTGTCAGAATGAAGAACGGTTCGAACCGTAGGTGATGTGAACAACAAGGTATGATCAATTGAGGTAAGTATGAATGGGGCATTCCGGGTAGAATAGGAACATATAGTCAAATGGGGCAACATAAGATCATTTGCATTTAGAGAGAGAGAGAGAGAGAGAGAGAGAGAGAGAGAGAGAGAGAGAGAGAGAGAGAGAGAGAGAGAGAGAGAGAGAGAGAGCCACAGAAGCATAGAGTTTTTGGATTTGTTTTTGCTCGCTGCGACCACCTCGGTAGATCTTACAACACCAGATTTGATAGGTATGATCATTAACCTTGCAAGAACATGTGTGTATGTCCCATACTACATCAACATTGCCAAAACAACAGATCAAACGAGTACAAAGTCACAAAATTGGGAAACTAACAGGGCCAATGGGGAATTCCAAAACTCATAAAAAACCAAAAACCTTTCACTAGTAGACCCAAATAGCTGGCAAAATCAGGCAGGACAAAAACAACAGCAAAAGGTGTTGGAACATGGATCGCAATCCATGTTCCTCAAACCCTAAAATCATCAAAATTTGTACTGGAGCACCCACAAGTGGTCAGGAACAAACTCCTATAGCTGGAATTTCAAAATGCAACCCAACATGGATCGCGATCCATGTTCCTTTTTGCCAAAATCAGGGTAGCAGTGGCTCACTAGCTGGGGAATGCAAAAATATGATTGTTGCTTCAAAAATAATCACAAAAATTGCTCTTAAGATCATCAAATCCTCCTGGTTGTCCACCTTCAGTCTTCAAATGGTCTTTTGGTCCTTTTTGGAGGAAAAAGGGTAGGATTTCAACAAAAACTCAGGGAAAAGACAAATGGTAGGATGCCAACAAAACTTATGAAGAAGGGCTAAAAGCAGAGTTCTTGAGAAGTTTTCAAATTGCTGCTTAAGCTAGTCAAGAGACTTCACACTCTCCTTGAAGCCTATCAACAAGGAAATGTAACTTAAGGATGTTTGTAGGATCAAAACCAAGCAAAAAGTTACTTGAAAAATGGTGAAATTTGTTGGAATCAATGTGTCTCCTCAAATGGATTCAAATTCTGATGGAATTTGACAGGGAGCCAGACAAAGCTATGAACTACAGGCCCAAATCATTGGGAATCAAGAAAATGACAAATATCAGGCAAACCATGTGCCCAAAATGGTTCCAAGAAACAGATATGGTCAAGACGGAAAAAACATGGCCATAAACTAGAAAATGGGGTAAACTAAGGAAAAACATGTCCAAATATGAAAAAAAATCACAAGTGTACTAGGAAGACCTATAGGAACATATGTGCAAAGAAACCGTGTCAAAATTCCTCCCAACATGGATCGTGATCCATGTATCCTTTTGCCCAATCAAAGAAAAACCCGTGCCATGTGATCCAATATGTTCAAGAAAGCCAAGCCATGAAGTTTCAAGTCATTTGAATTCCAAAATCCACTTCAAATGCCAGAAATCTCTAAGTCTGCAAAAGATTTTGAAAAATTAGCCCAAGTGTCAAACCATTGATCCAAATCCCAAAAATTTTGGACCAAGGAATCATCTAGATGAACCCTACCAGATGGTAACATCAGATTTCCAAAATTTTGCCCAACATGGATTGCGATCCATGTACCTCAAACCCTAAATCCAAAGAAAATTTCAAAATTCCTCCCAACATGGATTGCGATCCATGTTCCTTTTTGCCAAAAATCATCTGTTACGCTATATCCTTGTGCCTATAGTAATCCTAGATGCACTGGTGAAATTTGGTCAAGTTTGGGATAGTTTTGACAAAGTTATGCTCATTTTTCATTTTATGGTCAAGTTTGCAACTTTCTGATAGTTCTGATCAATGAGTAAAATCTATTTTCAATGCTAAAATTGACCATAGGATGCCTCGAAGGAAAGCACGAAGGGAGTGGAATGCTGCACCTTATGAGATAACAGATATCTCCTCAAATGAGAAAGCTTATATCACAGAACAAGTACTCGAAGCAATACCGGTTAGCATCTTCATCGGAAGGTTTCAAGCTGCAGATGAAGAAACAGTAAAGGCCACTATCATCCCACAAGAAATGTGGACACTGCACCAAAAGCCAGAAGTGCAAGCAAGGGGCAGATGCCTACAGCTAAACAACTTCCTACGATTACCTCCCTGAGGAACGGACTTCAGATGAGCTCATGAGCTCATAAGTTCAATTCAGTACAGACAAAGATGAGGCAGTAGTCAAGGTAAAGATCACAGTAGAAATAATCAATAAAGCCCTCCACTTGCAGCAAGGGATGCACAATCTATTGCAAAAGACAAAGGCAATAGATAACGATAAAGATTTTCTGAAGCAAAGAGGCCACACGCTAACTTATCAGGATTTGATATACTCGGATATTGAATTGCCGTTGCACCTCATATTGCAACACTTGCAAAAGCCACCCAGATATATAGAACCGTTGTTGCACATGGTAGTAATAATGTCAATGGGCTTGGCAGAGAGAAGAGTGGTCAGCTGCAATTTTGAAAATTACCTCCTCGACAACATTGTCGAAGCAAACCTAAAGGGGAGCCAAAAAGCAAGGCCTACATGAATGGGGAACCAATGCTGACGCGGATTTCCTATCAAGCACTAGGGATGATTGATGATCTACCACCCGCAGAAGCATAGATAGATCTGATTTACAGTCTAAAAGAGCACTAAGACTTGTGGCCGGACCTTCCACCAGGCCAAAACCAGAAGCTAAGCAAACAAGGCAAAGCGCAACCATAAGAGATTTTGACAGTGAAAAGTAGCCAGGAAGCTGGGTCCCAACAGAGAGACACTCCTTCGGAGTACCACTCTTCAGAGGAGGAGCATGGCAGCTAGTACTCTCTTGCATAGACACGATTGAGGAAGAAAATTGCACACGTTGCAGAAGCTATCCTAATTACTCATGCTAGGAGGACAATGGAAGAAGCACAGGCGTCGAGGGAAAGGCTCCACCAACAGAAGCACGAAGAAAAAAGAACCCAAGGAACAGAGGCTGATGATGAAAAAGAGAAGAAGAAGAAGAAAACATTCCACTGCTATGTAGGCAGAAAGCTGGTCTGGAAAGGATCAAGGAGCAGAAAAGACAGGAATCTGAGGAAAAATGAGAGATTGCCAGCGCCATGCGGCAACGAATCCATAATGAGCTCATGAAAAAGATGGAGCAAAGGGAGAAAGAAGAAGCAAAAAAACCACGCGTCGATGATCTCAAATCATCTGATGAATCTACTTGAAGTAAAAAAGAGGAAGATAACTCACAAGGGGAGGAACAGCAAGACACGCATGACCAGTAGGGTCAGAAGTTTGATTCTCCCAAGGACACTGGGGTACCTCCAGAGACCGCAATAAAAGAGAAAGAAAAAGTTGAAGACCTGCCAGAGCAAGGAGCGGAGAAGAGGCAGTTGAAACAAAACATTGATAGGGAAACAGAGGCAACACAACCAAAGCCTACCAAAACTTCTGTAGCTATAGAAGATCCAAAACTAAAAGAAAAAATGACTGATGAGGCTGAAACATCAGATCAGGGCCAAAAAATGCAGCAAAGGCCAAGATTGCCTTGATCACAAGCTGTAATAGAGGAAGGAGCGGAAATAATCGAGTCATTTGACATTGATGCTCACTTAGAGCAGATCAAGCTCCAATTTCAATGCCAAAGGTCTCTTTACACCCTACGGGGGCTAGAATTGGATGATACTAAAAGAGACGCATCTAAGGCGGCTGAAGATGCCCTGCAGCTAAAGCAAAGAATAGAGGCATTAGAGAAAGCACATCTCTAAGCCCAATTTGAGTTACAAAGGGAACAAGAAAATGCAGCTTACTATTACAAGGAGGTGCAACAATTTAACAAGGCAAACTCCACATTGCAAGTCGATCAGCAGCGCCTCGAGGAGGAACTAACCAAAGAAAGGGAACAGAATGAGAAGCTGCAAGGCTTATATGCTATGGTTAGCAAGACTTTGACTCAGCTCTTAGCCATACAAGAGACCCCCACCTCCTCAACTATGACTGCAAGATCAACCTCCTTGAACCAAGAGGTTAAAGATTTAAAAGAAGGCCTGGCTCAGGAAAAGTATGATAGAGAGATCATGACAGCAAGACATAGGGCCCTACAATGAGCCAAAGATGAAGAAATTGAAGAATTAAGGAAGCAATTGGCTGAGACATGAGGAGACTTAGAGACTCTGAGGGCCAATCAGGCAAAAACTCAACAAACGGCCCTAGTAGACTTTGAGCAAAAAGGAGGTTTTGAGCGGTCCACATTTGAGGCTCACCAAATAGAGGTGCCAACTACCAGCACTGGAAAAGCAACGCAGGAATCTGTAGATCCATCCATAACATCCACTTTGGATTCAGCCAAGGACGTAATTCAGTGCTGGATCTTAGAAGTCAAGGATCCCTCGCACAAAGAATATCTGCAGTATGTACTGAAAGTGCTGGAATCGACTACCCCTCCTTATGCTCACTCTAGATGAGGTGGTAAAGAACCTCGGGCATGAGATGATCACCCTGCCACACTGATGCAGTAAGAGGCTAGATTATGGAAGCAAAGAATGCTACCAGAGCTTGAACCAAACATTCGAGGGGATTACAGGGATGTTCCTGTTACGACAATTCAGATTCAATCCATCATTGACAATCGACCCCTCTGGCGAAAGAAATGGTTTGAGAAAAGACAACCATATGAAACTTATTACAGGAACGCTCCCCAACACCTTAGGATCGATCCAACTTATTGTCCCATCAACAGAAGGAAATCTTGGGACAGATTTTACTCTTAGCAAAGCAAAAGGATGGCGGTGCTAAACTACCTAGTTATTACAAAAACCCACTCAATAAAAACCCACTGTCTGAGCAGTATATGGTTCAGACTCTCAAAGGGGTGATTAACATGATGAAGGAGATCGCGAAAGATGCTCGTGAAAATTACCAAGATGCTACTCACCTGCATCACAGCTTTTACTGATATAGAGATAGCAGAGCATCCCTGTCAGATTTTTGTGGAAGGCACAAGAGGTATTTGCTAGAATATGGAGACAAAAATCCCAAGTAGGAACGTCATCATGGGATTGTATGCAAGAGTCATATTCCTGCCCTCCCACTACGTGCAGACTTTCGAGGAGGCGTTCATTGAAGTGGACTCCTCCATATTCAATCCCATGACAAAAGATCTGCCAACACGCCATATCCATTAGGAAATTTCAGAGGTCATTTGGAGGGCCATATGAAGAGAGAGAAAAATAGAGCGCGCCCAATGAGCACGAAGGCTACGTTACGTAGGAAAGGACGTGGAAAGACTCAAAAAATAGGAAAATAGCATAAAACTTTCATGAATCTAGGATTGTAGCATCGTAATTTCCTTCCTTTTACCGAGCTTTTAGGTGCTTGCATGTGGTCCCACTTCTGATATTCTCTTATGGTCATTAACGTACTGGAAAGTGACCATTAAGCCCGCACAAGATATTGGAATTCTAAAACACTTTCCCTCCATTAGAATGCTTTCAAAGTGAATCTCCCTCCACTAAAGCTTTTCTCTGAGAGCTATGGCTTCCACGTCTTCTCGCCCAAGAAGCTCCAGGTGTTTACTGTCTCTCACACCAACAACCAACAGCTGCACTTTGCCTAGAAGGCCAAGTAGTAGCATATCCTCAATTACAATATCAGCTTCAATAAGTGTAGAGAACCAATGGGTTTGACAAAGGATAAACAAAGGTTCATGGGTCCTCATGCAACCAAGAAGACCCAAGAGGTCTAGTGGTATCAACGTTTACCGCTCAGCATGGAAGGCCAGAGTGTTGGATTTCAAAGTTGAAATCGGCAAAAGATCTGTAAAGGAAGTTCTTGTTTAGCATGTGTTTACCCATCCAGAGGTGATAGCAAACGGTGGAAATGTATCAGATATACATCAACCACGTTGCAATTATAAGTACTCTTGACATGTGAACTTACTGATACTCTCATTATAACTTTTCTTATATATTTTGCAATGTTTCTCCCGCTTCTTATGAGCAATGTCTCCATTCTTCACAGCTCAATTACATTAGATTTGTCATTTTTACTTATTGATACTCTTAGTTTAACTCTTCTTATATATATTGCAGATGTTTATCCCTCTTCTTATGAGCAATGGGAGCCTGTGGAGTGCATAATAGGCCTCTTCCATGTTGTTCATGCCCACATTGGTTCTCTACAGTATTCAGGGAGGAGCAACAAAAGCCTGGCTGATGAGGGAATATTTTTTTATGACCACTTCTACCAACTCAGCTCAGGGAATAAGAATGGCATGTTGGTGAAAGTGCCTCTACCAACCGATTGGAACACTGTGGACTGGCCAGTTCCCGAGGAAACAATGGTGGAGGCAATGCGAAGTAAGCTCTACAAGGATATACAGAGGTCTCTACGTAGCTCTATTCCCACCAAACTGGTTAGAATTGCAAACTTTTGTCCTGTTGCACTCTTCATAGAGTTGTTTCATAGCTACAACATCCGTGTTATGAAAACTATGTTCATGTGCAAGTCATTTAAGCAGTCATCATGTGAAAAACTTCTTGATAGAGGATGGTATGTAAAGGAAGAGATTGGTTTACGGTGCGAGGTCGCGCTTGATACTCTAGTTGTCAAGTACATGATTGCAAGCCAATCACTGTTACTCTCGTTTCGGTATATGCGATCACAAATGCTCAATGGTAAGTACATTCCTATGGACCAGGTTTCTACAGGTTTGGAAGATAATCCTGCTGTGGATGTGGAAGTGATTGATAAAGAGCATGGCCTACTGTTGGTGGTTACAATAAGGGAGCTATGCAGTCTTCAGCATTTGCGGCATGACATAATTGAAGAGTCAATGGACAGGGACCTATCAGATTTTTCCTTTTTCCTAGCTGGCCGTAAGGTGATGCGGCGAAGGGAAAAAGATATTTTGTGCAAAGAGTTGGATGGTCGGGTTGAAGTAGTGTCAATGTAACAGATATTCTTGTGAACCCAAGTGTATACAAATGACTTTCAATACATGAAGTTTATTGAGCTCATTTGTCAATTGTGCCCTGTGAAAAAGTGTGCTTGAAATACATTTCTTTACCATGTCAAATCTCTCTCTCTCTCTCTCTCTCTCTCTCTCTCTCTCTCTCTCTCAATGTTAGACAAGACAAAGACATGATAGAAGAGTCATCTTAATTCATTAGAAAGTACAAACTCGTCCGTGAACAATGGACTGATATAAAATTTCTATAAGTATGGAATCAGAATGTCTTCAAGGTAAAAATCGAAGGAATGCCCCTCGAAAGAAGGTGGTGAGATAGTTGTTCCCGACGGATTTAGTTCTCCCTTTTCAGGAGTATCATCAATCAATAGTGTATTAATTGCATCAAAGGGTACACCGATTTGGCTAAACGGTTTGTACAAAAGAGGTAAGTGTGGTTTTTTAGGGTGGTAGTGGCCCTCAACGGTAACGCATTTTCTTTGATCATACAAAAAGGCAAAATCTGACGTGTGAGCGCCGCATACACTGCAAACTATTGTAACTAGTGGTGACAAGTTTTGCCTTTGCATTGAAGACCATATGGCAACTCTCAAGCGCGGAAGAAGAAACTGAATAAATTCCTTGGTTCCTGGACGAACCACGACTCGACAAGTTCCCATCCGAAACGTTTGCAAATCCTCAAAGGGTTCTGTGTCACCGAGAGGCACGCGCATCAGCAGCAATCCATTGACGTCCAAAATAATCAACCTCTGTAAAAGTTGACAAGTACATATAAGTAGTTAGAAGATGAACATATTTTGCCATACTTGAATAGACATTACCTGAACAACCGTATCTACAGGTAGCAAGGGTCCATACTGGGTCTTTGTAGTGTTGATGTCGTTGTTGCTCTCCTCTGCTTTAGCTTCATCATTCACATCTTCATAGTCATCATTCACATCTTCATCAAGGGTCTCCCCCATGGCTCTTTCTGCCTCATTCAAGGTTTCCTCCAAGGTCTTTTCCTCTCCCTCGGTTGACCGGCTTGCCTCATACATCCTTGCCTGATCCATATCAGTTTGCTCACCCCTAGGCCTGCTTTCCTCATCCATATTCTTTTGCTCATCTATAGGCCTGCTTTCCTCATCTTGGGTTTCATCCATAGGCTCTTTTGGCTCCTCCACTGGCTGACTTGGCTCTTCATTGTCTCCTCTGGTTGTACACTAGCACCTTCCATATGCTCATTCGACCTTTCCTCATCCTCGGCTCTTTCATCTTCTGCTGATATGACCCCCTCGGCCCGTTGTGATTCCAGTGTATCGGATGCAGGGGTTTGTCGTGGTGGCACATCATGTATTGTCATATCAATAGTGCGGTCATCCAAGCCGCTATCTTCAAGCTCTCTGGGGCTAGACATAGTAAGCAGGTGTTGGACTTATCCGGTATCTTTGCAAATAATCATATGTGTAGTTTTTTAAAGCACTCTGCAAAATTGAAAGACCACATGGTGAGAATTCTTTTATAAACTAAACCAAAACTGACTAAATGCATTGCCAAATGGTTACCTTAGTCATGAAAGGTTTTAATGCAAAGTAGCTTTGCAGGACATATTCTGCATGGAGAAGACATCTCCAGCCGCAAGAATTTCCATCGGTTTGATTTGGGACAGGTACATCTTTGATTGGGGCCTTGTATAGTTCATACCTTCCACATAGCTTGCCATAGGCAAGCAACAACCTCTTTATACAACTGCACAAAGCAGCGTCAAGATGTTAGCATGAGGCTTCAAATTTACATGGATATCTATAAGAAACACTTTCTGATACAAAACACTTATAGCCTAATTTCAGGGTGGGTTCCTTTTATTGAATTGAACACCCACACTGCTGGTTGGTCAACATCAAGGCATATGAGACTCCAGTGATGGTTGTTCTCATATGGAAAGATGATGACAGTAACTTCCAGCATAGCACAGTGGAGAAACCAACTCTCAAAGGTCCCAGATGGACTGTTCTTTTGTCTAATAATCACTGACATTTGTGGATCAAGAAGAAACACCTCTGTGTGGGTGTGCAGTAGGAGTTGACTTTTGATCATGCTGTAGAGAGTTTACCTGAGTTAGCAAACCTATTATCTGAGTTTTCAAAGCTAGCAAGATAGTAACACTTACTTAAGACAAGCATAGATAATTGTGTCTGAAATCTAAGCATCTGGATTTTGCAATAAATTAATGTCCACTGTTTCCAGAGCTAGCTTTTTGGCTCCATCTACAAATGGTATCTCTGCAAGCAAACCATCCTTCATTGAAAGTAGAGTTTCTTGATTGCTTGCCTCTATGGACAGGGTCACATTGCATTCTGTTTGCCTCTGGGACTCCACTGCTACTTTTTCTTTCTCCTTAAGCTCTGCTTCCCTCATGTCCTCTGTTTGGCGAGCAATAGTCTCTGCCCTTGCCCTTGTATTCACATCATGTGTGACATCTACAATTGTGAATTGTGGCACTAGATTAGGGGGGTATAAAAAAATTTCCCTCATTTTCTTATCCCTGCAGACATTGGGGACCAGTAGTTTGTCATACCTCCACCTTATTCTTTTCAGTGTCTCACTATCTTTGTCCATTATAGTAACCCTATGGGCATGGGCTGCAACAATGGTGGTGACCCTAAAGTACTCCAGTAGGAAGTCCTCTGCTGCTTCTTGTAGAGCCATTAATGCCACCACCTTCCACCTTTTTGTGCCCTAGGTAGCTTCTTCACATATGGACCTCACCATCCTCTGAAAGGGCAGCTTTGGTATGCATAAATCTACACATTTCTGTGCCTTTTTGATTTCTCTGAAAAGTCCCATGCAGGTTTGTAACTTCTTCACCCTTGGACCTTTCAGAAATTTATTGGGTTTTCTAGGTCTTTTCTTTGGGGTTGCAGATCTACTACTTGCCTTAGCTGCTAATCCTGGTCCCTTGCCTGCCTTCCTTGCAGTGGCTTTTGTTCTAACCATTTCAGTGTATACAAAAAGAGGAGTCTCTCTCTCTCTCTCTCTCTCTCTCTCTCTCTCTCTCTCTCTCTCCTTTCTATAGCTTAACATATTTAAATAGAGAGAGAGAGAGAGAGACTCCCATTACTAAAGGCGCGCGTGGAGCATGTTTTGACCTCAAAAAACACCTCCGCACGCCGTTAGTAAAAGGTAAAAGAAAGACTCACTCTCTCTCTCTCTCTCTCTCTCTTTCCCCCGCCTTACATCCTCTCTCTATAACACTCACACATACACTGGTCGATGCACAGTACTAACGGCGCGCACAGAGACATGCACACCAGTTATGCCTCTCTACGCGCGCCTTTAGTATAGAGAGAGAGAGAGAGAGAGAGAGAGAGAGAGAGAGAGAGAGAGAGAGAGAGAGAGAGAGAGAGAGAGAGAGAGAGAGAGAGAGAGAGAGAGAGTGTGTGTGTATTTGTGTGTGTGTGTAAGTTATATTTGTGTGTGTGTGTGTTTGTGAGTGTGTGTGTGTCTCTGTATGTGTGTGTGTGTGTATGTTATATTTGTGTCTCTGTGTGTTTGTGTGTATGTTATATTTGTCTGTATCTGTGTATGTATGTGTGTGTATGTTAGATTTGTGTGTCTTTGGGTTTGTGAGTGCGTGTGTCTTTGGTGTGTATGTTATATTTGTGTCTCTGTGTGTTTGTGTGTATGTTATATTTGTCTGTTTCTCTGTGTGTGTGTGTGTGTGCGTCTGTATGTGTGTGTATGTATGTTTTATTTGTGTGTGTGTGTTTGTGAGTGTGTGTCTCTGTGTGTGTGTGTGTGTGTGTGTGTGTGTGTGTTGTGTTTGTGACTGTATGTGTGTGTTGTTTGTTAAGACAGAGCTAGATATGCAATATACTGTGACAGAAACAGAGAGAGAGAGAGAGAGATAGAGGCAAAGGCAGAGGGAAATTTCAGAAGCAGAGGGAGAGAGAGAGGGGGCCAAACCTCCTGAGGACGCAGACCTTCGTTATGTTTAAGATGGGTCGGCTTGCTGTCGGAGACGCAGACGACGCCTCTTTCTCTCTCTCTCTCTCTCTCTCTCTCTCTCTCTCTCTCTCTCTTTCACTCACTCTCTTTCACGAGGTGTGGTTTTTCTCTCTCATGACCTCTATATATGACGTACAAAAGTATACGGTCTCAATAATGACCGCACATGCGACAACATGCAATTATACTCTATTTTATAGTAACACGTGGGGTGCCGCCATGTGTATCCGTTATAAGTGTGATTTTGAGAGAGAGAAAGAGAGAGAACAATAGAAAGAGAGAGAGAGAGAGAGAGAGAGAGAGAGAGAGAGAGAGAGAGAGAGAGAGAGAGAGAGAGCCTCATTATTGCCAGAGAGTGATAGAGAGAGAGAGAGCGATAGAGAGAGAGAGAGAGGGAGAGAGAGAGAGAGAACCATAGAAAGAGAGAAGGAGAGAGAGGTAGAGAGAGGGACTCTTACTCTCAGAGAGAGAGAGGGAGAGAGACAGAGTCAGTTTGACAGACAGAAAGCAATGGAGGAGACACCTCCCTTGGAGTTTCTGCAAACCCCACCAACAAAAGGTGATCTCTCACTCTTTCTCTCTGTATTTCCAACAGTTGGTACAAATTGTGTGTGTGTGTGTGTGTGTGTAAACAAAGAAAAACCCATACTGTTGTTCAACACACACACACCTCAACACATACTTCCATAGACAGAGACACACACAGACACACACACACACACACACACACACACACACACACACACACACACACACACACACACACACACACACACACACACACACACACACACACAGACATACACATTCTCTCTCTCCCTCCGCTCTCTGTCCCCGTTACTAACGGCGCGCAGAGCCAACGAAACACTGGCTGCAGCTCTCTCCGCGCGCCTATAGTATAGTTATGACTCTCTCTCTCTCTCTCTCTCTCTCTCTCTCTCTCGCTCTCTCTCTCTCTCTCTCTCTCTCTCTCTGTGTGTGTGTGTGTGTGTGTGTGTGTGTGTGTGTCTCAATTGTACTTAAGGCGCGCGTAGAGAGTTGCAAAAAGTATGTTGTCGTCCTTGCGCGCCTTTAGAAAAAAGAGACACAAACACACACACAGAGAGAGAGAGAGAGAGAGAGAGAGAGAGAGAGAGAGAGAGAGAGAGAGAGAGAGAGAGAGAGACTATGTGTGTTTTTTTTTGTGCTTTGGAGAGAGACATATATATATATATATATATATATATATATATATATATATGGAGAGAGGAGAGAGAGAGAGTGAGAGAGAGAGAGAGTGAGACTTGTCATGTTTCCTGATGAATAGGATTAAGGTCCAGTAGGTAGAAGAGGCTGAAACCAGACCCAGAGCTTGTGCCAGGATTTCAACCTTTGCAGGCTCAGTTGCTTCATGTTTCTGCCAAAAGAACTATTGACTTTTGTCAGGACATATCTGAAGAAGAGTCAATTGGTGAAGATCAATTAGAGAGGTCACCAGGCCAAGAGGATCCCTCACCCTACAAGTCTCCCTCACCCTGTACAGTACTTGTCAAGAAAAATACAAGAAAGAGGAATATAGACTTCTCAGATGATGCAGATGTGCCAGAAAGTAGTCCCTGTGCAACTAAAGGTAAAGCCAAAGAGTATGTGTCTTCTCTGGAAGACCCAGCTGCAACTGATGAGAGGCTGTTTGATTTTGCAGCATCTTGTGGTGCTGGGGACAAGTTTGATCTAGTTCATTGTATGTTTAACCCAAAGTTTGACATTGAAGACCTGTTAGCTCAACACAGTAATTTCTTGCAGTCCTACAGAGATAAGTTTGAAGTGATGGTGCAGGTAGGGAGGGTTGTTCTGCCCACTATGACTCTTGTGCATTTAAATGACTGTGGTGGAAAGGGACAGGGACTGAAGAAGTATAGGGAATTACCACCTTCTTGCCGACATTCAACCTGCCCTTTGCACCAAAAAGAATGCAAACTCATTCAGGAAGCCTTTGGCTTTATGATTTACCTGAACAGCCTGTTTGGATTCCTCATGCAGAATCCTGATGAGGTGTTAGAGGAGCAGGATGCAGCACCAGATGAAGAATGCGAGGAGACAACTCATATACAAGAAGTCGAGGAGGTTGAAGATACAGTCGACCTTGAGGTTGAGGCAATTGAAGTACAAAGAAGTAAGATGCTCTCTGTGAAAACCATAGAAATCAAACTTCCATTGGATGTCAGTAACTTCACTGAGAAGCATGCTCAGATGATGTTGCCTGCTGTGCCTGACTTCAGGATTGGAGACAGGACCTATATCTTCTTACATGATGTGCAAAGCATCTTTTATTTAAGGGAGGATTTCTCCCTGGCTATTATTTCCAGAGTCCAAGAGGATAGGAGTGGATTTGTTTCAGAGGATAGTAGTGATGATGAGGCAATGGAAACATCCAGCAATCCAATGGAATGCCTCCAAAGATGCTTTGAGAAAGCTGAAAAATACAAGGAGACAATACCTGATGAAGCCACCTTCCAAGAAATAAGACAAAGCCTAAGACCATCAACAAGTAACAAAGAAGTGGAGGATTGGTTTAACCATTCAGGTCAGGGGTCAACTACATCTGTAGACCTGTGGCAGGAAAATCCCTTTCTGTAGGATGAGAGCTTCATGGTAACTCTGTGTGTGTGTGTGTGTGTGTGTGTCACTTCTGACATGATATGTGCAGTCTTGGATTGTTGACAAGGATGACTTCCTTCGGCGGTGGACTCGAGAGTATCGTGGAAGGGATGCGGCCCTAACGCAGTACCTTTCAAAGCTTTGCGAGTAGCCGATAGTAGTTTTTCACAATTCCATGTCACAAGAGGGTTCATATAGCAACTTACACACTCAAGACACTATCACGCTTCTTGGGTGGACCCATGCTGCCCAAAAGTGCAGATAAAGTCATTCTTGTGGACAAAGTGTTTGCTAGAGATTGTTTTGGTTACTGCCCGGGCTATATAGGTGGTCGGGTAGCGTATTACTACACCTACACAGCAATGGCACTAGCTCTTGGTAGACAAAACCCAGATGAAATTTTAGAGTATGCCAAACATCTCATGATTCGTTACAAGGGTGATGTGCCAAAAAACAAAATTGAACCTTCAAAATCTTGATACACTTCAAGTAGCAATTGTATAAGATCATGTATTACATAAATTTTGTACAATGTCATCCACTCAGAGTATCTTTCTCCACTTGTGATTCACATACACCATTGTCTCTCTCCACCTTCGTTGACTTTCACGAGCTCCGGAGTCGTTGTATGCCATTGATCTTTTAACTTTTTGTTGTTGTAAATGTCTGATGGCTTGTGATGTTGCTGAATTTGCCAAGACTTCTTTTGCCTGCATTCGATGAATGATTCTACGATAGAACCATTCAAATAGTTCTCTCAAACTGTTAGCCTTGATTCGAGAGCCACCGCCGTGTGTGCCTGAAATAAGCATTTCTCTCCATGTAATGAGACTTTTCCATCCCTTGGGTATTCCATATTGCCGGGTTCCCATACTTTTGTATAAAATATGGTAAATGATTGAAGATGATGTGCTGGATATGAAAACAGATTAGTTAGAATGTTTTACACTCACATATTTGCACATAAGAGAGAATGAAATACACGATAATACCTGTAGTGAGTAATCTGGGTGTCTGTCCATGTTGTCTTGAATGATTTTTTCAGAAGGTTGAGATTCTCCTTGAACTTGTTCATATCACCTTGTGACCAGTCATCTTTGTCGCACATCAAAAATAGGATGTCTATTGATCGCCAAACCTCAACCTTCGCGTTACGAGTAGTTGGTGTAAAGAATGAGGATGCAAGAGAGCTACACAAGACAAGCACAAAGCACACAGAGATGGAAAGCTTCTTCTTCTTCTTCACAGAAAAGAGAGTACAAAATGACTAAGTGCTAAAGCTGAAAAGTAGCACATATGTACATGCGGTCACTAAGTGTGAACTCGCTAGAAGCGTACTAGGCTGGCACTATAAGTGTAGTCCAGCTGTAGAATCACTGGCAGAGATCCTCCGTGTCGGTCACCTAATGCGCCAGTGAGTAAATGCCGTAAGCGGCCAAGACCCGTAGTGGATGCCAGCTCAAGGTGTAGAGCTCGACATCTCAACACTCCCCCTCGAGCTCTGCATGTCGCAGAGTCCAAGCATAGTCCGGAAACGTCGAAGCTTCTCAGCTCCGAGGGCCTTGGTAAAGATATCCGCTATCTGCTCCTCTGTGCTGACGTAGACCAAGTCGATGTCGCCCGCCAACACTCGCTCTCGAACGTAGTGGTAATGGACCTCTATGTGTTTGGTCCTAGCATGGAACACTGGGTTCCTAGCCAACTGCATGCTGCTGAGGTTGTCACAATGGATGAAAATCTACTGGTCCACCTGCACTCCCAAGTCCTCAAGTAATGTGCGTAGCCAAGCTACCTCGCACGCCGCAACTGCTGCACCTCTGTACTCGGCCTCTGTGCTCGATAAAGCAACCGTAGGCTGCTTTTTGCTGCTCCAAGTAACAGCAGCACTCCCAAAAGAGAACATGAAGCCACTCGTAGATCTCCTATCAACAATGCTACCTGCCCAATCTGCATCTGTATACCCATACAATGCTAATGGTGCATCTGCTGCATAGAACAATGCGTAGTCAAGAGTCCCTTGCACATACCTAAGTGTGCGTCGTACTCCATCCAAATGTGGCTTCCTCGGAAGCTGCATGAACTGACTCTCCAAGCCTACTATGTAGCTCAAGTCTGGCCTCGTGATAGTCAAGTAGATTAGACTACCCACAATCTTCCTGTACATGTTGACATCCTCAACAACATCACCCTTCTCTGCACTCAGCTTTGCATTCACATCCAAGGGAATAGAAATTGGCTTACAATCAGCCATACCATACTTTGACAACATGTCCAAAGCATACTGTCTCTGTGATAGCCATACACCCTCTGGAGTCCTGATCACTTCAATGCCAAGAAAGTAGCGCAACTCGCCTAAATCTTTCATTTCAAACTCCTGTTTGAGAAGACCCTTCACATGGTCAATCTCCATAGCATTGTCACCAACAATAATAAGGTCATCTACATATATGGTAATGACCACAATCCCCACATCACTCTCACGTACATAGAGTGAATGATCAGCATGAGCTCTCCTAAAACCAATACTGACAAGATACTTGGCAATCCTGTCATACCATGCTCTAGAGCCCTGCTTCAAACCATACAAAGCTTTGAGAAGTTTGCATACATAATCTGGGTAACCTGGATCGACATAACCAGGTGGCTGATCCATATACACTTCCTCTTGCAACTCACCATTCAAGAAGGCATTCTTTACATCCATTTGATGCATAATCCATCCTCTAGATGCAGCCACTGCTATGACAGCTCTCACAGTCGTCATCTTTGCCACTGGAGCAAAGGTCTCCTCATAGTCTATGCCATACGTCTGTGCATAACCCTTTGCGACCAGACTTGCCTTGTGACGCTCAATGTTACCATCAGCCTTATGCTTGGTTTTATACACCCATTTACAGCCAATAGCTTTCTTGCCACTTGGCAATGGCACCAACTCCCATGTGTCACTTGCTTCCAATGCAGCCATCTCTTCATTCATTGCATCATCCCAATGCACATTTCCAACTGCATCCTCAAAACATGTGGGCTCCACATCCTGTATCACCTTAGCCATGTAGGCTTGGTGATGCGCTAGATACCCATCATAAGTCAATTTCTGAACTGGATTTCTGACTCTATTAGATCTGCGCGGTCCTGGGTCACTCCTTTGCCCTCTAGCATCTTCTTGTACTTTCCTTACACCAGGTGTCCTGACAGCCGGAATTCCAAATTCCTCATCAAGACTTTGTTCAGAACCATCTGAATCCATGTCTATATGTGAAAAACCTGATGATGTATCAACCATAAAGGGAGGTTCATCAACCTTTTCCTTTCCTTTTCGTGATACATTCCCTGTACCTGTTGGTGGAGTAACCTGCGTACGTAGTCTACCATTCCATGGTTTCTCAACAGAGCCACGAGAAGAGGACTCTTGTGGTCCACTCAAAACCTGTGATTGTGGCCTCACATTTTGTACAACCACATCATCTTTTACATCAGCCCCAATAGTGCCATGTGCATTACTGTACCAGCTGCTCATCTCATCAAAGACTACACCTCTGCTCACTCGTAATTCTCGTGTAGTAGGATTGTAGCACCTGTACCCCTTTTGTTCAAGGGAATATCCCACAAGAATACATTTCTCTGCTTTAGGATCCAATTTCCTACGCAACTCATCTGGTACATGCACGTAAGCTATGCAGCCAAACACTTTCAAGTGTGCCAAATCAGGCTTTGTACCTGTAAACTTTTCCTCAGGTGTTACATCATGCACCGCAGCTGTAGGTGTCCTGTTCATAATGTACACAACTGTATTTACAGCTTCAGCCCAGAAATGATGAGGCATGTTCTTCTCATTCATCAATGCACGTGCAACCTCTGCAATGTGCCTGTTTTTCCTTTCTGCGACCCCATTCTGCTGTGGAGTATATCTGCATGTAAACTGCCTGTGTATACCATGCATTCGCAGAAAATCTGAAAAATCATTGGAGAAGTACTCTCCCCCTCCATCTGACCTCAATGTCTTGATTTGCATATCTGTCTCCTTCTCAATCATGACTTTGAAGTCTTGAAAGTGACCAAACACTTCACTTTTGTTACGCATGAAGTAGACCCATACTTTCCTTGTATGGTCATCAATGAAAGAGACATAATACCTGCAACCATGTATACTTGCAGTATCGGTTGGACCCCAAACATCTGTGTGCACCACCTCAAGTGGCTTTTTACATACATTGCGCTCATGTGGAAATGAGCCCTTTGACTGTTTTCCAAACTGGCATGCTGCACACACTTTATGCATACCATCCACCTTGAATTTGGGCAAACCTTTTACAATCTGTTTTGATTGCATGCTGCGCAATCTCTGCTCATTGACATGGCCAATGCGTTTGCGCCAAATGTCAACATCAGCCACAACACCTGTGCCCTGTGCAAATCATGCAGCTTTTACCTCAGGCATGTCTACATTCAGCGTAAACATTCTGCCCACACATTTGCCCTCTGTGATCAGCTTACAGCCATTCTGGAAATCTTCTACATAACAGCCATTTGGATTCAAGCGAACCTGCAAACCCTGCTCAACCATTTGTCCAACAGAAACAAGATTCTTTGTAATGTTTGGGACATGAAGTACATCTGCTAAGTACTTTGATTTCCCACTCTTCGTATTTAGAGGTATGTCCCCTACATGAGCAATGGGGTGAGCTGTGTCATCTCCTGTCTGCACATAGCCTGACACATCTGGTTTGTGCATATCTCTAAACCACTCTCCACGAGACGTCATGTGATTAGAGGCACCTGAATCCACATACCAAACATCATCTTGGGTGGAATTCTCTGCAGTCATTGTATTCATTACATGTTGCATAACAAACATGCGCTCGTTTTTGCTGTCATCTGCATCTCTGCTAGTAGATGCATAGTTGCCCTGTTCTCTCTTTCTACTTGCTTTTCCCTTTGGACAGTCACGTGACATGTGACCTCTTTCACCACAAGTCCAACATTCTCTACTATTTGGAGTATGTTGCTGCCTGCTTGATCCTGCACCACGACCTCTTTGACTCCCCCTGCCTTGAGACTGGTTTCCCCTGCCACCTGTATTGTTTTGATTTGATTGACCTTCCAGAAATTGGCCCCTGCAACCCCTTGGGCCTCGACCACGACCTCTACCTCTACCTCTGCTGGAGTTAGAATAGAAGGCCTGTTCAAAATTATTTCTGCCATGAGAAGAAGATGTGTCAAGGTTCTTCTCCTCAAGAATAAGCATAGAAATCAAATCTTGGAACACGGGGATGTCGTCTCTTGTATTCATGGAAGACCTAAAATGTACATACTCATCTCCTAGACCATCCAAGCATGCACGGACAATGTCATCGTCTTCCACTAAGACTTTAATAGATCCAAGAGCCTCAATGATACTCTTGATCTTCAAAGCATAATCATTGATGGAGAGGTTGTTCCTCTTAACCTGATTTAGCTCCGACTTTAGTTGAAGCTTCCTGGCCTTGGTGTTCACCTCGAACACTCTGCCTAAGTATCTCCATGCAATGGCGGGGGTTTCAGCATCCTGTAGATAGCCCATCATGCCATCTGTGATGCTCATAGATAGCCAATACATCACTTTGCTATGGCCTTGTCGCCAGTCCCTCAAAGCTTTCCTTTGTTCTGCTGTAGCATTTGCCTCGGGAATCTCTGGTTCCTTTTCATTGTCTCCTTCTACATAGTCCCAATAACCTTTTCCTTTTAGGAAATTTGTTATTCTGAACTTCCATGCAGGGTAGTTATTTTTCTCAAGCTTCTCAGTAACAATCTGACTGAAACCGTCAGACATCTTGAAGCACTAAGACAAAATAGCTGCAATCTGCAAAAACCTGCAAATCTGCTGAACCTGCTATCGTGGTTCTTGTAACGCTTTCTACACTCAACGAGTGTCCACAATCAAGCGTTTCACAACCACTGTACTTGTACAGTAAATCTCTGTATACTGCACTTTGGAGACCTGTTCAGAAACTTGTGCATCTGGTCGTGGATTGCGAACGAAGGGATTGTGATGCTCTTGCTCTCTTAGCCTCTCTTGCCCGCACCAGGCTCTGATACCATGTAAAGAATGAGGATGCAAGAGAGCTACACAAGACAAGCACAAAGCACACAGAGATGGAAAGCTTCTTCTTCTTCTTCACAGAAAAGAGAGTACAAAATGACTAAGTGCTAAAGCTGAAAAGTAGCACATATGTACATGCGGTCACTAAGTGTGAACTCGCTAGAAGCGTACTAGGCTGGCACTATAAGTGTAGTCCAGTTGTAGAATCACTGGCAGAGATCCTCCGTGTCGGTCACCTAACGCACCAGTGAGTAAATGCCGTAAGCGGCCAAGACCCGTAGTGGATGCCAGCTCAAGGTGTAGAGCTCGACATCTCAGCAGTTGGTTCTTGGTCTTTGACTGCAATATGTAGCTTTTTCTAGCTCTGATACTCTACCTTGCTAACATAAGATGTGTTATATATTTTTCCATGTTTTGTTAGCTTCGGATCTCTTGTACCTTGGGGTTTAGATAAAAACCTCCGTGCCTTCACCCCACCGATGGATGGTTTGCATGGGACATCCTTCTCAACAGTTGATCTCTTTTCATCCCGCTGGATTTTCACATTGCCACCATGAAGCCCCATATACAACAGTACCATTTCTAAGCACTGCAGGGCTACTTGTCGTTCTGCTGAGTTCTTAATCTTTCAAGCAAACCCGATATATAAGTAGACCAATTTCTCCACAATTCTACAAAGGGCATGCATTGTACAAATGTGGACATTCACAAGTGGTATTTTCAAAACCGGTCGAAAAGCAGGATCCTCAATGTGACGTGTTGGAGATTTTCTCCACCACTTTGGGTCCATGACCTTTGCAGGCTCCATGCAGAACAAACACGGCGACTTTGCCATTGCACCCATTCCACAATTATACATGCACTTTAATGTTTTGAGGTCACCTGCAAGATGCCACTGAACTTGAAAGTCTCCCCTTCCATCTAGACGTAGTACCTCTCCCTGGTTAGTCTGTCGATCAATCACCTCCGGAATATTAGTTCGATGGAACACCCAATATAGAATCTCATGATCTTCTTTCTTTACCTGCAACACAAAATAAATGAGACTTAAGTAGATGTGAACATTTGAGCTTACCTGAGAATCTCGCTTACCTCAAACGCACCAAGCCACCATATGTTAGATTCTGATTGAACACTAAAATATAAAGGATCACCACTGGGACACTTTGAGAGGGCTCTATTCATTAAAGTAATAGTAACACGCTCTAGATTTTTCTCTTTAAGAAGCTCACACTCATCCAGTTTTAACACAAAATGTAATACCCCTCGTGACTCTTCAAATGTGATGTTGTAAAGCTCCACCATTCTCTTCTGTAATATCCGCAGGTCCATAAAAATATTATTGAACTCATCATATGCCATGTTTGCTCCATGGCCACTGTAAGTTGCTTTAATATGAAAGGGCTGTCCAAGATAGTCTCCCTGTGCCTCGTTAAGCTGAAGCCTCTCTTTCCAAACACTTGAGGCTGATGGTAGTAGTTTGGATTTTATACCCTTCTTAACAAAGATGGATGAGACAGACTTTTGGATAGCCGACTATCCTCTTTTGCTTACACCAAGTGAATCAAGTGTGCCTTGTATCTCTTTTGCAGACACTGAGTTCTCTGAAATAAAGCGGTCCACTACATTTCGTTGTAGGACCTTAAACTTCTTGTCATGTACTATATCTGCTGCCAGGCTTCTACTTATAAGTGGCTTCAGTCTCTTTCCTATATTGGCTTTGGGGTCAATGTTTTCCTTGTCAGGATAGATTGAATCTCTACATGAAGACAATGCATAAGTAAATAACAAAAAATTTGCTTCACTAACACTATTTAGGGACATGAAAACAATGCATAACAAGAAAAAACAAAAAGATTACTTAACTAAGACAATGTAGCCAACCAAGAAGCATCACCTTAATGCTCGGATTTTTTTCTTGAGACCTCCTAATGCAACCTGCAATGTTTCAAGATTGCTCAATTTCTTCTTTCGGATACGACCACCCAAGATGGTGTCCTTCATTTGACAACTTTGCACCTTTCCTTTCAGTTCTTGTACCTCTGTTTTATGTTGCAAAATGGTAACCTGATCTGTAGAATGTAAATGTGAAAGGCGAACAATCTCACATTGTTGAGCTTGGAGAATGCCCTTGTAAGTTTCAGCTTCTCTTGTAAGAGATTTACAATAACCCAGAAGGCCCTTTTCTCCATCACCAGCAAAGGTCAATAAGCTTGTAGGATTGACAAACGGTGGAGATGCATTAGTCATTGGATTCTTAGGGTAGAGAGAGCCTCTCGTCCAGATATCTATGTGTTTAGCTCCCTGAGATCTGAGTGTGTCTATGGAAGCGGGAGGTATATGTGTGTTTGTTTTACTACGCTTAATCAATGGTTGGTACTCATTGTCCAAATCAATGTGAAGGTGATATTTGTCTCGTTTCTGGGTAACATTTGTGCCATTTGAGGAGTGCGCCATTAGCCAAATGTGCAGGTTTAATGGAAAGTGAATAGCGGCTGCGCCTTCGTCCCTCCATGTTAGCCTCATTCCCTCCATATTGACGAGGTTCATTCAATGCAACTGAAAAGAGGATTATCCCTCAATCACTACGAATGAATGTTCAGAAGAGTAAGGAATCTACTTAAAGTGCACTTTTTGAACTTTTACTATGAAAGACCCAGCTCTATTATTTGCCATTTTTTCTAGAGAGAGAGAGTGCAAAAAATACATTTTCTTAGAAGGCCCTCCAAATGACCTCCGAAATTCCCTAATGGCATATCAAAGTACTCTCAGCAACAACTAGCCCACCACAGTAGAGATTGAGGCAAGAGCACAGAAGTTCAGACACCTCACTGCAATGCTCAAGAGAAGACAATAGACTACACTCAGAGACAGATTTCACGAGGACGTGCAATGAATAGGAAGGGGGGAATGTTTGGTGGATACAAAGATCCGACACATGACAGGCGGATGCACACCAAAATCTGTAAACACTCCCTGAATTTTTTGAAACAAGTCGTGTAATGCAGCTTATGATGATTTGTAATTGTAATGTAATTTGACATATCCTCTCAGCCTCTCAGCTTATGATGATTTGTAATTGTAATGTAATTTGACATATCCTCTCAGCCTCTCTGAGTCTACACCCTTGTAAGTGGCTGAATGGCCGTGGGAAAGCTCCCTTAACCTTTAAGTCAAAACCCTTAGTTTTAGACTAAAGAGATATCATTAGCAAGGAGGATTTTTGAACATTCACTGTGAGAACTTCTTGCTGCTACAAATTGTAATCCTCTTTTCTCCTGGACCGGTAATCAAAATTCATTTTTGAATAGCACATTGTGTTCCTTGTCTCTTGCTCTACAATCTAAGTATAACCATTATCAATTTTGCTGTGGTTTGTGATGTGTTGCTTGTGAGCTAAATGCATTGATTTGAAGGTTAAAATGGCTGTTTTTTGATGTTTTGACCATGGATAAGTGTTTCTATGCTTAAGGGGGACCTTTCTTGAGTAGTTTTGTTTCAATTTTTTGCACATTTTCTGTGATGGATTGTGATTTATGTACCTTCCCAGATGGTGGGAGAACTTTGTAGGATTGTGTCCCTAGGTGTTGTAATACCTCTCCTTAAGTTTTGTTGCATTTCAAATTCATTTGGATGCCGAAAAGGCGTGATGATCTAGAGCGGTGAGATTAGACGCATAATTTTTTTGATTGATTTTCTTTTCTTGTAGTATGAGTAGCCCTCTGAGTTCACTTTGGTGAGATCGACACTCTCATTAAGTCTCCGTGCCCTCTCCCAAGTCACTTCCTTGCATATTGACATTATGTTAGTACAAAAGAGCTATGTTGCAGACGTCCGTCGCCACGACCCAAGAACAAGGTTCCTTTTACTTGTGATAGAAAAAAATACAAGAAAAAACAAGCTCAAGAGTTATCCAATGTCAAGCTTGCTAGGACATACCTCTTGCTTAGCATAGCCATTCTTAAATTTAACCGCCATCTTTAGGAGGTCTAGGGTCAATTTATTTAGTCTCTTGAGTGAAGGAATGAGTGACTTATAGGATCTCTTGGCTATGTGTGTTTTGATAAAGTTTCTTTCATTAACTAGCTCGATTTTATCATCGCTCAAAAAAGTTCGTTTGGAGTTTGGGATTCCTCACATCATATCAATGAATGAAAGCTGAAATAGGTCCTTAATAGTCTGAGCATTTGACTTTTCATAATCTACACAGATCCTAACCTTTCCCTTATTCTTCAAGACAACCACTATTGTAAACAACTAGTCACTACTCGCTACTTAGGTGATGAATCTTGCTTTCAACAAATGGTCGATTTCTTCTTTCACCTTTTTGGCCTAATTGGGACTTATCTTGTACCTTTGGTGTTGAAACACCTATGGATTTACCCCTTTCAGGTCTGTATGTTCTCAAGCAAAAACATCCTTATTCTTTTGGATCAGTTGCTTGGCTTTTTCTTTTGTCTCTGGTTTCAAATGTTTGTTGATTTTGACCATTTTCAGATTATCCTTTGACTTGAGATTCCATTCTTTAATTTCTTAATCGTTTGGCAATAAGCAATGTGGTCCACCACCTTTTCTTTTTGCCAATGAATTTGCTTCCTTATTTTTCCTAGTCCCTACTACATAGGAAAATTTTGAGCTCATTTTTGGGGCTTGTAAGAATTGCTGATGTGGTAGAGCTTTCAAAAAGTAGGGAGCGGTAATTTCTTTAATACAAATAAGATCCAAATTTGCCGGAGGCTAGATATTTAGAATCTACTCTTCAAATGCTATCTATTGATATATAGCATGCATGTAACAAGCATTGCCTTCATATAGATCTAGAAAAAGGTGATTCTAGATTACCGTAACGGTAATAAAAACTAGCTAGTAAAAAAAATTCCATTACTTTCATAGAACTCATCCAAAAAAATCAAACCTTGGCTCTTTAGGATCCATTTTTCAAGAACTTTCCAATGATAGGTCATATCATGGGGTTTTGAGAAATATTTAGAGGGGTTTGTGCAGTGTTGATATTGTGGCACCCTTAAAAGGCCCAAAAATGAGCTCAAAATTTTCCTAGTGGTATATTCGTTAAAGGGATTTCCCAGTTCAGCCATACATGCCTCCTTGTCCTTTTGTTCACCGTTTAAATCAAGAGGATTTGTGCTAGTCTACATGTAACCCTCATCTGATCTGAAGTCTTCAATTGTTTGTTTTGATTCTTATGGGGTTCTGCCATCCAAACTTATTGATCTTTCTCTTGAATCAAACTCAGTGAATTTTTTTGGAGACTGCCCCCCCCCCTCTCTCTCTCTCTCTCCAGTAGCATCACATTCAAATTTATCTTTGCAATAGGAAATATTTTCATCAATGTGAGCATCAGCTAGATCTTTTTCGCATCATATTTCCTACACAGTTCCTCTGGATGCATTGCCTTTTCCTAGCTTTTGGTGTTGTTAATTTTTACTTGAATGCACCTATTGGTTCCTGAATTGTCAATATCTGGCGTGCATAATCATGGATGGCTCTTTCACTATTGAGCCAAGGGTGATCTAATAATATACTATAAGCTCCATGAATATCTAGTACTAGAAAGTTGGTCTTGAACTTCTCCTTTTCTACTTTGATCTATAAGTTCTCCACTAAGTTGCTAGCGTGGACCACTCTTTGATCAACCATACTTACTTTCAATGGAGCTGGTTTTATTTCTGAATCCCTAGCTTCTCTCTAATATGTTCTCCGAGAATGTTTTCCCTCGCCCCTCCATCCACTATGGCACTTGACAATGGCTCCTATTGTTTCCTTAACTTGTAGATGATATGGATGACTCACACATCATTATCCTTTATGTCAGATAAGTCCACAACCATGACTTTTGATGCTTTCTTTCTTTGCTTTTTGGTAAATTTTGTAGCCTCTAGTAAGGTTCTTTGATATAATATAGCTCTATAGTTAGCTTCTGAATTTTTTCATAGACCTTAATATAGATTTCATCATGTTTATTGCTAGAGCTGCTTTTTGAGCTCAATGACCTTTCCTCTAAATGGTTGTCTTTGTAGTGCTTTGCCTCTGCTAGTCTACAACATCTCCTATCTGATCGATACTCATCAAGGGGAAGAATAATAAGCAAGCTTGGTGAAGCGATCTTTTTCCCATCCTCCACCCCCACCGCTCACTACCACTAGATGTCACCCATTGCCGTCTCTACCACTAGCGACAATTGGCACTTTTTTAAAGCAACCACAATCCATCTTGCTCCTCCACATTGCACCACCAACTTCCAACCCCCTTCCTCTCTCAACTTCCAACTAACCCCCCCCCCCCCCCCCCCCCCCCTCTCTCTCTCTCTCTCTCTCTCTCTCTCTCTCTCCCATCTTCCTCTCCATCTCTCACACAATCTCTCTTGCTTTCTTTTTCCTCCCTCTTGCTTCTTTCTCAATACACCTCTTTCTATCTCTCTATTTCTTGCTCTCCCTTCCTCCATGTCTATATGCACCTATCATAGTTAGCACCATCTTTATCTATCCATCTCCATCACTCTCCCTAATTTTCTTAGTAGGTACTCTCTCTCTCTCTCTCTCTCTCTCTCTCTATTTTTCTTTCCTACCTCTTTTTCTCATTTCTCTTCTGTCTTCCCCTTTGCCTATCCCCCCATATCTCTCTCCACTGCCACAATATCTCTCTCTCTCTCTCTCTCTCTCTCTCTCTCTCTCTCTCTCTCTCTCTCTCTCTCTCTCTCTCTCTCTCTCTCTCCCTCCTTCATTACTTTCCTACATATCTCCCTCTCGTCTTTTTCCCCCTCTCTCTCACCTTTGTGAATTACATCTCTCTCTCTCTCTCTCTCTCTCTCTCTCTCTCTCTCTCTCTCTCTCTCTCTCTCTCTCTCTCTCTCTCTCTCTCTCTCTCTCTCTCCATTGACCTAGTGCCCCATCTCGCATAGTTGATGTCACTCCTTTACATTACTCTAGAGCTTTGTCTCCCACTGAGGGGAGTGGAAGCCAATCCACATGGCTTTGTATTGCATTGAGGGGAGTGGCGACCAATTCAAATGTCTCAGGTATTGTGTACCATTGACAAAGGGATAGGCTCAAACATATGAGGATGTGTACAATTTCCCTTCTTCGATAAGTACATGGTTTTATAGTTGGGGACAATATGGATTGTTAATGTATGAAGCATGACCCATTGAATTCCTTAGAAGCCAAAATATATTGGTGGTCATGTGTGTGTGTGTGTGTGTGTGTGTGTGTGTGTGTGTGTGTGTGTGTGTGTGTGTGTGTGTGAGAGAGAGAGAGAGAGAGAGAGAGAGAGAGAGAGAGAGAGAGAGAGAGAGAGAGAGAGAGAGAGAGAGAGAGATGAATATGCGATGGGAGGTAGTGAGGATATTTTGCATACTTAATGTGAATTTTTTCCATTGCATCAGTGCCCCGTCTTGCATTGAGAGGGAGTGGGAGCTAAGCCAAATATCTACTTAAGATTGTGCATAGCATTGACAAACGGATAGGTTTAAACATATAAAGGTGAGTACATTTAAAAAAAATCAAAGAACATGGTTTAATAGTTGGGAGAAATATGGGTGGTCTAATGTATGAAGCGTGACCCATTGAATTATTTAGAAGCCAAAATACATTGGGGGTCATGTGTGTGTGTGTGTGAGTGAGTGAGTGAGTGAGAGACACACACATGTTGGGTATCCAAGCCCTTTGCAGTGATGTCTAGCCTGTGAGAACACCTCTTCACACATGCAGAGGCTTAGTGGAGTTTGAATGAGTCAAAGAATGGTTGATATCATTTCACAAAAAGATAAATCTGTAAAGACAACTTAATTAAAATAGATGTAGCGTGTTCTTTTTGCAATCTGAGTCTGTGTGTGTGTGTGTGTGTGTGTGTGTGTGTGTGTGTGTGTGTGTGGATGGCTCGGTATTCAGTCATGTTGGCTGAGCCTTCTTTGGATGGTATTGTTAACTCACTGCAGGAAGAAGAGAAACGAGTACCACGAATCATCTCTTTCGTACCAACTGCATATGTAGCCCGTGGTTGCACTTCAACTGCCAATTCCACCAGGTCTAGTACTAGCACTAGACCTTGTGCCATATGTGGACGTAGCAATCATCAAACAAAGGATTGTTTCAGCAAAAATCCTTGCACCCATTGTGGAAAGACTCATCATCTGTTAGACAAATGCTTTAAGAAGAACAAGCGACAGATCAATATGGTTGAAGGTGATGAAGATGATGCAACACCAATGCTTTTCGTAGAAAGTGATTTCCTGTAGTTTTTTTTTCTTTAGTCCGTCTTTTATGTTTCCATTATGTCAGTTATTTCTCAATAATTATATGGGTTATAGACACTGCCATAAATAAAATGGGAAGACCACCCTTGTTGTTTGGTTGAGTTCTGGTATGTCTCACACTGATGGTTGTTTGAGAGAAGTATACACACACACCTATGTCAAGGGGGGGACTTCTACCCATGGTTTCAGGTGAATGAACTCTACCATGGTCTATCTATCTCGAGTCCATTGTTAGTAGTTTGGGCTTGAGGGGGGGTTGTTGGGTATCCAAGCCCTTTGCAGTGATGTCTAGCCCATGGGAACACCTCTTCACACATGCAGGGGCTTAGTGGAGTTTGCACGAGTCAAAGAATGGTTGATAGCATTTCACAAAAAGATATATATGTAAAGACAACTTAATTAAAATAGATGTAGCGTGTTCTTTTTGCAAGCTGAGCCGATCTCTCTGTCTCTTTCTCTCACTCTTTGATGCACGCCATGACCTCCCACCTCCACCCTCCATAGCCCTCGACCCTAGCAACACACACACACACACACACACACACACACACACACACACACACACACACACACACACACACACACACACACACACACACACAGGCAATAGGGGGCACTGATGGAGGGGTATGGAGTGGGAGGGGCAAAAAAGAAAGAGGATAGTGGGCAAAGAGGGGGTCAAAAAATTGGGGATGACGACCATTAGAATTTGTTTGGGGTCTTCTTGGGCCCTTTACTCCACCTCAAGCTTAATGATAGTGTTTAAGTAGTGAAGCAATAGGAGAAATCCATGTGGACAAAAATGTTGGGTTTGTCAACCCCTAATTTCTAGGGGTCAAACTTGGAGTGTAGGCTTTTCTTTTTTGTAAATGGGCATGAAAATTGCAAAATCTTTAGAAATAAATGACTTGGGCCTATTTTTTATTCTAAATACTACTGGCTAGAGTAAATGGGCCACCCTCAAAAAGTGGGCTAGTCCCAAAAACGCCCCCTCATCATTAATTTGACATTCAAGTCTACTTTTGCATTGCCTCTTATACGGACTCCATCAATCTTAATTAGGTGGATTGATGCATTCCAAAATGTGGTTGTGACTGGTTAGAAATAGAACAAGCTCAACTACCTCCCCCATCTTTTTGTCATAGGTGAATGTAGTATGCCTTGAGCAATGCCATAGACACAACTAGAGATCAAGAACGTAAAAATTTCAAAAAGGGATTAATAACACTATAACACTTTTGTTTAGAGCAAAATAAGGTCATACACTAATATATCTTCATAAACACATGATTGAAGGCACAATATCAATCTTTGCCTCTTCTAGATAACTTTTTATCCATCTACACACACAATCATAGGATACTTACTCAAACCCCAATTTCTTTCACCCCTTGACTCAAAAATTTTAGTAGTCTCCTTTGTATAAAGGGTTTGATTTCCAAAAAAATAAAGGACCGCCCTCATGTGGGTTTCCATTAAGGCATTTTACATAATCAAACAATACTCATTGACCTCATATGACTGTACTTTTCCTACAAAAAGATCAACCATGCCCCCGTTGTACCAAGGACACTTTCGCCAAATTAAAAAAATGGCCATCCTCATGTGGGCTTCCATAGGGAATTTATGGCATTTGAAACACTTGGTTTACACTTCACATTATCCTTTAATCATAAGCATACATTTTATAAAACCTTCCAAATTTTTTGACTTCAACTAGCACAGGTCAATTTCAAAGAGGCATGTTTGTTAGCTAAGACACATTTTTCCTAAACACTGCCACCATTCCATGTCTCTCACATGGGCTCTCTTTCTATTTCCTGTTTTGAAGTGTTAAAATCATGTTCTAGTCTATTCTTTTCAATTGGCATGCAGTGCCCTCTCGTTATAGCCGAGTACATTGGAGGAGGATTTTTTGTAGCTTTGTTGACACCAGCCCTGCACTTAGCTATATGGAGATGATGATGGTAGAAAGATGCCTAGAACTAGAAACTAGACTCCACCAAGGAAGATCAAATCCGCAATTTAATAGTTAAGCTCACAAGGTGATAGCTACTGTTATCATCTTTAGCAATACAAAAGAAATAGCTACCAATAGCTAATGAAT
Organism: Adiantum capillus-veneris; assembly: GCF_014529385.1. NCBI lineage: Eukaryota > Viridiplantae > Streptophyta > Polypodiopsida > Polypodiales > Pteridaceae > Adiantum > Adiantum capillus-veneris. Next base: position 148,644,456 of record NC_140951.1, read on the forward strand.
AGGGATATTTAAGAAGATTTGATACTAAAAACTTGTCAACACTACTAAAAAAGGTGGAAACTCAAAAACTTTACAATTTATGTATGCTGAAACAAGAATCAATAATAAGTCACCCCTATACATTGACACCTCCATCTTAAGCTGTCATTTCTCTAAGTCAAGCTTGACATAGGCATAGTATGGAAACAATAACATGTTGGAAAGCAAGAATTAGCTTTCTCAACTTGTGAAATGTTGCTAATGATATATATTCAACATCCCCAAATGAGGATATCTTGACAAAGGTTATGATCCACTTTAATAATAATAACCATTAATGATAAAGTGAAATCAAAATATTGCTTGAATTTCTTCATGGTGGAGTGATTAAGACTTGAGACTTGAAACATCTTATTGAAAAATCAAAATATCCATAAAGGTCAACAATATTTCTCAAATCTGTATGAAACTCCAGTAATCTAAATTAAATACTCTCACTCCATTTAACAAAAAAACATATATATATTGCATTTATAGGGAAATCCAGCCTACTAAAAATAATTACAAATGGAGACAATGTTGTTGCTATTAGGCTTCTCTTACAAGTATTTGTTTTCCTCATCTAGAGATTCATATACACTTGAGTATTTGTGTGTCTATGACTCTAGGGAAGATATTAGTACTTTATGGATGGCTTTTCTAAGAGATCCTAGAGAGTACCTATCGGTTCAAGATTCTACAAAGATCCTACTATTCTTATCAAAATCTTTTAACATGGTAGTGAAAGGTAGTTGACTATGTAAGTAAACAACACATTATGTGAGCACAAAGTTATAAAGTACAAAATGATATCATTCTAATAATCTAATGACAACTATACAAAGAATAAATTAGAAGGAATATCTTTGATGATTCTCTATAGATAACACAACTTACTTGCATTGTGAGACTCAATATCATGGTACACAACTATAGATGGCGCACAAAAGCCATCAACAAAATAGCACCACCGAGTGTTATGAGGTGTGAAGCCTAAACATTGAAATCCATAAAGAGGTTAATTCTCTCAAGCAGATGGAGATGATGTTAAGCTCTGAATGTAAGCTACAAGGGTAGTTTTCTTACCATTCTATCTTTATGTTGGAGATGAACCCTTGCAATGACCATGCACTATTCACACCTCTTGTTGTTGTGGTATGCAAGCCATGTGAGCTCATACTTTTGCCACCTTCGGGAGTAAAGGTTTCCATGTAGTTTGAGTGAATGAAAGTAGAAGGAGTAGAATCTTGTTTTTCATGCTGTAATGGAGGTGAGAGAAGGGAGAGGAGATAGCTTGGTGTGAAACTATGTGGTCGGCAAGGGGAAGAGATGGGGGAGGAGCTTGCTTGGTGCTACAATGGAGGTGGGAGAAAGCTAGCAAAGAGATATTGTTGGACTACAGGGGGTGCATGTGGTTGTTGCAGCAATGGTGAGCTTGGAAAAGGGTTTGTAGAGAGAGAAAATCACTTTTTAGCTATAGAATAGGTTTGGAAAGACTTTGGAGGGTGGAAAATGATGTTTTGATTTTTTTTGATTTTTTTGATTTTTATTATTTAGTGCACGTTTTTGACTTTTTGAGGTCAAAAATGTTTTTTTGACCATGAAATAGGTTTGGGGACCTTTTAAGGAGGAAAAACTTGAAATTTGTTTTTTTTAAATTAAAATTTTTTAGTGTATTTTCAAATCAAAAAAGAGGTCAAAGTGGTCCCCCCCCCCCCCCCCCCCCCCCCCCTCCCCCTTTCCCCTAGCCACCTCCCTTACCTTCTCACTAGGTAAGAGGCCTTTAAGAGGTGTAAGGCTACCTTGTCCCCCTACTTTTTTGAGGGTATAGAGTGTGTCCACCACTCTCTTCCTATTGGCTGGCCTCTAATTAACGTTAATGCCAAAGGGCCCTAGAGGGTTCATATTTTTCCTAATGAACTCATATGATGCATATTCTAGCAAACTACCTTGATTCAAATCTATCAATAATTGTTATAGCTTCTCTGATATTGTGCACTCTCCAAAACGCTTGAAAATTTTTTCTCTTAATAAGTCCCACCTATCCTTGGTGGCTTGCACCAAGGCATTGCACCATGACCTTGCCTCTACCTTCATGAGAAGTTATGCATAAACGCGAGGCTTCATCATCTCTCATAGAGATGATGCAAGCTATTTCCAAGTTGTCTAGAAAATTTGTAGCATCTTCACCCACTTTACTAGTGAAGGTTGGGAATGCTGAATTTGCAATTCCAGCAAATCCAACGAGGGAAAAAAAAAGAGAGAGAAACTCTTTTCTAAATATTAGTGTGGCATGAGAAAAGTCTACATTAGATTGTGCATTCCTTCAATCACCAAACAATCAAATGTAACATGCATGCATGTCTTTGCTTGTGGGTATGTATGATCATGCACATCTCTTATTAGCCTAAAAAGTAACTTTAAAATAAACACTATTTCTAATTAGTTTTGATTGAATATCATATTCTTAAGAATAACAAACAGTATACCTACCATAGTCTCAAAAGTAACTTAGCAAATCAACTTAAGTAACCTCAAAACCAAACTAGATTCCAAGTAGCATTGAGCAATATGATATGGATATCATATCACATAGTAGAAAACCCCCAATCACATAATCAAGTCACATGACCACCATAATGACATGTTCATGTATATAAAACATGCAAATCAAAACAATCAAAGTGAAATGTCTAGAGAGAGCATATGTACCTACTGCTCAACTTTAAGGAGATTATCATTGTCCATAATAATGATGACACTCACCTTAAACTTCACGTGTTGGTGGCAGACCTTTTTGGAAGACGAAGAGACAACGTAGAGGAAGGAAATCATTGTGGCCAATATGGGCCTCTTCAAGATTACGAAGTCACAAAATGTAGGAACACACTCCCCCATTCACCTTCTAATAATTAATGCCCCTTCCTTTAGTTGCTCTCGATATTGCATCTATGTCTACACAATAGTAGCTGCTTATATGTAATCGTCTTTGACCTTCCATCATGGTGAAATCCAACCATAAGGAAATGATGCCAAGAGATGATTTTTTGGACCAAAAGTTTCACAAGTGCAGCTAATTGCATTCCAAGTGACAACGTTCCAAATAAGAAGCACTTTCTATTCTATCTGAAGTGAAGACACTTAATATACACGAGTGGGACTCCTGTTTTGTGGAACATTTGGGGATGTTTGAAGTCCATATGTCCTCAAAAATCCAACCATTTCTACATGCTCAAGAGTGTAAGATCCCCAATTTGCGGGTCTCTTTTAAAAATGAGAAAAACAAATTCCAATATTTATTTCATAAGATTTTGTTTTAAAATGCTTGTTTGGCAGTGTTGAGGTTCTAAAGTGAAAATCATGGTCATTTTCATCTTCCAAATAAGTCCAGGCGGATGTCTGGTTCAATTTTGGAAAAATATGCTTTTTTAAAGCTTTCTCATGCTTTTTGTACAATGCTCGTGGAAGCTATGGTTCAATTTTGTAAAACTATACCTTTTCGACGCTTTTCATGGCTTTGCATGATTTTTAGTGCTTTTTAGCAAAAAACAAATCCGCTTTCTTGTTCTAGTGGACAAGGGAAACCCGTGATTCAATTTAAAAAAATTAACTTTTTCCTTTTTACTCTATTTTTAGCTTTTCGTACTTTTCGGTGTTTTTGAAAAGCAACATGCTTTTTGGGATGACCTTAATATAAAAATAATATTTTTAGTCACTGTCAGGTTTAAAAACGACTATCCAATGAGGAAACAAATTTTTATAGGAATTGTTTTTATAAAAAATGGCACTGTAAATACGCTAGGACAGTACGAGAAAGTCATAATCATGTCGAGGCATCACAATGTAGCATAGTTTAGTCATGGTCACATTAGTTTCTCGGATACTATCCTATTAATCAATTTTTACTGCAAGAATTGAAGAAAAAGGGATAAGAGTTGATCATCGAAAGCAAAGCCATGTTTTTAGAAAAGACTAAAATCTTTTCTTAAAAGCATGCAGCTATTCTAGGCACAAGAGCGGGTGACTTGTCTCAGCTTGGGGCACACTCCAGAGTGGCAAAGTGCCTATAAATTTGTCCCTAGTGCTTAGTTTTCAGTGCCAATAGTTGTGTCTACTACTATCTCCATAAGATCTTCTCTCTCGTTTGCGGGAAGAAGAAGAAGAGAGGAAGATGAACACTCTCTCTCTACTTGCTTACTATCTTCTCTGCTCTTTTCATGGTGTGCGCATTTTCCAACAACTTTGTGTTGAAAACCTCTACATATCTCTCATCATCGCTCTCTTGAGGCAAAGAAAGAAGTCTTTTGACAACCCATAATCACTCTTAAAGCACGGTAAGAAGCCCTAAACTCCATAGCCGTCATCTCTACTATGTTTTCTAAGTAACTACCCTCTCAGTGGTTGCTTTTTTGTATATGAGGGCATGTATGGACTTTCCAGGTGTGTATGAGGATACTCCATGTTCGTTTTGTCATGTTTAACATGCTGATTTATGTACAGATGTGTTTATGATCATGTATATACACAAAAAACACTTTTCATTTCACATCACGTAGACAATAGGAACATTGTTTTGGTCATATCTCTCAAACCACTATGAATTAGGTCAAACCCTTTAAAACAGAGATTAAAAATATCATTTATAATATTTTCTATTTTGGGTGTCATGTGAAAATTCCGTAGGAGCAAAGGGTTTTGGTCAAAGAACAGTTTGCTACCCATTGAAAGACAAAATTTTGGACCCTAGGCTCCTTAAAGAAGAACTATATAGACCCACCGGATGAGCGAACCCAATTAGCCAAATCAAAAGCTTGATTAAACTTGTTAATAAATATATTTAAGTCTAAGATCACTTCATGAGTGCAAGTTATTAATTGTCCCATGTACAGGGTTACCTACGTGTGTAGGGGTGCTACCAAGGGGGAGTACCATATGACCTCGTGAGTTATTTGAGATATTCATATATGTCTTACGGTTTGTTTTCGTGACTTGATTTCAAGTGTTTGAGGTCCATAAACTTATATGGGGGTATCTGGTTAGTCAACCCAAATCCTATGGGCAAATATGAATAAGGTGGCTTTCTTTTTGTATTAGCATTTGCTGCATGAGTCTCATGATATGGACAAAGTGATATGATAAGGTGTTAGTTTATATTATGGGGCTAAGCTTGATGCAGTGGTTTTTGGTCAAATACTTTCATTTCGTGTTATGCATGTACCCAAAAAAGGAAAAAACTTATTTTTTTGCGTATATTGTGAAGTTATGGTATATGGTTGATCAAAGTGACCAAGCTTGTTTGCAACCATAGTGAGGGGGGGGGGGGGGTGAGGTGCAGCCATAGTGCATCACTTATCCATGGTTAAACATTGTCAAAACTGGATTTTGAAGTCATTTTTAGTTGTTGGTCGGGCTTGTTTTATGCATAAAAAGTTCATGTCTTAAGGGCCATGTGTGTGGGCTCAGTTTGAATCAATGGATATGTCAAACTCCAAGTGTGGGAGTCGGTTCAATATGGAATATGGTTTATGGTCAAGGTCTAAGATCCCTCATGGATTATGTGTGTGATATTCATTGTGGAAGTTGATGTGGCTCTTCGATCTTTTTTTGGGATATGGTTGTGTTTTCAAAATGCTGCCAAAATTTTTGCAGACATGTTATGTGCTAAAGTGGCTTTGCAGGATTGGATGTGCATCATCCTGAGTTGGGTGGAGTGATCACCCATGTGATGTGATTGGATTATGATTTATGGTTTTGTATTGGATCATGGAGTGGTTTTGATTGTTTATGGTGGACATGTAAAGGTAGAGACCATGTACTGTCTGACTGCTTGCAAAGGAATGTTTGTGCATATGGAAGATTCTATTGTGATTGGACTCATGTGTTATGTTCTCATGGCAGCATTGCTATAAAATTAGGATCACCTATATCGATTAGCCTTAACAAAAGGGTTGATGACCTGGGGACTTTGCTGGGTCGGGGGTGTTGTCTAGGTCTTCATTTTTTTTAGGTTCATCTACATGATTAGAGTGTCGGGGGTTGAATAACCCACATGATTAGTGCGTCTTGGATATTGCCTTGGCTATTCTTAAGCATTCGCCAATGTTGGGAATCAATGAGGCGTGGCACTGTAACTTGTATGGTTGGTGTTGATACCCTATCACCTGTTGGTATTTGGGATCCTTTCACAGATCAAGTTCATGGAGGGAGACGAAGCGGCTTCAGCCTATCTGGCTCATGCATGTTGGAGGTGTTTAGGCTCCCTTCTGTCGAAGTCAAATTCTCTATGTCCAAAGTAGAACAGAAGTGGATGGTGGACTAGTCGATCCCTATACAGGGTCCGATGCTCTACTAGTCATCTTAAATTTTTGATGTTATGGTATATCCAAATTTTTCTATTGCATTAATTCAAAATTGCGTGTTTCATTTAAATGGGTCATTTAAAGATTCTCTTTTGTCTTTGTTTTTTGTCTCTGTGCACTCTATTTCACCCTCCATCTTTCTCTCTCTCTCTCTCTCTCTCTCTCTCTCACACACACACACACACACACACACACACACACACACACACACACACACACACACACACACACACACATACACACACACACACACACACACACAATGAGGTGTACACATATATTCTCCCTCCACAATGTTATTTTCTTGAGTAGCTTTCATTCATATCACCCATTTAGAGGTAGCACGAGTTGCTAGGTGCCTTTGTAGCTTAACTCATGGCCTAAACTCCATGCTAGGTTGGATGCTGAGAACTCCTCTCCTATGCAAACTCTTCCACAACAATTCTGATGTATATTGAAATTGTATGAAAGTGGAAATTATATATTTTTGGCATAGACCCTTGGGGAGGGTATCTCTCACCTAGTATCAGAGTCAAAGGTTATGGGGATAGACTGGAGCCTGATACTAGCTGGGTTAGTTATGCATCATGCACGCATTCATGTTTGCTATTTGAGAAAGAATACTGTATTCATTATGCATTTGTGAGCGAGGTTAATTGGTCAAAATTGTTTAAGCTGTCTTCTTGTATGGATTTATGTGGGATTGTCATTTGATAATCGTATTGGAGTGTCATATAAGTGTATTAAGAATTTCTTTGAATGATTGTTTTGTAGTTAGAAATGGATCCTAAGGTAATATTTATTACTTTAACAAAAGGGTAGGAGGTTTTGACGACAATATAAACCCTCATGACTAGTTCTTTTCTTTGGACTAGGTGTAAATGACTACCCATTTCTTAGAAAATTATGGTTTAAAATTTTTCTCTTGTCCACCCTTTCTAGCTTATAGTGTAGGAAGATTAAGGTTATATATTGTCAACCATTTAATATAGAGGAAATGGAGTGGCTATTAATGCCAATGTTCCTATCACACCTCAATGGACTATCATTGATTGTGACATCGATGCTATGCTCCGCACGTCTCAACTTGGGAACTTCAGCGGAGAAGGCAAAGATGTACGCAAAGTTCTTGAAGATTGGATTAAGCTTATAGATGATTACTTTGATTTGCCTCATTCATATGCATAGAAAAAGGCTATTATTGCTAAGTTCAAACTAGAAAAGATGGCCAAGCGGGGTGGAGATACCATTTTATGGAGAACAATGTCGACCCTAATGCAACGACTTGGGATTATCTAAAGACTCAGCTAAAGAAGAACTATCAAAACAAGGTACATCATTTGGACCGTATGAATGAGTTTCTTGATTGTACTCAAGGGACAAGAGACCTGGAATCATATTATCAACATTTCTTGAACCTTGTCAAATATGCTCTATTGGGGATGACTTAGGAAGTCAAAGTGGCATGATTCGTGTCAGGCCTACATAATCCTTTCAAGGTTAGTTTTTAGAGCTTACGCCTTACAACTTTCGCAGACGTTCTTGATGTAGATAAGTCCATTTAGATCAAAATATCAAATGGTGGTAAAAGACCTTGAGTAGAGGATGACTCTAGATCTTCACCTTCTTAAACTTGAGAATCCATGTTATCACCTTTGCGTCAATTGTTTTGAGCCTGACCGTGTGTCTCGTGATTGTTAGTTTAATGATCAAGACACTTATGAACTTGCAAGAAACAATTATCTTGGAAATACGAAGACTAACAAGAACCTCATAAATTCGTAGTCTAGACCTAATACGGCACAAAAAAACTTGTATCAAGACTAGAGACCACCACAGAACCAAGGGAATTTCAGACTTGGGAATCCAATATTTACAAGAAATGGACCACCCAACAACAACCAACCACCTCTTTCCGAAGGAAATCAACAACCTCAAGCAAGAACCCAAGCCAATAGAACTCAGAATGCTCAAGGTGGAGGAAATGTTTGTGTCCATACATCCACTACAAAATGAAGGAGAAAATGTAGCGAGCAGAAGCTCTGAGAGACAAGGGCTTGAAGCCCACATGGGCACACACAGATATTGAGCGAGGAGAGTGAGAGAGAAGATAAGTCACAATTGGAGAAAATGAAAAAAAGGATTATCATTTAGATTTTAGACCTTTTATAAGCATTACAATATGCTCACACAATGGTGTGTCCACCCAAGTTGGGATGACCCCAACAATTACCCCCTTCAACCAAACTTGGCATAATCACCCACCCCCTTGAACAAAGTTCTTCAGTCTCTTGACACAACAAATTTTTGGTGTACTCATCAGCCGTGAGTTTTAGGTCTTTCTCAAAACCTGGTGCCACTATTGAGCTACCATCATGCGGGGTTTTTGGCTTATTCTTAAACCTTTGATTTAGGTTTACTCGTTAACCTCATGAGAGTGGGATACACAAATATAGGGTTTCACATTTGGAAAGGTCTTACCATTGATGTTATCATGCTTTTCAAGGTAGTGTCTAATCCCATACATCATGAAATTGGGGAATTACATGCCCAATCATCATCACACACTGATTATATCATACCATAGACACAATTTTACATGTCATGAAGGTCAAGTTTGAAGCCTCGACCCTTGTGCCCCACTCACTTAACATATTGTTCCACGTTCTTTGGGAACTATGTGAACGAGTTCCTAATAGGCTAAATGCCAAGATAATAATAATAATAATAAATATTTCCAATTAAAAATCTCATAGCACTCCTATGCAAGTATGTCCTGCATGACGTGCCCGTCAGCTATTTCCCATGTCTGTGGTGTAGCACAACTCCTATTCATAACCAACACTTGCAATAGCAAAGCTTGCAAGCAACGATTGTTTTGAGCAAGACAAAGCAAAGGGGGCAAAAATAAATGTCGATAGCCAACCTCCAATGGTGCGGACATGGCCGCCTTCTTCTCAACATAGGTGGCATGCGGTGCTTCAGAGGTAGTGACGAGGCCAACAAGCAGAATGGAAGCTCTTGTGTTGAGAGTGGAACCCATTGCAGCTGCCATGGATAGTAATTCTTATTATTGCCTTGCAAAAAACAAGCTGCTACCCAATATATCCTACGAGTAGCATCTCTATTAAAAGGCGTCTAGCTTTGACTAGGCATTGGAGGATGATCAACTGTCTAGTAACTCTTAAGCCATAATTGAGAGAGCTCCCTTGCCGAATTAGCACTAGTCCTGTAAAAAACCAGCCACTTTTGTGGCTTTTGAGACTTTTGTAAAAAAATTCTCAACACTATGTTAGTTATCTAAATGAAAAATGGTTTTAGGGATATGAGTTGATAAAAAATAGTACATAGCTAAATGAAGGTCTAAAGGTGTCTTTTCATTGCCATCTTCTATAACTAATTTGTGCGGATGGACAAAAACAATTTATTTTCTTTTGAAAGTAAATCAAATCATTGTTAAGCAGGCCCAAATGTCTTTGAAAAATCCCTCAATAGGTATGTGATGGATGTACCAAGATTTTTTAACCCATATACAAAGACTGTCGACATTTTTTACTTCTCCAAGTTAAGTGTTGAAGTGTTGTTTTACGTAAAATTTACTATTTTTTTTTTAAGCTTTTCATGTAAATTATGTATTTAGAAACCTTTTTCATATCTTGAACCCATAATTAAGAATTTTTATGAAATTTTGATGTCATATACTAAAGTTATGTTTCAGTTACTAGCATCCTGATGTGAGCCATTTTTGTGGCTTCAGCCAGTTTTGTGGCTCATTACAAGTCTAGTGTTAGTGCATCCGATCACAGAAGAGAGTCACATTCCGAATAGAAGAGGTCTTCTTCTTCTTGAAACGGTCTGGAATCCAAACATCTGATGAGTGATGTTAGTTGCTCCTCTTGTGGCCACCACCGGCTACCTAGCCAGCCTAGTGCCGACTGAGCCACTAGTCCCAACGAGTGTGTATGCCTCCAACTTCCTTCTCTCTCTCTTGGTACTTCTGACTTTCCACCCAAGTCACAACCATGGTGCTTCGATACCACTTGTTGGGAGCGGAAGCTCTGAGAGACAAGGGCTTGAAGCCCACACGCTCATGCATAGACATTGAGCGAGAAGAGTGAGAGAGGAGATAAGGCATGATTGGAGCAAATGAAAAAAAGGATTATCATTTAGATTTTAGACCTTTTATAAATATTACAATATGTTCACACAGTGGTGTGTCCACCCAAGCTGGGCTAACCCCAACAAAAAACGAAGAACTTTTGGTACCTTTTGGACTTCTAAGGCTCCAACATTATTCCATGTTATCCCAACCAAAATCTTACGAAATAGAAAAAATAGATTTATATCTATAGAAGGTTTTAGAATTACTTATTCGATATTTATATAAATATATTTATTTATACAAGGTTTTATGCTTACTTATTTGATGTTCATGTCGAGGTGAGGACAATTTTTTTTTAAAGTGTGGGAGAATGTAAGATCCCCGATTTTTGGGTCTCTTTTTTTATTTTTTATAGCAAAACTCACAATTGTGAGTGAATTAAATTTATCATCCCAAAAAATTACAAGGTCTTGACATGCTCGTGTTGAGCCATGACGTCATCCAGGGACCATAATTACATCGGCTAGCAGGGCAGCCATCCCAACCAACTCACCCCCTTATCCTTGATATATAGGGTCCATTGTCATGTTCTTCTGAGATCTTTTACTTGCCGATAACCAAGATTTTTCCCCGTCCTAGGCATGCCATCTTGTGACAACAAGGCACAAGTAGTCCTAGACTAGTCCTCCGAGTGTTGCTTGCATCCGAGCGTCCATATTAGCACTTTGCTTTCTTGTATAATTTTTGTGAAGCTTGCCACCTCAAGACCTCCTTCAACACACATCGGTTCCTTGTCTGCCATACATTAAGTAAGAAGAAGTACCGGACGATTTGAGTGCTGATGAGGATGGCAGGACCACTTGAATTCTTCCCTCCTAGGAATAGATCAGTCTTGTAAAAACCAATTTTCCATGTTCTTTGGACCCACTTGCATATTTTTGCTGCGAGGCCTTTGATAGTTGGGCAGTCCATGAAGAGGTGGGCCAGATCTTCACTAGCCAAGCTGCACCCCAAGCATCGATCTGACCCAATCCTTCTTTCCTCAATCTTCACCCCTGTCTGTAGAGCACCCCAAATTACCGTCCACAAAAATACCTTTGTTAGAAGCTGGACACACCCCACGGCATCTAACTATTCGGAGGATTATTATTTTAGTAATTATTCATTCATTGAGGAAAACCTGATTTTTCACTTTGTAATTATTGGGACTTACAGAAGTTTCGAGATTGTATCCCAGTTTTGATAGTTAGATTGAGTAGATGGTTGATTTTGAAACTTTAGGGTTTGAGAAATTGTAAGGTATATATACCACTTTTTGACCTTAATGAAAGGACCTTTTGTCATTTTAAGAAAACAAGTTTTGAAGTCTGTGAGTGAGCACACTGTGTGTGTGTGTGTGTGTGTGTGTGTGTGTGTGTGTGAGAGAGAGAGAGAGAGAGAGAGAGAGAGAGAGAGAGAGAGAGCTTCATCTTGACGCTACGTGTGTTCCGGTGGTCGGAATCGAGTGCGGAGAAGTGCAACGTGTTGCCCCCGACGAGAGCTACACGCCGATACCTACATTGCGTGCGTACGGTCCGATTTTGCGAGCTCCTTCTACGAGCTTCATCGGGTGTTTGGGTGAGCATACAATGTCAGATTTTGCATTGCAACATATCCACGCGTTCACATTGAGTAGAAATACACATTAGGTACTTTAGATTTTGGAAACGAAGACCTGCAGATCTCGGCCAGACATTCTACGTGTTTCTGCACCGGGTGTTTTGGGTTGGGATTTTGGTTCATAGACCTTGGGGAGAGCGACCTATAGGTATTAGTAGGGTCTCCATCAAGTTCTATGGTGTTTTGAGATTGTTTGATGGGTGTTCGGCTCTAGAAAGCGTTGTAGGAAGTTTCCTCTTATGCACTCTTGAAGGCTGTGACTTAGACAATTGGTAGAGACCTCTGTAGGAATTAGTTAGGAGTCGGTCAAGTGTAGGTTGACACCTTATGCTTTCTTCCACACGCTTGCGGGTCGAGCTTCGTCCTTAGCTGACATTACATGTTAGGTGAGTTCTTGCTGTGCTGATGTCCGTCGCGGCGTATCTGTCCAACATTGGTGCCGCTCTGCCGGGGACGAAAACCTTAGGTAGGTGACCGAGACTAATCCTTGAGGATTGGGATTTTTGGCTTGCCAAGAGTCTTGCTTTACATTTAAATAGGATCAGAGGGTGGAGGACTCTCTAGATCTTAGAGGGAGTCTAGGAAGCGTGTGCCTAGCCTAGATCCTTCGACTGAGGTAGATTAGGTAGACCAAGGTAGTTTTAGGTAGTAGTCGAGTTCTAGAGGAGGAGTTGGAGTGGTAGAAGCGGTGAGAGGAGAGTTTGAGAGTCCGGAGAGGCCAAAAAGCAACCAAAAACACCATTAACACCATTTCACATGATAAGTAGGAGTAGAGTAAGTAGAACATCATGATTCAGGATCTAGAGCATTTCATGCATGTACACTTACTTGGTAACGTCATCACAAGTTTGTAAAAGACGCAAAAAGACGCAAAAGTGTGTTTGAAAGCCTAATTGAAGTCCAAAAGTTACTGTGAATGTTTCTGATAGATCTACAGAGCATCAGAAGCATTTCTGTCAGAAAAAAATAATTACTTAATTAATTTCAAGCGAGGAGACATCCTACGTGTCGGATGTCTACAGGCTAATCTGGGAGGAATTTTGGGATTTTGAGTTGACCACTGTGTTCAGAAGGTAGGGTTTACCCCAATTTCAACTGGAAAGTGAAAATTTGACCATATCTTGACAGGATAAGGCCAGATAGACTGAAATTGCCAGACATCCTACCCAAATAGTGCCAAAACATTATTTTGAGATAAAAACCATAAGATGGCTGCATGAGCATGTCTTGCATGATATATTGAGTGTCTGAAAGGAGTTTCACCTCATTTGGGTGAGAAAATTGGGTTCAAAGCGGACTTTAGCACTTTTGACTGAAAAAGGCAAGAACAACTGAAATTTGGGACTTTTGAAATCCAAACCAAAATCTGAGCATACCACTGGGTTGCTGAAAAAGAGGGGAAGCTGTGGGACAAGTCTGGGGTCAAACAGGCCAAAAAGACATCCTACGCCTAGGATGTCTTCTGAGTGATTTTGGACTCCAAACCCAATTTTGAGTATACCAAAGTGATCAGCAACTCAAGGGGATCCTGGGCTTTGAGTTTGAAGCCATTTTGATGAAAAAGACATCCTACGCGTAGGATGTCTAAAGCAAGAAATTGAAGCTAGACTTTGAAAGTGAGCATAGCCAGGTGTTGTATAGCCTAAGACAAGCCTCCTAGTCAATTTTGGTCCAAATTGGAGTTGATTAGACTGATCAATATCAGCAACAGGCTGTCGGAACAGATTTTTGACTCATTGATCAGCTAATACACCAGCTAATAGGTGTCCAAACCAAAAAGTAAAAGCAGTTGTAAGCTCAACACAACAAGGGGAAACCACAGTGCAAAAATCCTTGCAAAACACAACAGGAGACATCCTACGCGTAGGATGTCTATTGGGGTATACTGCAAAGAAAATTTGACCTGGCATAGAAAGTGAGATTCTATTTGGCTTAAGGGTTTTAGAACTTCTTTCAGAAGTGAATTTGGACCTTGTTTGCCCATTTGACGAAGCAAAGATTGAATTCAGACTTTTTCGCATAAATTGACCAACATCTGAGGGTAGTACAATTTCAGATTAGCAGACCTATTCCAGAACATCAGCAGTGTATAAAATACAGTAGTGGTTGAGATTAACTCTCCAATTATACCAATCATTACTAAGATAACCTCCAGCAGATAAATGCTTTGACTCGATTGTCGAAATTAAAACGCTTGTGTACACAGGTATATTCAGCAAAGCAAGAAGTTGTGCAGAAACTGACCCTTTGCCAGGTGAGTGGTTGGATTTGTGATAAATTGCATTGATAAGTTTGATGAATTTAAGATCAGGAAGATACATTGTTAGAGATCAGAAGGTGGCAGGTGACCAAGGTAGCTTAGTGTCCACCAAAGAGAGTGTAACTCAGGCAAGGCTAGATCCGCTAGCACCGATTATTGAGGAAGGTAGCGATACTGACCTATGCGAGGAGGAAGCACCTCCCAAAATCCTTTGAATGATTCCAAGCTCACTGTGATCTTCTTAGAGGGAACAAACTCGAGGGGAGCCCTAGTCTATTCTGACTATCGAGGACGCAAGTGCATTTGTATCGAAGAGAGGCCAGCTCAAAGATTGGAGATAATCCGAATCTATGATGATGGAGATAGATTCCGAGACGAAAGGGGGAACCACTATCTGATAGTTAGTAACCCTGAAGATTACAACAGATATGGAGATAACATGGTGAAAGGGAAAATGGTTTTAGAAACTCAAGAACCACCACCAAACATTGATCGTCCCGGAGATATTTTTATGTATGATAAGAAAACAACTAAGGTTCCAACTTATAATGAGAACGTGGGAATCTACAAACATGAAAGTGAGGGTATAGTCTCTTACTTTCGCAGCAAAGAACCATATGTAAACGAATTAAGCAAAGACAAGGCTCTTTACTTATTCTCTTATGAAACTGCTACGGGGAAGGGTATAATTTTTGTTGATAGATACGGGTGAGAATACCAACGTATTCTCCCAGGGGAGGTAGAAAGGGCAACCGGTCCAGGAGCATCAACATATGCCCCTGAGGAAGTGCCAAGAGCCACCTACATCCCAAGCAAGTCAACGAATCCTTTTTCAGATGAGTATGACGCTACCTCACATTCCACCCGGCCGCAAGCATTCAATAACCAAGACCAACCAGCAAACTAGCCATCATTGCAGGCATGGCTTTGACAGAGTGCAACAATGGAACAAGACCAAAACCGAGATGGTTATCAAGCCGTACGAGGGCTAAGGGATTTTCAAGAACCACCACTCTATTCAAGGTATCAAGGAGAGAGTAAGCCAAAGACTCAAGGGTCGACAGAACCTGGAGGACCACCCATAGAACGAGTTCGAAGAGAAGAACCACCTCCAGCGAGAACCACTGGGAGAGGAACCAGCCTATTACAGAAGGCCTGAGGAGGTATATCCATTAGGACGGGGAGATCCAATGATGAGGTTTGTAGACCATCGAAGAATTAGACCTTCTCAAGTGCAAAAATGGGTAAACAAGAAATACACAGGAAGCAGAGACCCAAGAGATCATGTAGCAGCCTTTGTGCGTGTAATTAGAGCTGAAGAGGTGTTAGACTTTCCTACCAAATTTGCAGGGTTTGGTCTAACCCTAGAGGATGATGCTGCCACTTGGTTTGACTCTGTAGAGCGTAGAGACTTTGAGTCTATGGATGAAGTGTTTGACAAGTTTATCGAGGAATTCTCACAAAGGGGAATAACTCATAATACCGTCTCCCAGATCCATAAACTCAAACAGAAAGATGGAGAATCTGTACGAAAGGAATTCCTAAGACTAAAAAGATATATTAAGTTCTATCCTGTTGAAGAACTGCCAACTCAGTCTAGACTTATGTTGATATTCATCCAAGGACTAAGGAATGCAGATCTCCAGAAAGACTTACATATGAAGAGGAGCACTACGTTGAATGAGGTGACCAAGGAAGCTCTTTACCTGGTGGACAATTTTGCGGTCTACAAAGAGGGGGAGTTCAAGGACCTTGATGACGATTTGTCTTCACAACAAAGTGGAAGCAAGTCTTCTAAGACAACACCGAAAGGTGAAGTAGCTGTAAACCAGGAGCATCTTGTAGATGAAGTGCTAAAAAAGATCAACTTGTACGCCAAACCCCAGGCTAAACAGCCCAAGTGGTGTGCTATTGAACAAAAATGGACAAACCATGGGACTGAGGAATGTTATTATAACAAGGGATATGTGAGAGAGAGACCTTACGCTCCCCAAACTCCGGTAGCTTCCCCTCAAGTTCCACCGATGCCTAGATATCAAGCAGGCAACCTACCAGGACCTGTAGGTGTAGAAAGACCACAACCGGTGTTGGGGCAACAACCACCCCTACCACAATTATGACCAGTTGGTATAAGATACACACCAATAGTAACTGAATCAGAGGATAAGGCTTTGGTGCCTATGCATGCATATTATGAAGATCCCAATGGATATGCGCCAAACCCTGTCTATTATCCACTGGAAGAACCCTCAACACCAGAACCATGGAGTATGATAGGAAATACAGGACCACCAACTGCTACACAGGCAGCAGGAGAAGGAAGATATAGCTTAGATGAACGAACACTGATGTTCATAGCCAATGGAGGCATGGGCGGACAGAGACATGCTTACCAACTTAGAGGAGCTCAAGGAGCACCTCAACAACCCAAGGGACCTTGCTACAAGTGTGGTGGAAACCATTGGCTGAGAGACTGTCCTCATGATGAAATCATTAGAGTCAATGCGTATTGCCCAGAATGTGGAATTACTCATTTGATTCCCGATTGCCCTAAAAACCCGAGCAAAGGATCAAAAACCACCTTGAACATGCTAGAAACAGTACCTTCCAGTGGAGTATCGGAAAATGAAACAATCATACCCATCCAGGCGGTAACATGAGCCCAAGCTCAAAGAAGGACGAACGAACCCATAGTTGAAGAACCAAAAACCGATGCCCAAAGTTCAGAAACGAGAAATCAGAGAAGCACTTGGAAAGCTAAAAAGGTGCGTAGGAAAGCCAGGAATGAAAGAGAGCAAACAGCTCTATCCGAGGAGTTGAAACATACAAAAGATAGATTGGAGCGGTTAGAGGATCTAGCTAGCTTAAGCTCACACACCACAACAACCATAGCACCCAAGGAGTTGAAACATGCAACCATAACATCCGAGGAGTTGAAACATACAAAGGATAGATTGGAGCGGTTAGAGGATCTAGCTAGCTTAATCTCACACACCACAGCAACCATAGCACCCAAGGAAATAGCAGAGCCCAAAAGTGCAGGATCAGGAGGATCTGTACTGGCTGACAAGTTGGATGCACTTCTAAAAGCTTATGAAGCTAGACTTAAAAAAAACCAAACCCAGGAGCAAAGGTGGATGACTTATCCATATGCAGAAATAGAAAAACAGAGGTTGGATATGTGTAAAAAGATGATCGAAACAACTCAATCATTGATGGAAGACCCGCTGGGTAAACCTGCAAATTGGCATGAGGCACCGGCTCCAACCCCTATCCAACCAACTTTAGAGAAACAGGTAGAAACGAAGGAAAGACACTAATGCCTATGAGTCCAGAGGAGAGCCTATCATAGTGCCAAATAACACAGATGGGACAAGTGACGGGTTCTAGCCTAAAATATTGGCAGAAATGGATAAGGACTATAACGGTCTAGACGATCTGTGGAAGCAAATCTGTGAGGCCAATGAGGCTAATAGGATGAGTAACCACATGAATAGCACGAGAAAAGAAAAGAATGTGATCTTACCTCCTATTGAAGAATTTGAGGCAAGGTCGCAAATGAACTTTGAGATACATTCACAAGGGGGAGACCAAGGATCAATTGGTTTGGGGCACAGCCAACCAGACTCGCTGAGAACTTTACTCTCTTACCTAGGAGAGTATGAAGCTAAGTAGGAAGTGAGAGCAATCCCATCTCAAAGACTTTCTTCTAACAAGGTGATGGATTCGCAAGGATTGATTGAGTTGTTGTCCACTCCGGTGGCATGCACAATCACATTATCAGAACTCCTAAGGTTAAGGCCAAACATGTGGACCACAGTAGGTAAATGCCTAGAAAACTTTGGAGTAAAAGACCCCACCTTGAAGCTACAGGAAGGGATCAGAGAGTTAGACAGGCCTCAACTAAACACTAGGCCAGTACCATTGAACAAGGTTGGAGAATATTGCGAGGGAGAAGATGGAAACACCACGCTACCAGTAGAATTCCAAGGAGTAGTTTCCAAAGCTATTCTTGATAGTGGAGCGGGAGTTGCTATCGCCACCAAGGAAATCTGGAAAAAATGGGGAAAACTAGCTTTGAGGGCTACCAGAATGAAACTGCAATTGGCAGATGGGTTCATGGAGAAGCCTCTAGGACTCTTAGAAAAAGTGATTGTCACTTCGTACGGAATTGAGTATGAGCATACATTTGCAATAGTCGATTTCGACAAAAAGAACAATTATGAGATCATCTTGGGATGACCATTCATGCGACAATTGAAGATGGTCCAAGATTGGGGTTATGACCACATATACCTCAGACATGGAGAGACAACAACTAAAATACACCTGAAAGACCATAGTTACAAAGATGTGAACCAAACACCTATGGAAGAGTTTGATTCAGCTACAGTAGCAGGATCAGAACTTCCAGCATGGTTAGGGCAACCAAAAGAGCTATGGATGTGCAGAGCTTCACATTGTGGAAGCTTAAGAAGAGAGGAATGCGTCTTAGAAAGAGCAATTGAGGACAAAGCGTATATTCCAGGAGAAAAAGAGACGGTAGAACCACCAGAACAAGAAGAGTTTTACAACTCCTCTGAACATTTGGAAGTAAATGATGAAGCAGATAATGAGTGTTCAGACACCTCAAGCGAGCATGGAAATGAAACCGATAATATCAAGTTTTATGATTTTGCTAATCAACACCCAAGACGCCAGGGACGCTATAGGAGGAAACGAGTAGGAAACAAAGCGAGAGAGAACCTGATGCCCAAGATAAAAGGTAAAACTCACTATTTGATGCTTGTAAAAGCAGAAGATTGTGTTAAAAATAAAATATCAGGAGGATTCTCAAAAGATAAAAAAGAAAGAACGCGAGAGGAAATAAAACAGGTACGAAAATCTAACACCGAACAAAATCACAAAAATCTCAAAAATAAAAAAAAGAAACAACAAAAGACCAAGAGTGGACCAAACTGGAGCGTAAACAGAAACACCAAGAACTGAAACGGTCTTTGAGAGAGATATGGACTACTGAAGAAGATAGTGATGGTAAAGGAGAGTCTGAAAAGGGGAGCATAAATGTACCATCACACTATCGAAAATTTACTATCCAGGACAGAAAATTATCATGACACCACCAGTCAGTGAAAGAACCAACCAAGAATCTTAGGATGGGCCTGAAAATGCAAAAAAGATAGACCTCGCAGAACCAGGTGAAAAGCCTCAGCCGGTCTACATAGCTAACGATTTAGAGCCTGAATAGGAAGAACATCTAACACAACTTCTCAAGAAGTATAAAGATGTATTTGCTTGGTCCTATAAAGACCTCAAAGGAGTTGATCCATCGATATGCCAACATACAATTCCTTTGAAATCGGATGCAAAACCTAGCAAACAACGTCCTTATACATATAATGACACATTTGCTAAACGAATCAAAGAAGAGATTGATAAACTGATGGAAGCTGAATTCATCTATGAGATTGAACATACAAATTGGGTGTCACCCATTGTGGTAGTTCCCAAAAAGAATGGAAAACTGCGAGTGTGTGTAAACCTCAAAAAGGTAAATGTAGCTACCATAAGGGATAATTATCCCTTACCAATCACAGAACATGTACTTGAGCGGGTGGCCGGGAAATGGGCTTATTCATTTCTGGATAGGTTTTCAGGATACAATCAACTGGAAATAGCAAGGGGGGATCAACACAAAACTGCGTTTGCCACAAAATGGGAGATTTATGCGTATCGAGTTATGCCATTTGGCTTAACTAATGCACCAGCCACCTTCCAAAGGTTAATGACACACGCATTCAAGGAATACCTAAGAATATTCTTAGAAATTTACATGGATGATCTTTGTGTACACTCTCTTCTACGAGAGTGGCATATCGACCATTTGCAAAAGGTCTTTGAAAAATGCAGGACGTATCGAATCTGTCTTAACCCGAAAAGTGTGTATTCATGGTTGAGCAAGGCCGCATTACATTGTCTCAAGAAATGGCATAACCACAGACCTAGACGAAGTCAAAGTCATTGTAGACCTACCCAGGCCTACTAATGCGAAACAAGTGCAATCCTTCATGGGACACTGCGGATATTATCGAAGATTTATATACATGTATGCGGTTATCGCACAACGTCTGTATCGTTTGCTAGTCAATTTCGAGTGGACCGAGGAGTGTGAAACTTCATTCCAAAAGCTGAAGGAAAACCTTATATCAGCACCTGTACTAAAAGCACCAGATTGGGAAAAGATATTCTATGTGCACATTGATGCTTCAGCATATGCCATTGGAAGTATTCTGGCTCAACCTGGAGAAGGAACAATGGATTTTCCGGTTTGCTATGCAAGCCGACAGTTAAACAGTGCAGAAAAGAACTACACAACCATCGAGTTGGAAGGGTTATGAATGATTTATGCTGTAAAGAAATTTTGGCATTATTTGCTCGCAAATAAATTTGTGTTCTTCACAGATCATCAAGCTCTTTTGTATCTGGTAAATAAACCTTGCAACACAGGGAGGATCGTACGTTGATTTATTATATTGCTAGAATTTGACTTCACAGTGGCCATCTACGAGCTGATCATCTTTCAAGGATACACAACGGGGAAGCTCCTGAAGGTGTAGATGATGACATACCAGATGCTTATCTTTTCAACATTGAAATGGTACCCAAATGGTCTCAGGAATTTGTTAGCATTCTTTCCTTTGGAAGTAAGTTTGATAATACGGAATACAGATCCAAACAGCAAACAATTCGACAAACAAAAAACTTCTAGTTGATAGCAGGACGGCTGTATCATCTTGGATCGGACCTAATCCTACAATTATGTATAAATCCGGAAGAATTCGAGTGCTACCTTGAAGAGGCACATGTCCAGGGTTGTGCATTTCATTGTTCAACAGTGAAAACACACCAGAGACTGAAACAGTTAGGGGTTTATTGGCCAACTATGTATGCGGACACACATTCTTATGTTACCAATTGTACTATATGTAGTGCCAAAAGACCATTGGATCACGCAACTTTGTTTCAGATAAACATAGCACCTGCATGGAGTCAATATATCATTGACTTCTTAACCACCAAGACGTTCCCTGAGAACATCACAAGAGTACGGAAAAAAACTATAGAGTTGGAAGCTCATGACTATCAGTTAATTGGGAACCAACTCTATAAGCGGGGAAAGGACAATCAACTTAGAATCTGTGCAAGTGAAAGCGAATACCTGCTGATTCTAGAACATGCACATAGTGGAATAAGTGGAGGCCATTTTTTGGGTGATAAAACGGCAAAAATTGTCTTAACCCGCAGGAATTTGGTGGCCTACATTGCACATGGATGCTGAAGAGTTTGTAAAGCGTTGTGACTCATGTCAACGCACCAAGGTGCCAATAAAAAGAGATGAGATGCCATTACGGCCAATGATGGAAGCAAGAGCATTTGCAAAATGGGGCATTGATTTTGTAGGACCTATATCACCCCCTACATATCGCACCCATACCCAATATATCATTGTGGCTACGGACTATCTCACAAAATGGGTCGAAGCCAAGGCAACACAAAAAGCTGATGCACGCACCACTGCACAATTTTTGTATGAGAATGTTTTTGTACGTTACGGGTTACCAATAGGAATTGTCAGTGATCGTGGGACACATTTTCTCAATGAAGTGATTGAATACTTGCTAGAGGAATTCATGGTCATACATAGGAAATCTGCACCATACCATCCACAGGCCAATGGACAAGCTGAAACCACAAATAAAACACTATGCACGGTTCTCACTAAAATAGTGTCAGAATCAAGAACGGATTGGGATCAATAGCTACACTCAACACTATAGGCATACAGGGTGTCTTACAAAACATCAATCGGAACAACACCATACGACATGGTGTTTGGCCTAAATGCTATACTACCCATAGAGTTTTTAATTCCAACTCTACGAGTAGCAAAAAGCTTAGAATGGACAGGGCATGAGCTCTCTTCAAGAATTGATGATCTTGAAAAGC
Organism: Adiantum capillus-veneris; assembly: GCF_014529385.1. Lineage (NCBI taxonomy): Eukaryota > Viridiplantae > Streptophyta > Polypodiopsida > Polypodiales > Pteridaceae > Adiantum > Adiantum capillus-veneris. Next base: position 148,666,861 of record NC_140951.1, read on the forward strand.
TAGATGAACTCCGCTTACGACCTGTCGCTTCAATCTATGCTACAAAGAGAAGACAAAAGGAATTTTTTGACAAACATGTGCGCACTAAAGAGTTCAAAACAGGTGATTACGTACTTGTTTATACCTTGAAGCAACATACCAAGAAACTTAAAAAGCAAGGGATGGGACCATTTGTGATTAGTGATCTATCACAAAGTGGAACTGTCAAGCTTGCTACATTAGCAGGTGAAGAAATGCCAAACTGGATTAGTGGATGTAGACTGAAGAGATATCATCTACCACTCACACAGGAGATGCTCCAACAAATTCATCAAGGAAAACAAAGAATGAAGGAAAAACAGAGAGTACGAGAGGAAGCTCAAGCAGAAGCACAAGAACGCATTGCAAAAAGAAGACTTCTGCGACAACAACAAAAAAATGGACCACCATTGCGAATCAATGCCATTCGACTGAAGAAGTTGGATGAAGAAACAATGGAGCCAATAATTGCGGTCAAAGTGGGCGGCAATCAAGTTGAATAAACAGCCTTGCTTGATTCTGGGGCTCAAGCAAATTTGATCTCTTACGGATTATAACAGCTCAAAGTCACACGTCAACTTCATCCTACTCCTCAAGCGCTGGAAAGTAGCACATCACACCCATTGAAAACATTGGGATGGACTATATTGCATGTACAGATACATCAATATATTTACCCACACAAATTCTATGTGGTGGCCGATGAAAGCACACAACGCCCAATGATGTTGGGGCAACCTTGGCAAAAAGAGTATAATGTGCAGATAGATTGGAAAGCAAAGGCAGTCAAAATTCAACATGCACATGAACAACAGGTGACAGCCTTTGCTCAGCAATATCAGAATGATCAACTGCAAGCCATGCAATCACTGGAAACAAAGCCAAAAGCACAAATGCCATCAAAGAACAACCTGATACCCGAGACCAACAATCAGGTACAACCCAACCATGCTACTTACAGACATATGAAGTCATTGGCCACAATGCAAAGATCTAGGCTACCAAAACAAGGCAAACAAGTATGGATGCGGAAGGATAGAAATGACATGGCAGACAAACAACAATGCTACGAAAGAATTCCAACGAAGCAGATGGTTCAACCAAAAACCAAGGGCATAAAACAGATATGGATCCCAAAGAAAATGCTTAGCCATAACCCAAATATCACTCACATTTGGATACCAAAGCAAAAGCAAAAGGAACTCCCTTCAGTACAAGCAACAACGAAAGGCAGACAGTTGCATTTCAAAAAGGAAAACCGACTTATGTGGATGCCAATCAACAACAAACCAGCAGCAAACAATGAAGTGCCAAACCAGCTACAAAAACCGGCAGCAACAAAATACCAATGGAAAGCAAAGGCAATACGGCCCATAACCATTACGGCCTAGCCAATTCTCTCCTTAGACACAGCTACGGCTCTATCGACAGTGTCGGCAAAGCAAGTGCCTTTTGCAAAAAATACAATTAAACAGAGAGCAGTAGAGTTACAGATGTTACTTGCAAAGAAAACAGGAAACCTCGACGGCAAATGCCAATAAGCATCTTGCTTATTCCCTTCTCTTGCACAGCATTACTTTTTCCATGCATTGACCGAGTATGCATAAAGTAGGGCCACATTACTACGCCAGGCATTAGCACCACTTTTTCAACCTATGCACGGCACATACTCCGAGGTCATACCTTGTCATCCGGGAGGACTCCGACTAGGAGGGGGAGAGGCATTCTCAAATGCGGAACCAATAACAGAAACAGCAAAAAAGGGCATGATTTTTGACTATTTTAAGGGTTGTTGTTTGATTACGAAATTTTCTGGAGTAACCCAAGTATAGATGTCCTTATACAGCATGTATCCACAGGTATATGGGGCCAAACGCCAAATCAAGCCCCTAGGTGTGTGTATATAAGTAGAAATAGCCATTTTTCGGGCAAAATATTGGTAAAACGGAGAAATCCGGCCATAAAAATTGCATGCGAGTGTATATAATGTTTTGCGGTGATGTTTGTGATTTATTATGATTTTTGGGGATTTCTGGGTTTGATTTGCTATTTTCCTTTTAATTTTGCTAATTTTCGGCAGAAAAACTTCAAAAATACAAAAAGCAGGTGAAAAACAGTCGTAATGAAAAACAAAAAATATGGGGATGATTAGTGACTATAGGACAACCTATGGTACAGTGGGGGTGCAATTATGAGACGAGAGCGGAAAGCGTGTTTTGGCCAGGTTTTGACGAAAATGCCAAATTTTTGGTAAACAGAGCAAATGGAGTCCAAATCAAGAAATTTTTGAGCCTAAACCGCATCTCACAAGAAGATAGGAGCACATGTCAAATTTCATGAAAAGTAGTTCGGGGACCTCCATTATAATAAATTTTCACCCCAATTTTAGCTCATTCTCACTATTGACTTTGTGGGGAGAGCTTCTGCCACCTAGAGCGGACCGACCTTCCAGCAGCTTCTACGACGCGCATGACTACCCGACGAGCTCGAGACATGAGAGGTAGGCTCACCACCTTGAGCTTTTCGCGCATGTTTGTCATTATGTCGCGAAAACTAGCGTAGGGGTCACACACAAAGCGGGCGGTAGAGATCTACAAGTAGAGACGGCGGCCTAACGGCTAACCCGAAAGCAACAAGACTTCATCGGCAGCTTACCCTAGTCTAGGAGATCAATCGTGGATGTCCAAAGGTAGGAGGAAACCATCGGAAAAAACCCTAATTCCCAGAAACCCGCAAGAGGCCACCAAATGGAAAATCGGCAAAACGGAGACCAAATGCTACCAAAATTCATGGGTAGGAGCATCTCGACATGGTCGACAAGTCTATATGACCCGCATGACCAAAAAGTGACCCGAAGTGGCACTAAACTTCAGAAACAGCATCAGACACACAAAGCGTCAAATTGCACTTGCGGCCAAACCGCAAGTCCGTTTGCCACCAAACTTCACGAGCAGCCTTCCTAGACCATCAACAACCAAGTTCTATGGTGGTAGACCACCACAAATCATCAAAGGTATGTAAACAAAACCACGGGTGCTTCTAGAGAGACAAATTGCCAAATGGAGCTCTGGTGAAGCCAAAGTCGACAAAAACCATACGGCAAGGATCCCCAAGGGATCGGGAAGCTATGGAGACCAACATCAAGAAATTTCATCGCCAAAAAGCACTCCAATAGTCAGAAAACGGCTCGGAGACTCTGAAGTCCACACAGGGAGTTATTCTCTATCCATTTGACTTTTTTGTTGAAAGTAGGCTCAAAAGGGACTTAGGGGGGCCAAGGGCAAGCACTAGGAGACATCCTACGCGTAGGATGTCTCAAGGGAACTTTTGGGCACAAACTCCAACATTTTTCATCATGCACATTTTCTAAATGACATTTACAAGCTATCCACCAAGTCTCATCACATTTGGACCAAAATTGACCTCATATGCATGAAAAAACGCAAAGTTAGGGCATAGAGGTAATAATGGGCCATAGACCTACCAAATTTTGTCCAAATCCAATGAAACTTGCACAACACATTCACCTACACATCAACAACCAATCTGTGTGGTCAGAAGGAAAAAATGATGAAATAGACATCCTACGCGTAGGATGTCTATTTGACTTTTTTGACACGCAGGGGATGTTTTATCATTCCAGATCCAATCACCTCATCATCAGGAGCCCATATATCAAGTTTGAGGCCATTCTAATCATTTTTGACCCCCAACACCTTCAAGATACACTTTTTGAGCCCAAAAGCACCACACAGGCCCTTACAAGCATCAAATCTTGTCCAAATTCAATTCCAAGAATATAGCCATGTTCCATAGGCCAAGGACAACCCACAGAACCAGTTTCATGTCATTTTGATGAAAAAGACATCCTACGCGTAGAATGTCTCCAGCATAAATTTAGCCTTCTGTGCAAAGAGTGACATCATGGGAGCTAATACCATGGTGCAATAGGCCCATATACCAATTTTCAACCCATTTGGACATCAATTGCTACCTATGATGGACATTCTACCTAAATTGTGACCTAAAGCCTGAATCATCCCAAAAATTCACTTTTTGATATCCAAATTCAAATACAAGCATATAGCCATGTTCCATGAACCATACACTACCAACATGTCAAATATGAACCAATTCTCATGAAAAAGACATCCTACGCGTAGGATGTCTAGATGAAATTTTTTGGCCATATTTGCACTGTGAGCACATGCACAGCTTCACAAGTTCCTTTTAAGCTTCATTTTCAATTTTCAAGTCATTTGGATAAGTAAAACTCAGTTTCGCAGCTAATATGGAAAAAACGCTAACTTCGGACTACTGAGTGCAACAGGATCTATGGCAGCCTCGAAGTCACCGGCAAAGAAAAAGAGAATGACCATCAAGGATTACCTGGAAGAAGTGGAACCCTTAGTCATTCCAGAAGGGACACTAAAGCCCACCAGCACATGGATACAAGAGGATCTGTTAGAGTCCAACGACCTAAAGATCTACCAAGGAGTGTTCAAAGACACTGAAGGAAATGTTATTGAGCTACCTATGCTGCCGAGAGAACTCAATGAGTTTGTACGAAGCAAGATGGCCGGATACTTGGAGAAGATTGATTTCCACAACTACTTTGAAGCAATATCGGCAGGAGTGGACATCAAGAGATTCTGGGAGTTTGTGACAAGCATCAAAGAGGATGGAGTGGCCAAAGTAACAGATTTACAAGGCAGACCAGAAATAGAGATAATAATCACTGAGCGGGTTGTAGCAGATGCACTAGACCTCTCCAACGAAGGGTATAGTGTAACAAAAAGAAGGGATTAGGTCAAGGTGTACAAAGAGAAGAAGGCGAATTACACCTTTGAAGATATTGCCAACCCAAGAGTGGCAATCATGAGCCAGTTATACAACCAGTACTTCCACATGTGCACGAAGAGGCCACAAAAGTACAGGATGCCGCCAGGTGCAATTTCCACGACATTCACGTGGGCAATGACGAAAGGCACCCCAAAGATAATCAACTATGCGGCATATATACATGACAGCCTAGTAAAGATGGGCAACACGAAGCCAACCTATATAGTTCTAGGAGAAATGATCACCAAGGTGATTTATGGAGCACTACACGCAAAAGGAAGGTGGCCTGACCCCCCGTCTTAGAATGATTGGATGAGGTTAAAAGAAGACAAGGAAGACGAGCCGCAAAGAGCACCAAAGGTGGAAACAAGATTGAAAAGACGGCTAGAGCCAGTTCAAGAGGAGCAGCCCGAGCAGAAGAAATGGAAGAAGGAGTTTGCTCAAGTGCCGGCCAAAGAAACAAGGTCACAGAAAGCGGAAAGAATAGAGAGGCTGATGGAGAGCTTCCGAGCAGAGAGAGCCCTCAAAGGCGATTTAAGTGAACTCTGGAAGCCTTCTGTAGAGTCTATGTCAGGATCATCCAGAAGAGTGCAAAGGGACCGATTTTAAGACTATATCAAGAATTTTGAGATTCTTGATGCTGGATTAGAGAACATTCCACATGTCCCTTTCACAGAGGAAGAAGTACCACAAATACGGCAGAAACTACTGGATGAGCAAGAGAGCCAGGAAAGAGAAAGAAAAACAAAAGAAAACAGGGACTTAAAAGGCAAACCTGCATCTCTACTAGCCAGCCCTAACCCCAGCCCACAGCCATCACCACCGCCCTCACCACCTCCTAGAAGCCCCCCAATAGAAGATAAGGAGGCTGAAGACAAAGCAGAAGAACGGCAAACAGAAGAGCAAGAGCAGAGACAAGAGCCGGAGCCAAAAGAAGAGGCTAAGCATCAAAGTGAGAAAAAAGAATTAGATGATTCTTACTATGCATTTTTGGACCTGCTAGCTGCAGGATATACAAAAGAAGAAGCCGCCACAGTCGCATTCGACTTGGCGAGGACAGGGCCTAAAGCACATATGCAACGCATCAGGCTAGTAGAACTGAAGGAAATTGCTACAGATACAGTGGACCTGCACCCGCCCTCCAATGACTGGGACGTGGTGATGACAAAGCTAACAGGATTGAGAGTGCAATCCATGGATTCAGAGAAAGAGATGATAGCTCTCAAGGCCACTGAAGAAAATATCAAAATGGAAGTAGATTCTCTGCAAGCACAAAGCCAAAGGCAAAAGGAGAGAGAAGCTGAGCTACAGGCCAGCTTAGCAAGGGCACTACAAAGCTGCCAGGCAATGGAGGAAGCCAATCAAGAAGCCGCAAAAAGAATGCGAGCAGCGGAAGAAGAGTGTCAGCAGCTCAGCAAGTCATTGCTAGATGCCGAGAAGGAAATAGATAATCTGACACTACAGCTGGCAGAAGAATCTAAAGAAGTGGAAGCCATGAGGAACGCCAAGGAAAGAGTAGAGATAGATCAAGAAGCAAGCCAGGATGAGGTCCTTGAGCTCAAGGACCAACTAAAAGTCAAAGATCAAACCATCCAGAGGCTGCGAGCATCACCTTCTAGAGTCAAAGCTACTAGCTCGACTCAAATCATGATTGAGAGTCAACTCTATGAGGAGCAAATGCAATAACTTCAGAAAGAGCTGAATCTAGAGAAAAAGCAGAGATTGATGATGGAAGAAGGATCTATAGTCATGCAAACGAGAATGGAAGAAGGCCAAAAAGCCCTCCAAGAAGAAGTAGAAAGCATGAAGAGAAAGCTCGAGGAGGCGGAAAGAATAAACGCCGAACTTAATGACCTCCTCGTGAATATGGGTGAAGAAGCTGAAACAGAAAAGAAAAAACTCCTTAGGCAAATTGAGGAGTTGAAAGGCCAGCAAGCCGGAGAGCCAGAGAGCACAGGGCTAGCCGCCAATGAGGGCATTGACCTAGAAAATGTGGCAGACCCGGTGGACACGCCTATGCAAGAGGAAATCCTAGAAGGATCCTCTCAAGAGCCATAGGATCTAACACAAGAAGAGGAAGAAAAATTGCGTAAAGAAATAGAGGTAGAGCTCAGAGAAACCACAAAGGAAGCCTTGGAGTGTGAGCAGAGGGTCTTCAAGTCTATGACTATTCAGAAGATCGACGCCAGCAACCTTAGGCGCGAGTGGCTTCAACCCTCTCTCCCATATCCATTGGTGAAATATGAGGCAGCTACCATAAACAAGCGGATCAGAGAAGAGCCCGATGTACCTCTTTACAATGCAGATACCTCAAAACCAGAATGGGTCAAGCTCATTGTGGATTCTCAGCCAAAGTGGAGGAAGGCGTAGCTTACAAAGTACCCACAATACCTAATCCACTTGGTAGAGGCACCTAAAAATATCAGAGACAACCTCAGCTTCTGTCCTCTACCAAGGATTAGGACGTGGAAAGCGTAGGAAATTTTGCAAAGAAGCCAACCCACTTGGTTGAACTACCCCAAGCTGCCGGGCTTGAAGGTAGGTGAGAGAATAAGTGTCCAATACATGGTGAAAACCTTAACGGGCGCCATAAAGTTGTTCACTGGCTCACCTGACCTTACATGCATTATGATGAGGAAAATCTGCAGAACCATCTTAGCAGTGTTCGAGACCTTCAAGCCAGGCCAGGTGACTGACAGCATCTTTTTCTTCCAAGATACATACAGATGCCCTTATGATCTGTTAGGTCATCCTTCCAAGGAGGTGATACATGCGCTGTATCAAAGGATAATGTTTCTACCATCCTATCACCTCGAGGCTTTTGAAGAAGCGTTCTACACAGGCTTCTTCACCGTAAATACTGACATTTTTGGCCCAACAATGCTAAACCTGCATGCCAGATACGAATCACTGCTAAAGATGCGAGAAACGATACGATGAAGAAGCAGATCAACGGCCATGTCAGGGACGACATGAGCAAGGAGGGGGGGAGTGTAAGAAGCTGGACACACCCCACGGCATCTAACTATTCGATGGATTATTATTTTTGTAATTATTCATTCATTGAGGAAAACCTAATTTTTCACTTTGTAATTATTGGGACTTACAGAAGTTTCCAGATTGTATCCCAGTTTTGATAGTTAGATTGAGTAGATGGTTGATTTTGGAACTTTAGGGTTTGAGAAATTGTAAGGTATATATACCACTTTTTGACCTTAATGAAAGGACCTTTTGTCATTTTAAGAAAACAAGTTTTGAAGTCTGTGAGTGAGCGTACTGTGTACGAGAGAGAGAGAGTGTGAGCTTCATCTTGACACTACGTGTGCTCCGGTGGTCGGAATCGAGTGCGGAGAAGTGCAGCGTGTTGCCCCCGATGAGAGCTACGCGCCGATACCTGCATTGCACGCGTACGGTCCGATTTTGCGAGCTCCTTCTACGAGCTTCATCGGGTGTTTGGGTGAGCATACGTTGCCCGATTTTGCATTGTAGCATATCCACGCGTTCAGATTGAGTAGAACTACACATTAGGCACTTTAGATTTCAGAAACGAAGACCTGCAGATTTCGGCCAGACATCCTACGTGTTTCTGCACCGAGTGTTTTGGGTTGGGATTTTGGTTCACAGAACTTGGGGAGAGCGACCTATAGGTATTAGTAGGGTCTCCATCAAGTTCTATGGTGTTTCGAGATTGTTTGATAGGTGTTCGGCTCTAGAAAGCGTTGTAGGAAGTTTCCTCTTATGCACTCTTGAAGGCTGTGACTTAGACAATTGGTAGAGACCTCTGTAGGAATTAGTTAGGAGTCGGTCGAGTGTAGGTTGACACCTTATGCTTGCTTCCACGCGCCTGCGGGTCGAGATTTGTCCTTAGCTGACATTACATGTTAGGTGAGTTCTCGTTGTGCTGACGTCCATCGTGGTGTATCCGTCCAACAACCTTCATGTGCTGCGGAACCTTTGGCTTCCAGATGTTCTCCATTACTTGCTCCCACCTTTCCTCCGGCCATTGTTTTTCCATATCTTGTTAAATGGGCTAGACCAATTCTTCTTATGCATCATTGTCTGGTATATGTCTTTAGGATGGGGTTTCCATAAGAGACTACTTCCGGGCCATTTCTAGGCATTCTATTCAAACTCCGAATCACAGATAGGCATCACTATACTGTCAATCTCTTTCCTCCCTTTGTGGACCAGCAAGACCTCCAAGCTATTCAGTTGGTACTGAGTAACCAAAAGGTCAGTGGTTTTCCAACTCTTGTTGTCACTGTTCCAGAAGTGCCCTAGTCGATTCAGACCCTTATTATTCAGCTTCCTGGTTGTCTCTATCCAATAGGGAATTTGTGGTAGATCTATGTGGGACACATGTCTAACCTCACCATCCTATCTTATTGCAGTATTGGTGAGAACCACGATTAATTTGTCAAACCATGGGACAAAGCTGACTCGACTAGTGCATAGAGGCTACAAGAGGTTGTCAATCTCTTGGAAAACAACTAACAACTTGCATCTAACTCAGGCTACACTCAAGTGACTGAAATCACCAAAAGCCAATCGCTCATCGGCAAGCAAATCACATCCGTTAAAGCATCAAATGACATCCAAACGTAACGAAACTTCTAGGACAAGTTTACAAGACCTAAGCACACATGCTTATGGTCTCAAACCCCACTTTAGGTCAAGTTCCAAAATCGCGATTATTAACAGTAGTGGATTTTTTACCTAGTCGTTTTCGACCCAGAATGCATCTAAATGCTTAGCAATGATGCCCCAATACCCACCTATGCTTAGTTTTTTATTTGAACATGTAAATTCCTAGTTATGATGAAATTAGGCCGTGGGTCGGCGACGCCAAAAGCTATGAAATACGGTGAATGGCTTACGTCAATGCGTAGAGCTCTTACTTGCGGTTGCAATGCAACAAACGCATTCGCAATGTGATAACCGGAGAGGGAGTAGGAAGCGCGAGAAGGAGAGAAGTGAGCGCCGTAAACTAACGCTATGTATTTCTTATCCAAAAACTTACAAAAATTGTCTTTTATACCTTAGCTAAGGTTTTTGGGTGGTCAAAAGTAATAATCTGGAGTTCTACCAAAGCTGGGAATTGAATGGCTGATACATTCTGGAAGCTTGTAGCCCCGGCTCATTAATTACAAGGTTTATCAAGAAAACAAAAGTTACAATATTCTCGATTTATCAAAATAATAATTGTTTTTACAAGGAGAACTCCGAAAAATAGTGTCCACGTTAGCTTGCTGCTAATATTCCCCCCCTCCTTGCCTGTGTCGTCCCTTGACACAGCTTTATGGGCTGAAGTAATCTTCGGGTTGACGGCGGCGGGCGAGGCGGTCGTTCAGTGCTTCTAGTGCTTTTTCATATCTGATTTTGCGTTCTTTGTCTGGCACTTGGCAAAACTGGATGGTGACTTTGTTTTTGAGTTCTACTGCCAAGTAGCCTACAAATCTGGTTGTGAGGTTGCTTATCACCGGCGCAAATATCTTCGTTCCCCAGGTGAAAAATCCAGTGTAGAAGGCCTCTAGCATATTGTGCAAGGGTAGAAACATGCATCGGGTGTAAAAGACATAAAGAACTTCCTCTGAGGGCTTCCCACTTAGATCATAGCAGAGGCCTTTTTTTCCTTCCAAAAATGAGAGCCATGGGGCTCCTGTCTGCTCAGGATCATTGAAGACTTGTATGCGAGTAAGTAGCATCCTGCAGATTTTGTAAAGCATTACGCAAGATAGATCTGGCAGACTTTTGAAGAATGTCATGGCGCTTGTTAGGGTTTTTACCATGTATTCTTCTGTTGCTTGACCTCTCTCGGGAGCTGGCAGCCTGGGAAAGTTTAGCCATGTTGGTCTCCTCTTTTTCAGTGCTTTGTGTGCTTGCCATGTCCTTACTCGAGGTACATGACAAAATGTTGGATCTTTCTATATGGTCGCAGGTGCTCTCGTGAACAAAATCAAGTATCTTGAATTCTTGTTCAACCAGCTTAGCCGCCACTTTGGGTGGTCTTGATCTGCGCCATTTTCTTGCATATCCTTGTATAGTCTTTCCTTTACCTGTAAGAGTTCAACCTTGATGAGAGGGTATGGCAGGGATTGTTGGTGCCATTGAGCATTGATTTGATTGGGAGTGAGTTGTGTGACGTTGACAGAGTGTAAAACTCTCAACTCCCAATCCATAGCTGCCTTCCACTGCTCATCTACCTCCAAGGCGATCTTCTCCTTTAGTGCATCTTCCTCAGCCTTTGACAGTTGGACCATCGGCACTGTGTCTTCCTCTGTAATTTGGATTTGAAAATCTTCTTTCCCACTCGGCTCTGCTGTAGACTGCATCTCAAAGTCAGCAAATGAGACCGAGGGGATTTCCACTCGGGGTGGCTCTGAAGTGCCTCCCTCTTCTTGTATATTTGGCTTTCCATCTCTGAGGAGTTGGTTTACTCTTTTCAATTCTGCAATCTCTTTAAGGAGCTCGTCCTCTCTTTGGACCTACATGAGTGCCAGGTCTCTGCGTTGTGACTGCTCCAGTTTCAACTCCAGCTCTAAATGTTTGTTTTTCTTCTCAAGTGCTTTATGCACCTCATCTGTTCCCTTGATCGAGGCCACGGCTGGATTTTCTCTTAATTGCCGCAAGAAAGTGGCCCGATCATTAATTCTTTGTTCAGAATACTGCAGAGATGCGTTTGCTACATCTAATTGTACTTGAATCTTTTGAGCTGACAGAGAGGTGGTAAGAAGTTCATTGGTCACTTCTGTCAACTGCTCATCTTTCACCTTGCAGGCATCAGATAGCTTAGTTAGGAGGTCACCCAACTCCTCCATTTCCTTCTGTTGGCTGTCCTTGGCTATCTGATGTCGTTTTGCTTCAGTCTTTATCTCTTGTACCTGATTTTGGAGATCAATAATTGCAGCCATTCTGTCTTCTAGCTCTCCTTGAAGAGCATCGATGACCATTTCTAATTCTTTGGCTTTTAGTACTGTGGTTAAAGGCTGTTGAGTGGAGTTTCTCCGTCATGATCTGCATCTGCCTTGCATACGCGTTTATTTGTAGAATGACTTCATCATTGGACTGCCATTCTTCTTGTCTTGCAAGTTGAGATGGGCCGGAAGCCTCTTGTGTTGCTTCTTGCTGTGTCGTTATTGCTGGTGTCTCTATAGAGATGGTTGCTTCCTGGCCATCCTGAGGTTTTGAAACCTCAGTAGTTTCTGGCTGAGTGGAGACAAGTTATGTGGTCTCAACCCTTACAGTTTCTTCAGTTGTAGGCCTTCCTACCTTCTCAATGTCGGTTTTTTTCTCTTATATAGTGGTTTGCTCCTTTTCTTTATCTTCTTCTTTATCAGTTTCATCTGCCGGCTTGTGAGTTTCCTCGGCTGTCTGTTCTGGTTCTGGTTCAACTTCCTTTTCTTTATGTTGTTTGGCGTGGTCAGTTTGTTGTGTAGCTTCCGTTTGGTGGGTGAACTTAGACTCTGTTGCCTTGTCAGTCTCGGCCTCTTCAGTGGTCTCGTGGCCAGGCGGTGATGATGATGGAGTGGGCATGGGCTGATCCTGTTGTTCTGGCGGCGGTGAGGTGGGTCGAGGAGATGCCTGGCCTTGGTATTGAGTTGCCGTTTCTTCAGCTTTCTTAGCCGCTTCTTCCGCCTCTTTCAGCTTCAAGGCCTTTGCCTCTTGGTAGATTCTTTCTAAATGATCCTTGGGATCCTCGGCCTCTTTCCTTGAATGATGTTTCGTTCGAAGTCCCTTCGAGCCAGTGGGTATCCACTTTTCTGGGTCTTTTCCCTGGGCTTGCCTAGTACACTGATACGCATGTTTTTCTCTTTCAAATCTCGCTTGCTTTTGAGCTGGCTCCTCTTGGTGAGCAGCCACAACTTTTCGCTTCATTTCTTCCCTCCTAGCTCTTTTTTCTTCGTTGTCAGAGCTTTCACTGCTATGCTGCTCGGATGAACTATCATCGGATTCATCACTTGATTTAAATGATCGCTTACCAAATCTTGTAGATCTTGGAGAGGGTGGAGCTTCCAAGATCCATGTGTTCTGATCCAGGGCGGGCGGTAGGTTGTCGGCCATGCCGATGGCATGATAGGCTATTCTGGTCAAGACTTCAGGTGCGCCCAAGTAGGTTATCTTTTCCTCCTTCTTGGTGGTATTCAATGTTGTTAACACATATTGCGCGTGGTCCACAAGTTGTCTGGCGGTTGACTTCAGAACCTGTGTAAAAGTGGTGGCCACGGCATGATTTGGTGTAGTGTACCTTGGTGGCCTTTTTGCTAGGAAATGGAAATGTTGATGGTACAGACGGGCTGGCTCTTCCATCTGCTTGTAAATGAGATCGGCAAATGTAGCAGTAGCTGTTTCCTTTGTAAACGTGCCCATTGTTTTCCTATCTCTTGCCCGCATGTTCATCCCTTCAGTGGGCAATCTGAGTGCCTCTACCACTATTTCCTTTGTAATCACAACCTCTACCTTATTTCCTTCGTTGTCTGAGAGTTGGGCAGTTCCGTCTTCCTTGATGGTGGACAGAAGTTCGTAAGCTTTCTGGAAGTCTACTCCGTAGGGTTCTTGTTCATAGAAGTGTCGGAGTCCCAACCTGTGGTTAGCCTCTTTGGTTTCTGGCTTTGATGCGACATCATAAACCTCTTTGGGCAAGAGCTACAACTCCACCGACGCCCTTCTTCACTCTTAAATATGCGCGTGAAGACCGTGGTGTGGTGTTCTTCTAACTGCTTTTTAGAAAGATCAGATTCCTTTGCTGTCTTTACTGACTCGGGGTCCAGTTGATACGGGGGCAGTTCTTGCAGTTTCTCCTTTTGGTTTAACTTCTTCTTGGCCTTCTCCGCGGCTTGCATTGCTCCTGTTCAGTGAATAGAGTGCAAAGTTAGCGGAGTTGTCATATTTTTCTCCAGAATGCCCTTTTAGACTAAAATGCTGATAATCTTATCCAAATTGCTTCAAATCAATTTTTGAACAAGCAAAGATGCATAAAATCATGCAAGGAATAAAATTGTATGGTCAAAACAAAAATTTGCAACCAAAGTAAATAATCGCGATTATTTACAGTTGGGAAAATTTTCAACTTTTTTGCAATTTTGGCTTTATAGGCTTGAACTATGTGCCAATTACATGCTCTAAGTGAAATTTGGGCTCATTTGGATGTATAGGGTGAAAATGGTACTAGATTTTGGCTTTAGGTCTCTGAAACAGTAGATATAAAGGAAATTTGAGATTTTGAAATCCAAATTGACTCAAAATTAGCTAGTGGGCTTATCACATCATGTACTTTGGATGTATGATGACAAAATTTTAAAATTGTCCCATTTTGGCCAAAAAGTAAATAATCGCGATTATTAACTTTTCTTCCCAAAATGACATTTTTTGGCATAGACTAGTTCTAGGCATATTATACTTGGGTATGAATTATGAGGTGATTTGGATCAAGAAAAATTGTTCATAACCCAAATTTTGGCTTTCACGGACTTCTTTGCGTTTTTTGGCAATTTTGCAAGTAAAGGGTGGTCAGTTTAGCTCATACTTGATTTTTGGCATGTAATAGGTGTGTACACATGATAGGTGAGGTGAATTGACAATTTCCATGCAAAAATGTTGCAAAAGTAAATAATTGTGATTATTTACAATAGTGACAAAAACTTTGCATCTCACATAAATTTTGACCTAAACATGTTTCATACACCTAATACAAGTCCTAAATTCAATTTGGTCAAGTTTGGTCATGCCGGCATCACTTTGTGCTGTGTTGACTCTGAAATCACTATTTTTTGTGACTACTCTGTCTGTTGGGTTGGTCGGTCAACTTTGAAGCTTTGGACTTGTCCGTAACATCATCGTGAAGCTACCTGTCCAATTTTGGCTCATTTGGAGTCAGTTTGGCCACGTATGTCGAATTTGACGCTTTGTAACCTTCGAACCGTTTTCCGCTTTTCGAGGGCTTTACTTGATGGATTTCTCCAAACCAATCATATACATTGTATATGAACCTCATTAGCAAGCCATCTGTGGGGTCAGGTCGGAATTCTGGCCTTTCCCAAAAAACCCTAATTCTCTACTGAGGACCCCCTTGACCCCAGCCGAATGATCATCTGATGGTATGGAATGGTTCTATTATGTTAGGGCATGCTATGGTTCAAATCCCATCCGATTTGGTCAAGCGGACAGGCCGCTATGGTCACTTTTAGGTCGTAGGTCTTCGCGCACTGCTCGGCTTCTAGGGTTTTTTCTAGGGCTTTAGACTAGCTACCGGCCGTACAAAATGGATCATTGATTAGCAAGGAACTTACCCCTCATGTCTTCTGTGAGACAGCGCTAAAAAAGGTCAATTGTAGGCTCCAGAACTGACACGCGAAAGAAGCCGAAATGCTCTCTCTGCAAAGCTCCAAGTGGAAATGAGGTGGTTTTAGCCTACTCTGGCTATCTATACCTGGACTTCCCGAACAAATTTCCCCAGATTCCCCCCTTAGTCCTATTAGGACATCAAATCTATGTTAGGCTCAAAAATTTTCCAAATTGGATTCCTGTAGCTCATTCTGCAAAAATTTTGTAAAAGTAGGCCTGGCCGCCTAATTTAGGCTTTCCGCTTCCATCTTCTGATTTCATTGAAAATTTTTATGCTTGTCCGCCTTGTCTTTTTGATCACCATCGTGTCTTCTATTTTTCCATCTGAGCTTACCTGCTATTTATTATTAAATTTTGACCTTTTTATTTGAAAAATAAAAGAAAATAGCAAAATGCTCTAAAAAAGCAAGATGAAAATCCAGTAATTAAGAAAATTCCTTGAAAAACACAGCTTTATTGTTTTTTGTTGGATTTCTCCATTTTTAAGCCTCCTTTCCAACAAAAATGATGAAAAATACACAAAAAAGGACTATTTTTGATGATTTTCTGATAGTATATACACTATTTACACTCATCGGGAAGATATTATCAGTGAATTTTCCCTAGTTGATGAATTATAAGGGCATTATTAGATAATTTTGCAAAAATCACACGTTAACATGAAACTTTTTCCTCCCTCTTCAAACATTGCCCTTAATTACTTAGTATTTAGTAGTATCCTTCCATCCCTCCTAGATGACCTTCTCCGGGATGACTGTGTGCATGGGTTGAACAATTGTGTCTATGAATAGCCGTGATTGGCTCTACCATGATATGAAGATCAATGTAATTCAACTCAATATGCTGTGCAAGAGTTGGGTCTTGAGTAAATAACTCAAGGGTTTTCGATGTCGAGGTTTGCTGCTGGTGTCTTCCAAAGAGAAAATCTTGTAGCCTTTGTGCTCTCTGTTTGATAGTACCATCAGGGTGTTTAAGCACGCTGAGCCTTTAGATGATTGTCGAGCTTTTTCTCTCCATTGGTAGTTTGGTCTGCTTGGTGTATGGTTCTTGAGAGTCTGTTGAGACTTAAATCGCCACTGTTTGATTGGTTTCACGTTGTGTGGAGAAGATAAGTGCTCCTTTTTCTTCCAAAAATTTTTCATGTTAGGTTCCTTGTTTATAGATGCTCGATTCTGTGCTTGAATCCTTGGAACCGTCTTCTGTTTCTCTGGTGAAATTTTAGGCACCCAGATCTGATTTGGTTTATCCACAAGTTTTGCCTTTGGTACCCAAATTTTCCTGACTCCTTGCATGCTACTTATAGCATTTGTTTGTCAAGGGGATGGAGAAGATTTACTTCATGGATTGGTAATCTGATTTCTCTTTTCCCTTCCTCTTTGCTAGGTGCAATAGGAACAATGAGTTGCCCTCCCTTAAGTGATAGCTTTAGCTGATTTGTATCCCAATCTGGTACTGCTTTGTATGTATGCATCCAAGGAATGCCAAGAATCATCGTCTCATTCATGTGTTCATCTGGAAAGCATACAAACTGATGCGGACATGAGCATCTATGTACTACCACATTCAAGTTGACTACTCCTAATGTTGGAGTTGAGTTCTTGTTGCATCCTTTGATTGTCGTTATTCCTGCGGTCAATGCTTGACTTGTTGCCTTCTTGTATGTTGAATAACTGACTGCATTCACTCTAGCTCCTGTGTCTACCAAAGCATTGGTGCTATGATTGTCGAGCTGTACTTTGATGCGGAGATCCATTCCATCTAACCAGTCGTCATCTGTTGAAACTGCATCTTTAGGTAATTCCCATTGTCGATCATCTAGTTCCAAAGTGTTGATGGGATTCGGTATCTATTGATTCTTGAGAGCAGCTTTACGCTTGAGCACCCGAAGTCTAGATTCCTCTTGGGCTTCATCAATAACCTGCTGTCGCTTCATCTTCCTTTGTTTGGCTGCATGCATTCTCTCTAGCAATTCATTGGTTAGTGGAAAATTGTATTTCTTTAAACGACATACACTAATCCAATTAGCCATTGGTTCACCATCTATGGTTGAGAATTTTACTGCTCCACTTGGAGATACATCTTCAATGATAAATGGTCCATTTCCCTTTTTCTTAAACTTGGGAATGTGTTGCTTAAGGGAATAGTCGGAAATAGAAATTCTATTGGCAGTATGGCATCAAGACCATAAACAAGGTTAAAGGGTGTAGCATTTAAAGACGTTTTGAATGAAACTCGATAAGCCCATATAGCAGCATGGAGATTCATTTCCCAGTCTGTCCTTCCTGAACTAACCACTTTGGTTAGTACCGAGCTAAGAATTTTATTCGTATGCTCAGCTTGTCCGTTTGCTTGTGGGTGATAGGGAGCTGATTTATTATGGATAACCATAAACTCATTAAGCAAATATTCTATTACCTCGTTGAGGAATGAGTTCCCCGATCAGTGACAAACTCTATTGGCAGTCCATACCTTACTAATACATACTCATATAAGAATGCAGCAGTGGTTCTGGTATCATTCCTTTGAATCGCTTTAGCCTTGGCCCATTTGGTCAAATAGTCCGTAGCTACAATGATATATTGAGCTTGGGTTCTATAAGTAGGTGGCTGTATCGGTCCAACAAAATCTATATCCCATTTTGCGAAGGCTCTAGCCCCCATTATTGGTCTTCAGAGCATGCTGTCTACTCGTGTTGGCATTTTTGCTCATTGACAAGTGAACATATTCTTTGGCATCTGCAAAAAGTGTTGGCCACCATATGCCTGCCATCAAGATTGCTCTTGCGGTGGTCTCACTAGAAAAGTGTCCTCCAACTAATCTAGCATGTGCTTGTTCTATAATCAGAATATACTCATTTTCATTTGCACAAAGACGCAAATGTTGATCCTTACCTCTCCGATACAATTGGTTTCCAATGAGACCATAGTCTCTTGCTTCTGTTTCAATTGATCTTTGACGGAGCTTACTCATATCCTCAAGAAATGTTCGGTTCGATAAGTAATAGTTACTCCACGTAGGAACATGTGACATTTGAAACAATGTCACATGAGGAATGGGTGGTTGTTTCTGACATTGAGGGAAATCTTTTACAAAAGATCGAACGTCTCTTCTCATAGTCGGCCAGAATACTCCAAGTCGTAAGATTCGTTGCATAGTTTGGTCTTCTGCAAAGTGAAGTCCTACTATGGTAACATGTGCTTGACTTAGGTACTGATCCCTTTCTTTGAGGTTAATGCATAAAAGCAATATCCCGTCTCGATTTCTTTTATAAAGCCTCCCAGCTAGTAATTGATACATAGCCGATTGCTCGATTAAGTCAACTGTTATAGGAAGTGGTGAATCCACTTGAGCTATTGTCATCAATGACACATTTTTTTTAGACCATCTAGGTATCATTTCCACGAAGAACAAATAGGAATCTGGTAAATCATCATCTACCCCTTTAGGTGATTCCCCTGAAACAATCCTGGACAAATGATTTGCTCTTTGATGTGTAGTGCCTTTTTTTACAACCACAGTGAAATCAAATTCGAGAAGAATGATGAACCATCTCACTATTCTTGCTGTGCTGCATGGCTTGTTGACCATATATAACAAAGCTTGGTGGTCCACAAAGAACACAAACTTGTTGGCCAATAGTTAATGTCTATACTTTTTAACGGCATAGATCATTCCTAGTCCTTCTCTTTCAGTGGTGGTGTAATTCTTTTCTGTCATATTCAATTGTCGGCTCGTATAAGAAATAGTAAAGTCAATTTTTCCATCTCCTGGTTGGGCTAGTATACAACCAATAGCAAAGTTTGAAGCATCTACGTGTACGTGGAATACCTTATCCCAATCGGGTGCTTTCAATATTGGAGCTGAGGTGAGAGCTTGCTTAAGCTTCATGAAGGATTCTTCATATGCCTCGGTCCATTCAAAGTGCGTAATCAAGCTATACATGGGTTTTGCAATAATAGCATACATGTAGATAAACCGTCGGTAATATCCACAATGTCCCACGAAGGCTTGTACCCCGTTGACTGTTGTTGGTCTAGGAAAATCAGCAATGACATGGATATTTTCAATATCAGTAGCTATGCCATTTTTAGACACACTGTGTCCAAGGATTTTCCCTTGTCTTCCCATGAATGTGCACTTTTCCGGGTTTAAGCAAATCCTGTAAAGTCTACATTTCTCGTATACCTTTGTGAGGTATTCAAAATGATCAGCTCGGATTAATGAATGTACGCATAAATCATCCATGTATACTTCCAAGAATTTTCGAAGATACTCTTTGAAAGCATGGTTCATCAATCTCTGAAATGTGGCTGGAGCATTAGTTATGTAAGGTCTCTACTTTCAAATTTCACACAAGTTCTATTACGCATTTGAATTTTCTTTAACTATCACTCATTATTTAAGATATTCAAGTTCAAATTATGAATCGTAGGTTGAGAAAACCTAGAATTTAAAATTTACGCTACAAAATTCTGACATGTTTAGCTATATGAATCACTAATTAACTTATTGTAAGACTTATTTACTGATTGTAGAATTTTCTTTTATTGTTGTAAAGTTAATATAAGACTGTAAAGTTTAACTTAAAAATGTAAAGTAAATTATCATTAAGGAAATAAATAAAATAATTATAACGACAAAAGAATACACAGGGATGACAAATGAAGGCACATGGACTCACATAGGAGGAGACAAAGTGGGACACACTGTCACATGAAAAGGAGGTCTTGACTAATCTTATTGAGGGAGGGCTGTGTGGCCTTATCTTTTGATGATAATGACAAAGTGGTCAAACTGATGGGTACCACAAGGGTACCAAAAATGCGGGTATGATTTTTGAGGGGAAAAAAAAGGAAGAAAAATTATTATTTTTTTTTTGGAAAAAAATTTGAACGTTTTCTTTTCTGCTATAAATAGAGCATCCATGCTCACACTTTAGACATAGAGATTGCCTCTATAGCGCTCACGAAGTGCTGCCACTTCTCTTACACAGAAGGCGTCCACAAACCACTAAGAGAGCAAAAACTCTAGTGGACTAATAAAGTGCGTATTAATTAAGCATTCAATTAACTTTAGGAATGATGTATGTGTGCTATCTCTTACTCTAATCTCTCTAATAGATTAGTAAGATTCAATTAGTTTTAAGAAGGATATGTGTGTGTGTGCGCTATCTTTTACTCTAATCTCTCTAATAGATTAGTAAGATTCAATTAACTATGTGTGTGTATGTGCTAGCTCTTACTCTAATTTCTCTAATAGATTAGTAAGATTCAATTAGTTTTAAGAAGGATATGTGTGTGTGTGTGTGTGCTATCTCTTACTTTAATCTCTCTAATAGATTGGTGAGATTCAATTAGCTTTAGAAAAGGATGTGTGTGTGTTCTCTTTTACTCTAATCTTTCTAATGGATTAGTAAGATTCAATTAACTTTAGAAAAGATGTGTGCGTATGTTTTCTCTTACTTTAATCTCTCTAAGTATACCTACTCTCTCTAGTTAGTACATCTTCATTATTAACTTATGCATAGTTAATTGAAATTTAATACATAAGAAAACTCATCTTATTCTTATTATACATGATGAAATTCTCATTCAACAATTTTATTGTCAATTAGATTAAGTAGAATTTTGAATAATACTAAAAATTGATTTAGTTGAAGTATAGAAATGGAAGTTAAAATTGGATTAGAAATGTCATGCATAAAAGTAATGCAGTCTTAAACTTTCACTTGTAGTTTACACACTTAATTTTTGATTAATTAAGATTAACAAATATTTGATGTATAGAAATTAGATATAGAACAACAACACTAAGTGTGAATCCGAGTTGGCGAGGGTTCAAATTACAGACTCTCTTTAGAAACAAGGGGACTACTAGGGAAATTGAACAATTTAAAGCTCTAAGTGTATAACATAAGTGTAGTACAAAAAAATGGCTCCAAAGCGTGCTCGAACACAAGGCGCTAATGATCATGAAGCCGGTACAAGTAAAGGGGGAACTCCTGCGGAACATGCTATGTCTCCACCAATCAGACCAATTGGAGCTATGGTACAGGTTAGTATTGCAGTTTCAAGTTATGCATCATTGCATATGCGAGACCATAGAAATATAATATTTACCTTATGAAAAGAAAACACGGGCCAAAACCACGGGGCTTAACCCCAAGAAACTCGGCATATGTTTTACAAGTAGGAAAGATTGTCTGGTTAAACTGGTTGTTATAGGAAAGAATGTTTGTCCAAAACCTTCGGTATGGTTTCTCTCAAGTCTCTCTACTTATTAGCGCTGGCATTATGTGGCAGTTGTCAAGGCGTGAGATGACGCCCAGGATGGCATCGCTGATGCTGTGGTGGGAGTACACCCAGATTAGCCCAGCTGGATACTGCCGTTTTGTTTTGCCGTGACGTGAGGATGACGCCCAGATTGGCACCGTTGTTGCTGTGGTGGGAGTATGTCCAGATTAGCACAACGAGTACTTGTCGAGCGATATGGGACGCTCATGAGGACAAGGGTTTTTATAAATAATGTATATACCGATCAGACATAATAGCGCCAGTAGAGATTCTTGAGTGAACCTAATCCAAGGGTTGTTGGTTTAAAATTGGACGACTTCTTGTTTGACTATTGTTTGTAATACTGTTTGAAGGGCTGTTTTAACGAACCGGTATCATAAATAAAGTAAAGGAACATGTATGTTTAAATAGTGTGGTAGTAATTAGATAACAAAAGAAGGATGAGTGTGGTGTGGAAAGTGGGAGAATGATACCCCGACGGTATCATTCTATGGACGGGTGGACCCGATGATTCCGGTAACTTTCTAATGCTAGATTTTTTTTTTTTTGGTCATAAATCTTAAAAGAGACAAACCTTGGCGGCTGTGCTTCTGAAACATGGAAAAAAAAGCGCACAGGTTGGTCACTCTAAGATTTATACTTTTAGGTATAATTGATTATAGATAGTTTTTAGATAGGGTTATGGTGGTCACGCTCCGCCATAGCGAGATAGGACCAATCCTTCACTAACGGTTCATGCCCGTGGCTACGTAGTAGCTAAGGCAATGTCCGTTGGTTTTTCTTTTTGTGGATTGGAGACCTATCAAAGGTACTCCGCTCCTCTCAAAAAGGGGCAGGGACCTCACAAGTTAACCCAAACGGCATAACCCGATAGGCAAATATACCCCACTGTTGCAAAAGAAGTTTTGTGCTGATCTTTTGGGTCTTGTATCCCGAAAAGCCATCTAGGAAGCTATAAGCTTCTTTTCCTGCCACTCGTTCGAAAACGTGCTCAGTTATCGAAAGAGGAAAGTTGTCTCTAATGGTAGCTGCATTCACTTTTTTGAGATTAACGCACACTCGTAATTTCCCATTCTTCTTAGGTACTACCACAATTGGGGACACCCAATCAATGTGTTCAATTTCGTAAATGAATTCAGATTCCTTTAGTTTTTCAATTTCTTTTTTGATCTTCCTAGAAAATGTTTTGTTGTAAGTGTTGGTCTTTGCCTACTTGGTTTCGCATCATCTCTCATGGGTATGGTATGTTGGCAGATTTTTGGATCAACACCCTTGAAATCCTTGTAAGACCAAGCAAAGATATCACGGTATTCCTTACAAACTTAACAAAAGTTTTTCTTCTTCTTCTGTTAGGTCATTTGCAATGTAAGCCAGTCTAGGCTCTTCTCCTCGTTCAGCCAAGTCTACCCTTTTAGCGTTTTCAGGTCCTTCGTAAGACTCGCCTTGTTTCCGTAGTTCCCTAACAGGTTGTTCGATTATGATTTCCTATCTTGGAGAGTATACTTTTTGTAATGGGATGGAACATGCATTACATCCTTCCCATTCTCTTCCGTGGTTTCCATTTTGGTGGTGTATATCTCCTTTAGAGATTTTTTCAACTCTTGATATTTCTTTTTCCGCTTGACTCTGGTCATGAGTGGTTTTTTATCCTGATGTTCTTCTAAAGTACCCTTCCTTGTTTTTCTCAATGTTTGAGACATTTTTGAGTTTCCGTTTGAAGGATATCTGCCAATTATTCTGTCCTTGACACAATCTTTAGCATCTATCTGTATCAAGAATTGTGTTTTACTGGGGACTGATGACATAGGTCGTGCTTTCACAATTTTAGTGTCCCTCTTTCTTCTATACCATTTTTGTCTTCTTGATTTTTGGTTTGGAAAGTCAAAAAACTTTTCCTCCCTTCCTTTTAAGAGTAGTTGAGCTCTCGTATGTTCTTTTTAGGATCCCGAATCTTTGAAGGTAGCTGAGTGTTTATCCAACTCATCAGTTGCATCGTAATAGAGGTCAAAAAATACTTGTTGAGATTTCATCAAGTCCTTTATTTCCTCATCCTTATTTTCAATGTTAAGGACTGACATCATTTGGATGGGAATTATGTCGTAGCCATCCTCATTGCAAAATTGAGTAGACATAGACGTATTCACACATACATCCATTGTTGCTAAGATTTGAGTCCACTCGAATGGTTCAAATAAATGATCTGGAAAGGGTTCAGGTATGTAGGCTTCATCTGTACAGTCCCTTTCTAGGATACATTCCTCTCGTCTTAAGCTTTCGTTTTCTGAAGCTCCGCACATCCAAATAGGAGTGTCTTTGTTTAGCCAAGATGGAAGTTTAGTTTTAGCCGAAGAGATTGTATCCAACTCTTGGATGGGTGTTTTCAAGACGTCTCTATAGCTGTGGTCCTTTAGATTGACCCTTGTTATAGATCCCACCTGCTTTAAGTACAGATAGTCGTTTTCCCAATCTTTGATAAGCTGTACCTGTCGCATGAAAGGTCTTCCCAATATGATTTCATAGTTGAGTTTTTTTCCAAAGTCTACTATGGCAAAAGTGTGTTGATATTCAATTCCACAGGAGTTGACTATCACTTTTTCTAGTAGCCCCAGCGGTCTTTCAATGTGTCCGTCAGCCAACTGCAATTTCATTCGCGTTTGTCTAATGGCTGGCTGTCCCTAGGATTCCCATACTGCTTTAGTGGCTATGGCTATGCCAGCTCCACTATCCAGTATTGCCATGATTTCAATGTCATTATATTTCACTGGGAGGGTAGTGTTTCCTTCTTCCCCTTCATAATATTCTCCGACCTTGTTCATAGGAACTGATCGTATCTCTTTGTATTCTGTTTCATATGTCGAGTTTCCCAGATTCTTAGAGGTTAACCCCGTTATCCCCACCTTTTCTAGGGTTTTCTGTAAATCATTCCATAAGTATGGTCCGAGTTTCAACAGTTCTCCCAAGGTAAGAGTGCATTGGATAGGTGTAGACATGATTGAATGAATGTTGTCTACTTCGAGGGTTTGTTTGGCTCTTTTGGCTTGAGTGGTTTTGCAAATGATAGACTCATCTTCGCTATCTCCCAAGTAAGAATGTAATGTTTTTAATGTCATCGATTTAAATATTCCTGAAGCCTCTGACCCGCAATCCCCGTACAAGGATTGTATATCCATGTTTATATCAGATGGTAGGTTATCCAACCAGACTTCCTCTATAGGAGCTGACTTTAAAGTTAGGCTCCCATCATTGATCTCTCTTACCTTTTCCCATAAGTGTCCTGGCCAGTCTTCCTCCACGAATGGAATTCCTCCTAAGGCATCTTCACTATCCGGCACCATGAGCTCTGGTTCATTTGTTTCAAGGTGGGGTTCTGCCACCACAGTGGATTTTGCTTTCATTTCTTCTACCGCCAGCTCTTCCGGTTTTGCAATACTTTCAAGCTTGGGTTTTTGCTTATCCAGCATTTGCTGCGTGATTCTTACCAAATTTTGATAAGCCTCCAGCTTAGCTGCTTCCATGTCTGGAGATGGATAGTTTTTTCATTTGTTTTCCATGTTTTGGCCTGCTTTTAGTCCGGTTTGGTAGGCTTCCAAGGCAGCATTGATAGGCTCAAATTTTTTATCAACCAGAATGGATCCTCCAAATTTCACGATTGTTTCCTTAAATTCATTGCCAGTTTCTTTCAACTTGTCCTGGGCTAAAATTTTTGCTTTCTCTTTGTTTTCAACCCGTTCTTTTTGTTTTCTCATCTCATATCTTTTGCTTCTGCTCCTTTTGATTCTTTGAGAAGAAAATTTTGTGTTCTTCGAATCATCATAGGAATCGTGTTTCTTTTTCCTTGCCTAGGCTCTAGTGATTACCTTGATTGGAACAATCGGTTCGCTCTTTGATGAGCTACTAGGCATTACTTGGACTACGTTGACTACAGTTTTTCCCTTGTTCAAAGGATTCTTAGGAAAATCTTCCGGAAAGTGTCCTCCCTTTTTGCAACATTGTATGCAATAGGCTTCAATCGGTTTGAGGTTTTTGTCAGGCTCTGGACATTCGTTCTTCCAATGGTCATCGACACCGCAGTTATGATAGTTTCCTGTTCTGGGCTTCATCATGGGTCTTCCCATAGGAGGTATGACACCTTGATTAGCTACATAATACATTGGTGCGAGCTCTAGTGGAGCATAAGTCATGTTTTCCTCCATTGGTGGTGGGTGTGGACTATACCAATCCCCCTCTACCATTACTGTAGATGGACTAAGCTCTGCATAGGGTGTAACATGCACTAATGCTTGTTCATCTATGATTGCTTCTGAGTGCATGTACTTTACAGGCACCGCATTATGTCCTGGATAAGGAGGTTGTTGTCCCAACACAGGTTGAGGTCTCTCCATACCCATTGGTGGTCTTTGAACTTGAGCCATATTAGGCTGATATCTGTACATGGGTTGTCCTTGTGTCCTCATGGGCACGTACTGAACATTCCCATCATACTTTGGTCTGAAGTAGCACTCGTGGGTCTCGTGGTTGGTCCATTTACCCTCGATTGCACACCATTTTTGTGGCCTAATTGGTTGTCCTTGTGGGGACATCCCCTATCGTGGTCCTCTCATAGGTGTTTTTTGCATATTGTTCATCATGTCATTCGGCTGAGAGTGGTGCCGCGGCAGCCGTTCCCACTTGTGTTG
Organism: Adiantum capillus-veneris; assembly: GCF_014529385.1. Classification (NCBI taxonomy): domain Eukaryota; kingdom Viridiplantae; phylum Streptophyta; class Polypodiopsida; order Polypodiales; family Pteridaceae; genus Adiantum; species Adiantum capillus-veneris. The sequence continues at coordinate 148,693,031 of NC_140951.1, forward strand.
GTTTTGTAGATGAAGTCTTCTCGCTTTGGTTATCCTTAGGGACATCCTCTTCATTAAAGATCTCACAATTGTCTCCTAGGTCGATAGCATCAAACACACACGCCTCTAGGGTTGTATGTTTTTTACTATAGAGTATAGCATGAAGTTCTTTGTTTAGAAGTCCCTCCAGAAACAATGAGACAAGTCGCTCCTCTGCAGGTATCTCCATCTCTGGGCATCTGGCAATGTATTGTTTCATTCGAGTTGCAAAATCCCTAACACACTCACCATGTTTCTGTTTGAAGCTGTAGATTTGAGCTACCGTATTATGTTTAATCCCCATTTTAGAACAAACAGCTACAAATCCTTGAGCTAATGTCTTCAAACCCATGGTTGATCTTGGTGGAATGTTTTGGAACCATGTCAAAGCTTTTCCTTCTAAGACCATATTAGGTAAAGTGGGAAAATCCCAATTCCTAGGTTGGACAACTTTCAATATATCATGTATAAAATATAGAGATTTTGTCAAAAATTTGAGTTTTCTTAAGGTCTCATTCCACTTTATGCACATACAATACACAATGAAAACAACTAAAATATCATGGTTTCAATCAATTGGATTATTAGGAGAGGAGTATATTGCATCCATTATCGTTGTCTATGTTCTAATGTCCTACCTACAACTTATCTCAACATGGAGAGCTTGGTTTCTAGGTCCACCACTTGTCTAAGTTAATGTAAAAGTGACTCAAGGTTCACAACTTGTGAAAGCAAGGATCCATTGAGGAATACAATCCACTTGGCTATTTTTCCTTAATTTATTGCATGTGACATTTAAGCAAGGTCCACTTCTAATCTATAACTTCTTAATTTGAGGCATGGGGCATACATAAAATATGTAGCATATGCTCTATTGCCTCATAGGAAGGTTGGTTTCAAGGTGCACTTATCCATGCTAGCCTATCTTGGAGAAATGATGGAGCTTGCTTCTCTCCTTGTTTCAATGGAGACTAGCTTGGACAAGTGGTGGACCTTTGCTTCTCTCTATGTTTCAATAGAATTAGCTTGGACAAGTGGTGATCTTGGAACAAAACCCCCATGTAAAACATATCATGGGTATTCCAAGTGATTAGAAAGATTACCATTTAAGATATAACCTTATAGGTTGGACAACTAGATCTTGGCTTGGAGAAATGGTGGACCTTTGATTCTCTCCATGTTTCAATGGAGTCTATCTTGGAGAAATGGTGGAGCTTGCTTCTGTCCATGTTTCAATGGAGCCTAGCTTGAACAGTTGGTGGACCTTTGCTTCTCTCTATGTTTCAATAGAGTTAGGTTAGACACGTGGTGGATCTTAAAAATAAACCAACTACTATCAATGTTGCCTAGCTTGGACAAGTGGTGGAGTGTTTCTCTACTCCATGTTTCAATGGATCTTAGCTTGGACAAGTGTTGGACCTTAAAACAAAAACCCCATGTACAACATAGAATGGATTTTCTAGATTTCAATGGAGTCTAGCTTTAACAAATGGTGGAGCTTGTCTTCATCCATGTTTCAATGAAACTAGCTTGGACAAGTGGTGGACCTTGTAACAAACCCTCCCATGTACAACATATCATTGGTTTTCTAAGTGATGGGAAGGAATACCATTCAAGATATAAACTTATAGCTTGGATAAGTAGTTGACTTTAAAACCAAATTCATCATAATACAATGAAATACAGGTCAGCCAATTCCTAAATCTTGAGACCAAACCTCCCATGCTATTAGAGATAATATATTGGATAACTGGTGGACCTTCTATTATTTTCCCATGCCTAGTTTAGACAACCGGTACACTTCGCAGCTATAAAGGTTGGACGAGTTGTGGAGCCTTGTTTCTATCCATGTTTTAATGGATCCTAGCTTGGACAAGTGGTGGACCTTGGAAAAAAGCTTCCATGTACAACATATATGAGGTTTTCCATGTTTTAATGGAGCCTATCTTGGACAAATGGTGAAGCTTTCTTCTCTCCATGTTGATTTTGGAACTACCTTAGACAAGTGGTGGAGCTTTTCTTTTCTACTCTTCATAATACAATGAAGTATATGTTGGTTACATGGTGAATCTTAAGGCCAAACCTCCCATTTTACTAGAGATGATAGGTTGGACAAGTGGATCAACCTTCTATCATTTCTCCATGACTATATTGGACAATTAGTAGACATAACATCTCTCTATGTTGTCTAGAGATGAGCTTGGACAAGTGATGGACCCTGCTTCTCTCTCCCCTTGGTTTACTAGTTTGAAGACTCAGTATATATACTTTCTTAGATCTAACTTGAACAAGTGGTGGACCTTGCATCCACAATCTTAATTCAGTATAAAAAAGTATATGAAAAAATAACATAGGAATCTTGGTTTGAAGGTCAAGCAATTAGGTTCCAAATGCACATAATAATATATTTTTCCACCCATATTAAAAGAAAGTTAAATATGCACATAATAATATATTTTCCAAATGCACATAATAATATATTTTCCACCCATATTAAAAGAAAGTTAAATATGTTATTACCAAATTGACAAAGGTAACGTCCAAGAATTATATCTTTCCATCTTGTCAGATCTAAATCTTCATCAAGGCGACATGCATGTATACATCAACTTTCAAGCCATTCAAGAATACATGCACTTAGATTCCATAGTTTTGTTTTCAAAGTCTTTTAGGTTCTAAAACTCTTTCACATAAAGTATGTAATGACAAAATTCTTGAAGCAAACATTTGTGCCCAAGAAAAAGATCCCTCTCACATATTTAAAGTCCATGAATTCTCTGATCCACACTTACAAGTTTTATTTTGACATCAAACATCAATTCTTTCATAGTTCCAAATAAATGCAACCTCGATATGAATTGACAAAAAATGAATTTCTTTTACTATATGACCCAACATAGGCCCCAATCAAATAAAAAATGAGTCCCAAAAATTTGGGTGCACTCTAGCAATACATCAGAGTCCCCTTACAATAGGATGCACTCCAATAGTACATTGAAGTCCCCTTAGAGTAGGGTGCACTCCATTCAAGTGTTCATAAAATTGACACACCTTTTTATATAAAAAAAAAAGACTATATCAAATTATACAAATGTTGAAAGATACACACTAGAATAAAAAAAGCATCTTATAGCCATATTTATTCAATGCTTTCGTGTTGACAAGTACACACCAAGGACATAATTTGTCTCAGAATCACTATACTGATTTACAATTGTGTATATGTATAGACTCTCTTATCTCTTGCATACAACCATCCTACCAACCATGGAATTATGGTTCTCTGCAAGAAGTTTTGAAGTTGCTCGGAAGTTTGCCTCCACATCTTTGGAAATATAAGATATGTCCCTGGCATGTTCCACATCACCCTATATGGAGTGTCATCAAAAATTAAGGTATTGTTTGCATCCAAATCCTCAAATATCTTCCAAATATCACTCAGATTTTTGTGATAAACCCTTGTAAATCCTAACATGATATTTGGATTTTGGCAATTTTTGTTACTCATAAACACCTTGAACTTGGTATACTGCTCAGGAAAACACTTTTGTGTGATGCGTTGCACCCTTGTTAAGTTATAGCAACTCCATATCCATAGCTCAAAGTATTCAGCACAAAAATCCAAAAAACTTTGTGCGTCTGGTCGCACCACATGATAAACTTCATCTTTGTCCTCCACAAGTCGCATGTGTTGAGCCCAAGATGGCATAGAATCTCCATGTTTCATTTCAACTGTCTTGAGAAGTAACCCCTCTAGATCCAAGATAAGTACTCTTTTGATGTCCTTGAAAGCAAGTGGTAGGTGATAAGGAGGTGATTCATTCCTTGGACAAGGTCTTGGAGGAGGTTGGATGGGTAATTCAATAGTTTTCTTCAATTTATGCCAGCATATAGCCAATCCATTTTTCTGTAATGGTTCTGAAATTAAAGAACAAGAACACTTAATGCAAACACAACAATAGACATGATTTTTACATTGTCTACCCTAAGGTTTTATTAGATACAAAATCCATCTATGATCTACTCATTAATAGAAAGAAAGTCAAATTAAAATCCTGACTCTTTTTTATGCTACACACTCTCTTAGTCTCAATACCATGGAGTTCAACTAGATTTAAGTCAACTAATAACTACTACTTGTTGTTAAAGGTATGCTTGAAGTGTATAAGGCTTAACCAATGCTCTAGTGTAGAATGGGTATTTAGGTCTCAAGGTCTACCACTTATCCAAGCAAAGATCCATTTAGATATGGAAACCCAATTTTTCTTAATATAATGATATAGAGTGGACAAGTGGTGGTGAATCCTGAGACCAAGCCACTCATGCTACTAGGGATAATAGGTTGGACAAGTGGTGGACCTTGAATGTAAACCCCCCATGTACAAAGTATCAGGGGTTTTGGGTATTTCAATGGACTCTAGCATCTTGGAAACATGGTGGAGCTTACTTCTCTCCATGTTTCAATGGAGTCTATCTTGGATAAATGGTGGAGCATCATTCTCTCCATGTTTCAATGGAGCCTACCTTGGACAAGTGGTGCATGTTTGTTTCTCTCTATGTTTGAACAGATCTAGCTTGGACAAGTGGTGGACCTTGGAACAAAATCCCCATGTAATACATATCATGGACATTACAAGTGGTGAGAAAAAATACCATTCAATATATAACCTTATAGGTTGGAAAAGTGGTGGACCTTAACACCCAATTATTATTAATATAATGACATAGAGTGGACAAGTGGTGAATCTTGCGACCAAACCTACTAGGAAAAGTACGTTGGACAAGTGGTGGACCTTGAATGCAAACCCCCATGTACAAAGATATTACTCATGCTACTAGGAATAATTTGGTATTAAGGTCCATGTTTCAATGGAGCCTAGCTTGGAAAAGTGGTGGACCTTTGTTTCTCTCTATGTTTCAATAGAATTTTCTTGGACAAGTGGTGAACCTTGGAACAAAACCCCCATGTAAAGCATGTCATGGGCATTACAAGTGGTGAGAAAAAATACCATTCAAGGTATAACCTTATAGGCTGGACAAGTGGTGGACCTTAGCACCCAATTCCTCTTATTATAATGACATATAGTGGAAAAGTGGTGAATTGTGAGACCAAACCTACTAGGGATAATAGGTTGGAGAAATGGTTGACCTTGAATGTAAATCACCCATGTACAAAATATCATGGGTTTTGCGTATTTCAATGGAGCCTAGCATCTTGGAGACATGGTGGAACTTACTTCTCTCCATGTTTTAATGGAGCCTATCTAGGAGAAATGGTGGAGGTTCCTTCTCTCCATGTTTCAATGGAGCCTAGCTTGGACAAGTCGTGGACCTTTGTTTCTCTCTATGTTTGAATATGGTTAGCTTGGACAAGTGGTGGATCTTGGAATGAAACTCCCATGTAAAACATATCATGGGCATTTCAAGTGGCGAGAAAGGATACCATTTAAGATATAACCTTATAGGTTGGACAAGTGGTGGACTTTAACACAATATAATGACATAGAGTGTACAAGTGGTGAATCTTGAAACCAAACCACTCATGCTACTAGGGATAATAGGTTAAACAAGTGGTGGGCCTTGAAATAAAACCCCCTAGAGTGTTTCAATGGATCCTAGCTTGGAAACATGGTAAAGCTTGCTTCTCTCCATGTTTCAATGCAGCCTATCTTGGATAAATGGTGCAGCATCATTCTCTCCATGTTTCAATGGAGCCTAGCTTGGACAAGTGGTGGACCTTTGTTTCTCTCTATGTTTAAATAGAGTTATCTTGGAAAAGTGGTGGACCTTGGAACAAAAACCCCATGTAAAACATATCATGGGCATTACAAGTGGTGAGAAAAAATACCATTCAATATATAACCTTATAGGTTGGACAAGTGGTGGACCTTAACACCCAATTATTCTTAATATAATGACATAGAGTGGATAAGTGGTGAAATTGGGACCAAACCTACTAGGGAAATAGGTTGGACAAGTGGTGGACCTTGAATGTAAACGCCCCATGTACAAAATATCACTCATGCTACTAGAAATAATTTGGTATTAAGGTCCATGTTTCAATGCAGCCTAGCTTGGAAAAGTGGTGGACCTTTGTTTCTCTCTATGTTTCAATAGATTTATCTTGGATAAGTGGTGTACCTTGGAACAAAACCCCCATGTAAATCATGTCATGGGCATTACAAGTGGTGAGAAAAAATACCATTCAAGCTATAACATTATAGGTTGGACAAGTGGTGGACCTTAACACCTAATTCCTCTTAATATAATGACATAGAGTGGACAAGTGGTGAATCATGAGACCAAACCTACTAGGGATAATAGGTTGGACAAGTGGTGAACCTTGAATGTAAACCCCCCATGTACAAAAAATTATGGGTATTGGGTATTTCAATGGAGCCTAGCAACTTGGAGACATGGTGGAGCTTATTTCTCTCCATGTTTCAATGGAGCCTATCTAGGAGAAACAGTGGAGGTTCCTTCTCTCCATGTTTCAATGAGCCTAGCTTGGACAAGTGGTGGACCTTTCTTTCTCTATATGTTTTAATAGAGTTAGCTTGGACAAGTGGTGGACCTTGGAATGAAACCCCCATGTAAAACATATCATGGGCATTTCAAGTGGTGAGAAAGGATACTATTTAAAATATAACCTTATAGGCTGGACAAGTGGTGGACTTTAACACATATTTCTTCTTAATATAATGACATAGAGTGTACAAGTGGTGAATCTTGAGACCAAACCACTCTTGCTACTAGGGATAATAGGTTGGACAAGTGGTGGACCTTGAATGTAAACCCCTCATGTACAAAATTATGGGTTTAGGGTATTTCAATGGAGCCTAGCTTGGAGACATGGTGGAGATTGCTTCTCTCAATGTTTCAATGGAACCTATCTTGGAGAAATGGTGGATCATCCTTCTCTCCATGTTTCAATGGAGCCTATCTTGGACAAGTGGTGGATGGAGTTAGCTTGGACAAGTGGTGGGTCTTGGAACAAAACCCCTTTGTAAAACATAGCATGGACATTACAAGTGATGAGGAAAAATATCATTCAAGATATAACCTTATAGGTTGGAAAAGTGGTGATGGACCTTGATAAGTGGTGAAGGATACCATTTAAGATATACCCTTATAGGTTGGACAAGTGGTGGACCTTAACACCCAGTTATTCTTAATATAATGACATAGAGTGGATAAGTGGTGAATCTTAAGACCAAATCACTCATGCTACTAGGTATAATACGTTAGAGAAGTGGTAGACCTTGAATGTAAACACCCCATGTACAAAATATCATGGTTTTAGGGTGTTTCAATGGAGCCTAGAATCTCGGAGACATGGTAGATCTTGATTCTTTCCATGTTTGAATGGCACCTATCTTGGAAAAATGATGGAGGTTACTTCTCTCCATACTTCAACGGAGCCTAGCTTTGACAAGTGGTGAACCTTTGCTTCTCTCTATGTTTGAATAGAGTTAGCTTGGACAAGTGGTGGACCTTTGCTTCTCTCTATGTTTGAATAGAGTTAGCTTGGACAAGTGGTGGACCTTGGAATGAAACCCCCGTGTAAAACATATCATGGGCATTTCAAGTGGTGAGAAAGGATACCATTTAAGATATAACCTTATAGGTTGGACAAGTGGTGGACCTTAATACATAGTTCTTCTTAATATAATGACATAGAGTGTACAAGTGGTGTATCTTGAGACCAAAACACTCGTGCTACTAGGGATCCTAGCTTGGACAAGTGGTGGACCTTGGAAAAAAGTCCCCAGTACAACATAGATGAGTTTTTTTCATGTTTTAATGGAAGAGAGATTCGACAAATGGTGGAGCTTGCTTATCTCCATGTGGATTTTAGAACTAGCTTGGACAAGTGGTGGAGCTTTGCTTTTTTACTCTTCATAATACAATGATGTATAGGTTGGTTACATGGTGAATCTTAAGGCCAAACCTCCCATCTTACTAGAGATGATAGGTTGGACAAGTGGTCAACCTTCTATCATTTCTCCATGCCTATAATTAGACAATTAGTAGAACTAGCATCTTTCTATGTTGTCTAGAGCTGAGCTTGGACAAGTAGTGGACCTTGCTACTCTCTTCCCTTGGATTATTAGTTTGAAGACTCATTATATATACTTGCTTAGATGATCTATATAATTTACTCATTAGTTAGGTTACAAGTGGGTATGTAATTTGTTAGCCTCAAGGGACTTTGAATATTGAATAGTAAGACCAAGTGCTGTTTGAAGAATCTTTTGCTTATCTAAACTAGACTCTAACTCAATAATAAGTTTCATAAGTTCCACGAATTTCCTATCTAGGCTCCAAAAGAGTCTTAATTGGTTTGTGCTAGATTATAACTTCCTTGATGGGGGGGTAGAATCCTAGAAAAATGAGGCACTATAAGTTTTACCTTAGCTCAAATGGATTTTTCACTTAAACTCGACTGCAATTTGGCTATCTAGTCTTTGTCTCGATGGATTTTAACACTAGATACATAGTAGTGATATTTAAGCTTCATGTCTCTTCACTTGATCGAGATATGAGACCATACTTTCAAGGTCACCACTTGTCTTACCTAAAGACCAATGTGAGACATGGGAGCAAGAAAGCCATCCGATATTGTTTTAAGGACTATTACATAGGCAATCAATAACTTAAGTAAAGAAAAAAAACTTGGATCTTTCACAATTAATAACTTAAGTAAAGCCAAAAAGACTTGGATCTTTGACAGTTTTTTTCAAACTAAAAAAGCACAATCTCATGCTAACAAAACTATAAATCACAATTGAAAGGTTTGAACAAGAAAAAGATCAACAATCTTAATAAGACGGATACTTTTCATTTCATTTGATGATTACAAACTAAAATAAAGTCTCTCAAGAAATTGATAAACAAAAAATGTAGGTGACTGCTTCATTATTTTGAGCAAAAATATCAAAATCTCTATTGATTGAGCTCCATCTAGTAGTATCCTTTGTAAGATCCTGCAAGAAGGAATAAAAAGAAAGATTTGTTAGATACCATGCACATGAGTGTTCAAGCATGTGTATCAAGAATATATGACATGTCACTAGTACCTTAGGGTTGCTTTCTATCCAGCCTTAGAAGATTGTTCTCAGCTTTCACCTTATTTATATAAGCCTTTGCTGTGGTTGCCTTCAAAACTCCTTTTGTGTTACAACCCAATTGCCTAGCTAAAGTGGTCAATTGTGACGCCTTCATGCTTTCAATGGGTGTACGCTCCTTTGCCAAGATCTCTTGTATTTGGGCTCTTCTCATTTCATTGCGGTGGCTTGTGTCACTTGCATCTTCAATGATAGTTTCATCTCTGTCACCTTTTGCAGGTGGTATTCTTCTTGTAAAGAACACCTTAGCTGACCAAACATCATTTTTCTGCTTCCAATACTCCATGATTTGTTTGTATTCACTATCATTTGTCACTATAGGTTGTCCATAACGATTAGAAGCAATTAAATCACGCACATCCCTTCTCTCATCAAGCTGAATCAAGTATGGCAGTAGCTCCTCCAAGAGCATATTGTCAACCATCTTCTCAGCATCAAATTGTGGTGGAAAAATGCAATTGTTTGCTGGTGAAATACATCCCTTGTAAGGAGAGTCATCAATAAGCACTGTTCTTTGTGGATCACATTCAAACCCCATGGCAATTTTGGCTAGAGGCTTGAACATTGCCTCAACGTTTGGATTGTCGGGTCTAAACAATTTTTGAGTTTGAGCGGTGTAGCAAACATCTTGCGACCAAATTGCAAAGAAAGGCAATGTATCCTCAGCTAAGTTGTTTAGTGCTGCAAGGATTTGATACACATTATTCCTAGTAGCTGTCGACCAAATTGCAACATTAAACCTTTGTAAAATAGTCTTCAAGAATTGGATGCAACCTGGCCTGAGTATAATATATCTTTTTGAATCCATTTGCACTGAGTTGTGGTGTGAGGATGGTTGAGGGGAACGTTTCAACAATAGACCATTTAAATCCAATATAATTGTAAGCATGGATTTCTCAACATCTACGCTACATGACGTAGTACCAATTGGCAATAGCTCGTGAGTGGACTTTTCAGTCTCTTTTGATGTATGTTGCATTTTTGAAGCATCGATTTCTTGGTTCTCATTATTGGAAGCTTGCTCAAGTTGCACAACACTAGACTCTAGTATAGAAATATCATCCATCTTGGGCACTTTAGAAACCATAGAATCTATGGATTCTATAGTTGTTGACTGAACCATAGGAGCGTTATCCATCCCAGTTTGTGAATCTAAGAAAACACACACACAAATGGTATCTCAAAACCACTAGAATTTTATTCACCATATTTATATGTAGAACTCCTAGTAAGAAATTTATTTAAGGTAAAGTCGTTGTTAGAATCCTTGCAACCATTTTCAGCATTCGTACACCAAACACCACTTGTCTAAAATACAATCTACTAACTCAACATTTTCCATCCTACACTTTATTAAAGATGAGTACTTAAAGTGAAAACTAAAAGCCACCCTTGTTGAGGAAACATGGATACAAGGTCCACCAAATGTCCAACCTAGACTACAAGAAAATAATTAGAGATTTGGCTTAGATTTGGATTCAAAGGCCACCACTTATTCAAGTAAGATAACTCCACTTGTTTAAGACAGTAATGTTTGAAGCCCCACCACTTGTCCAACCTAGACATTGATTAAATTTTGGTAAGATTTATCACAAATCTAGAGTAGAATCAAGATTCTATGGCCAAGGTAGTCAAATATGTTAGACAACACACAAAGCATAAGAGCACTCTAGATTCTCGTTGAGCATAAACTAAACAATAATCAAATGTTATATTCACTTGAGATTTCATCCATGAAAAATGAAAATGATGCATGTACTTGAGATTTCCATCCATGTACAATACTTTACAATGTCAAGTAAAGTTATAGTCAGCAAACAACTCTTCTCCTGCTTCAACTTGACAAATAGTCTCAATGCATACATGGCCATATTCTTCTGACTTGATGTGTGAAGAGGTGCATTTATGCCAAGGTGGAAAATTTGGATCAAATGTATAGCGTACGTTGGGACAGACATTTGTACTGTGAGAACTATTTATATAGCCCGACACGTTTCCTTCTTCTACACAACCAATAATGTATGATTGATCTTCCTCTTCTTCTATGTTTGGATCCTCTAGAAGAGAATATTTATAAGCTCTTGGAAATATTTTGCATATCTTTTTCCAGTCTTGAAATCTATACTTATGCCCTCCATAGTTTAGAATAGTCAAACCACTTTCCAGGGTAGTATGCACAAATAGCCCATAACCAGCTCCTTCAATACATGAAAGTCGCACTTCAAAATCCACACCGTTAATATGGAAAATTACATCTTTGGGAATAGGAAAAGTTGGTGTCCCAAAAGGATCTTCATGCCAATCATAGTGTGAAATACATCTAGATTTTATATCACTTAACTCCTTTGTGTCTGCAAAAAGAAGAAAATATTATGCATAAAATAATGACAATATCAAAGAAAGATATCATTATTTTATAGTCCAATAGGTCCATTGTATGGAAGACTTAGAGTGCCTCTTACATGGTGCCTCCAAGGTTTCCAAAAAATAAAATCATTGGAAAAAAAAGGCCACTGTGTCTCCAATCTATTGCCCATTTGAAGCATAGAGAGAACCAAGGTCCACCACTTGTCCAAGCTAGACATGGAGCATTGACACAAGATCCAACACTTATCCAAGAACCCTATAGTATATGTGGTAACATGGGATGCATTGATGCAACAAAAGTAGTCTAGCCTCCTCATCCATCTCTTTTTTCTTGTAGCCTAGAGGGATTAGTTTCAAGGTCTATCACTAGTCAAAAACTACACATAGAACATTGATACAAGGTTCCACCACATGTGAAACCTATCATCTCTAGTAGCATGGATGGTTTGATATCAAGGTTCATCGCGTGTCCTACCTATACTCTATTGTAGCATATAGAGATTCTGGTTTGGTGGTACTACACTTGTCCAAACTTGGCTTGTTGTTGATATCTGGAGGTAATCAAGGGTCCTCCACTTGTCCAAGTTAGGCATATAAAACAATTGCAAGGTCCACCATGTGTACAACATATGATTGATTATAGCATGCATGGTCTTATTTCATGGGCAACCATCTTCTCTCCAACATGTGTCCAACCTCGGCTCCATTGAAGCATGGAGAGAAGCAAGGTCCACCACTTATCAAAGCTATTATTTTCTCCCAGTGCTTTCAAAACCCATAATACGTTGTACATGGGGGGGGGGATTCTTGTTTCAAGGTCCACCCCTTGGCTAAGATTGGATCCATTGAAACATAAAGAGAAGCAAGCTCTACCATTTGTCCAAGCTAGGAGCCATTGAAACATGAAAACCCCATAATATGTTGTATACGAGGGGTGTTTTTCAAGGTCTACCACTTGTCTAAGCTATGGTCCATTGGAACATGGAGAGAAGCAAAGCTCCACCACTTTTCTAAGCTAGGATCCATTGAAACATGGAGAGAAGCAAGCTCCATTGTTTGTCTAAGCTAGGCTCCATTGGAACAAGGAGAAAACAAGCTCCACCACTTGCCTATTATTGCATAGAGATTCTGGTTTGAAGGTCCACCACTTGTCCAACCTTGCCTTCATGTATGGAGATAATCAAGAGTGCAATGCTTCTCTAAGCTAGGGACATAAAAGAGTTTCAAGGTCCACTACATATACGATCTATGATGGGTTGTAGCATGGGAGGTTTCATTTTAAGGTTGACCACTTCTCCAGCTCCGCTTGTCCAACCTCAGATCCATTGAAGAATGGAGAATAAAGGTGTACCAACTCTCCAAAATAGGCAGGACAATCTCTATAAAACCCATGAATTGTTAATATATGCTATGCTGTGGAGTTTTGTTTGAAGTTCCACTCCTTATCCAAGCTACAATCCATTGAAGCATGGAACTAAGTAAGATATATCTCTAGTCCAAGATAGGATCCATTGAAACATAGAGAGAATCAAGGTCCACCACTTGTCCAAGCTATGCATGGGTAATTGATATAAGGACCACTACGTTTTCACCTATACTATGCTCTATCATGGATGGTTTCATATCCTACCAATTTTCCAACCTATTTAGTAGGTTGTATTATGGGGGTTTGGTTTCAAGGTACTTCACTTGTCTGAGGTGGGTTCCATTGAACCATGGAGAGAAACTATGTCTACCACTTGTCCGAAATATGCTCCTTTAAAACATAAAAACAAGGTCCACCACTTGTCCAAGCTAAAGTTTCTCTCCATTGAAGCATGGAGAGAAACAAGGTCTACCACCTGTCCAAAATATGCTCCATTGAAACATAAAAGCAAGGTCCACCACTTGTCCAAGCTAATATAACAAATGGGTGTTGGTTACAAGGTGTACCACACTTGTCTAAACTAGTCTTCATGCAAGGTCTACCACATGTCCAAGCTATATGAGCTTGTTTTGAAGGTCTACCACACCTCTTGAAATTAGGATCCATGTAAGGTCCACCTTTTGTCAAGCTATGCATTTAATGAGTACTAAAACTAAGTAAATTGCAGTACTTAAATACCTTTCCAAGCTCATTAAGATTTTGGTCTCTAAGGCCGGCCACCACCACATGTCTAATCTATGCTCTAATTGATTACTTATGCTATTTCTCTCAAAGTCCAAACATAAGCTCCCTTCTAGCAAGGTTAGTTTAAATTTAGGCTCCAGCACCTGTCTAAGCTAGGTTCAATTTATGAAGCATCACCATTTAACCATGCTACGATCTAATGTATCATATCAAGGGGGTATTGATAAAAGGTCCAAAACTTATTGAGTTCAAGCTCTTAAGTAATTAAGTCTTTGTGAGTATTAAATGTTTTAGTTTTAGTCTACAGATCCACCATTCAAAAACTCAAGTAATTTACTATTTACATTCAAACCTTGAATGCTTGAGATAAAAAATACAAGCTCAATCAATACTATATAAAGCAAAATCTAACATTAAGAGTATCAAATCAGTAACAAGAAACACTAACATGCACAAGAAACTCAAAACATACGTGTCTCCATTTCCAAAAAGTCCTCCATTGACAGATGATGGTGTTGTTGTTGTTCTTCTTCTCTTTGTGGAGAGCACTCCTCTGTAACAGGCACAATGTCGCCTGATTGCGAAGTGGATTGTTGAAGTCCAGCCCATTTTTCTATATCTTCATGAGACTTAACAAAGTCTAGCAGCATGGTCTCCATGCTTTTTGCCTCCTCCACACTATCAATTAAGCAGATGACTTCTTTTTTCTGTTGTATTCCTTCTTGTGCAACCAAGGAGCCATCACCAAAAACATCAACAAGCTTGCGGTCTTCAAAACAATATGTACGAATGTAGTGCTTGACCAAAGCTCTTTTTTTGGCCTCCAAATATTGCAAATCTGACATATCGTTATCTGCTACTTGAAGAAGAGAACAATCAATTGGCATGGGATGTTCCTCTGATCTTCTTCTCAGGTCTTCAAATGCATTGCCTTGTCCCAAGAAGGCAATAACTGTTAGGAATTGAATTGCTCCTTTGCAAGGAGCTGATGGAAAGTGATGCAATGCACCACAACAATGGTAGCTCAAATTATCTCCCATGGCGTGAAAGGCACATTGCAATTTTGTGAAGTTAGTGAAATCCACAAATGCAAGAAAGACAAATCCAGGATCTGTTGACCCTCCAGCAATAGCCAAGATCCCATCCAAAGCATTGTTAAATGTCTCCTCACTCCACTTCAAATTGCCTCCAACGTTTTTTGTCATATCTAAAACACATAAGCCAATAGGCACTTTATTATTGAAGTGGCGCATCAAGTAGAGATTGCCTTCCATTTGTAGGCTCACCACATAGATTGACCATGGCAAATCTCTAGGCTCAGTTTTCTCCTTTTGAAGGTGAATTGCCCATTGCATGTATTTTATTGCTCCATCTGGAAAAGCCATTTTCTTTGTTCCACGCGTCAAACTAGATCTGATCCATTCCTCGCATAGCATTAAAATTGTTTTATAAACAACATCATTGATGTTATACATTTTGACCACCTCCTCCCAGTCTTTACATGGTGAAGACTCATTCAAATTGTTGAAGCCTTCAAGAAGTGCATCTTGAATCAATTTGTCTTGCTTCAACTGCTTGATTCGATCATACATGTCGTTTGCATCACCATCCTTTGCACTCTTTGACAGTAAAATCTTCTCATCTCTAATCTCTTCTTGAATAGTCTTTACCTCTGATTCCTCAAGGCCACAAAGATATCTAAATACAGTTGTTGGGGGTTTCTTATTCTCCTCTTCTAGATTTTCAATGATTTCTATCTAGCAATCATAAACTAAATCAGAGTAGGTGACCATGTGTGCCTGTTTAGCAATCCAACTTGCTGCTGCACTCATTCTTGACAATCGAAGAAAACCCTAAAAAGAAATAGAGAAATAATTAAACTATTGAGCAAGATTTGTTAATTAAACACTATCAAAAAGACAAAGAAAATAACTTACATCCCATCCGGCACGAGATGCATGTCCCTCTGCAATTCCACTTGCTGCCTTTGGTGGTCGTCCTGCGAAGATCCATTGACTCCGTAAATGTCTCAATATTTGGCTGTAAGGTTGCTTGACATACAATGCCTGAGCCTCCTCATTTGCAATGGCAGATATAGCAGTTGCAACAAATGGAGGAGCATTCACAACAATGCGAGCCTTTCTAAATTTATACACGCTAATCAGTCTTTCAAAGATCTCTTTGTTGTTTTGTTCATTGTGAAGCAAAACTTTTGCAGCATAGATTGAATGCTGCCCATCAAGAATCCAATAATGATAATCTTTAATTTTTTGCTCCTCTACCTCTTCTACTGCCAAAGGAGTCCCCTTCTTTGATTTTGCATTTCGAACAGGCATCAAATATGCACATGCTGCAGGCTTGGTCGTACTCCGTGAAAATCCAAATAACACACTTTCAGCGTGTTTTTTATCCATAATACGTGCATTATAGTGATCAGGAGCAAGCCAACAATTTTGAATAGGGATATCAAATTCCCTATATTGGAAAGGAAAATAATTTATGTACTTATTCATTCCACCTGTATCTTTTTCTTGTCCTTTCATGGCCTCAGCTTCTAAAACATCTGGATCCACAATTCTCATCTTTGACATTGAACCCTCTGTTGATGAGGATGCCAAAGATGCCTTGTCTACATCCAAAATGGAGCTAGTTCGCTTAGCTTCTACTTTCTGCACTTTTGCTTGCTTCTTTGTGGATGGTGGTCGTGAAGCTTTCACCTTTTTTCGTTGTAGTGTGGCAATGATGGAGCTTTGAAGTTGATCTGCTGTGATATTTGGATTTGATTCTGCAAACTTCCATCCTCGAGAAAACATTGTCTCTTCTTTGTTTCTAGACATGCGCTCCAATGCATATGCTCCTGGAGATAGTTGAAATTCTAGATTCATTGGAACTAGAATGTCAATGCATTCCACCTCTGGATGACTATCAACTACAGAGACAGATGCTTCCACAACTTGTCCAACATCTTCAAACAAGCTGTCATTATCCTTTTTGGCAATAAATAGATGCACCTTATGAAATTGTGCACCCTCTATACCATGTATGTCCAAATACCATTTCCTAAGATCATTGCAAGTATAGTCAACTGAGACAGCAACCCTTGCAACCTGTTTTTTTGGAGCCATCTTTCCTGAAACAAAAAAAACCAAATGTTATTTTAACATATACTTTTTTGTAATGGATTAAGTTTGTGTGAATACAAGTTCCACCACTTGTTCAAGCTAGATCTAAGCAAGTATACATAGTGATCATTTAAGCTAGTAAACTAAGGGAAGGGAGAAGTAAGGTCCACCACTTGTCCAAGCTTAGCTCTAGACAACATGGAGAGATTGGAGGTCTACTAATTGTCTAATATAGGCTAACTATATTGAAACATAGAGAGAAGCAAAGGTCCACCACTTGTCCAATCTAGGGTCCATTGAAACATGGAGAGAAGGATGCTCCACCATTTGTCCAAAATAGGCTCCATTGAAACATGAAGAGAAACAAGATGCACCATGTCTTTGAGATGCTAGGCTCCATTGAAATACCTTAAACCCATGATATTTTGTATATGTGGGGTTTAAATTCAAGGTCCACCACTTGTCCAACCTATTATCCCTAGTAGCATGAGTGGTTTGGTCTCAAGATTCACCACTTTTCCACTCTATGTCATTATATTAAGAAGATCTGGGTGTTAAGGTCCACCACTTGTCCAACCTATAAGGCTATATCTTAAATGGTATTATTTACCACCACTTGGAATGCACATGATGGGTTTTACATAGGGGTACGGTTCCAAGGTCCACCACTTGTCCAAGCTAACTCTATTGAAACATAGAGAGAATCAAAGGTCCACCACTTGTCCAAGCTAGGCTCCATTGAAACATGGAGAGAAGGATGCTCCACCATTTGTCCAAGCCAGGTTTGATTGAAACATGAAGAGAAGCAAGCTGCACCATGTCTCCAAAATGCTAGGCTCCATTGAAATATCTTAAACCCATGATATTTCGTACATGGGGGGTTTACATTCAAGGTCCACCACTTGTCCAACCTATTATCACTAGTAGCATGAGTGGTTTGATGTCAAGATTCACCACTTTTCTACTCTATGTCATTATATTAAGAAGATCTGGGTGTTAAGGTCCACCACTTGTCCAACCTATAAGGCTATATCTTAAAGGGTATTCTTTCTCACCACTTGGAATGACCATGATAGGTTTTACATGGGGGTTTGGTTCCAAGTTCCACCACTTGTCCAAGCTAACTCTATTGAAACATAGAGAGAAGCAAAGGTCCACCACTTGTCTAAGCTAGGGTCCATTGAAACATGGAGAGAAGGATGCTCCACCATTTGTCCAAGATAGGCTCCATTGAAACATGAAGAGAAGCAAGCTGCACCATGTCTCCAAGATGCTAAGATCCATTGAAATACCTTAAACCCATGATATTTTGTACATGGGAGTTTACATTCAAGGTCCACCACTTGTCCAACCTATTATCTCTAGTAGCATGAGTGGTTTGGTCTGAAGATTCACCACTTTTCCACTCTATGTCATTACGTTAAGAAGATCTGGGTGTTAAGGTCGACCACTTGTCCAACCTATAAGGGTATATCTTAAAGGGTATTCTTTCTCACCACTTGAAATGTCCATGATATGTTTTACATGGGGGTTTGGCTCCAAGGTCCACCACCTCTCCAAGCTAACTCTATTGAAACATAGAGAGAAACAAAGGTCCACCACTTGTCCAAGCTAGGCTCCATTGAAACATGGAGAGAAGGATCCTCTACCATTTGTCGAAGCTAACTCTATTGAAACATGGGGGGTTTACATTCAAGGTCCACCACTTGTCCAACCTATTAACGCTAGTAGCATGAGTGGTTTGGTCTCAAGATTCACCACTTTTTCACTCTATGTCATTATATTAAGAATATTTGGGTGTTAAGGTCCACCACTTGTCCAACCTATAAGGCTATATCTTAAGGGTTATTCTTTCTCACCACTTGGAGTGACCAGCATAGGTTTTACATGGGGGTTTTGTTTCAAGGTCCACCACTTGTCCAAGCTAACTCTATTGAAACATAGAGAGAATCAAAGGTCCACCACTTGTCCAAGCTAGGGTCCATTGAAACATGGAGAGAAGGATGCTCCACCATTTGTCCAAGATACACTCCATTGAAACATGAAGAGAAGCAAGCTACACCATGTCTCCAAGATGCTAGGCTCCATTGAAATACCTCAAACCCATGATATTTTGTACATGGGGGGTTTACATTCAAGGTCCACCACTTGTCCAACCTATTATCTCTAGTAGCATGAGTGGTTTGGTCTCAAGATTCACCATTTTTCCACTCTATGTCATTCTATTAAGAATATATGGGTGCTAAGGTCCACCACTTGTCCAACCTATAAGGCCATATCTTAAACTTTATTCTTTCTCACCACTTGGAGTTACCAAGATAGGTTTTACATGGGAGTTTGGTTCCAAGGCCCACCACTTGTCCAAGCTAACTCTATTGAAACATAGAGAGAAGCAAAGGTCCACCACTTGTCCAAGCTAGGCTCCATTGAAACATGGAGAGAAGGATGCTCCACCATTTGTCCAAGATAGGCTCCATTGAAACATGAAGGGAAGCAATCTGCACCATGTCTCCAAGATTCTAGGATCCATTGAAATACCTTAAACCCACGATATTGTTTACATGTGGGTTTAACGTCAAGGTCAGTCACTTTTCCAAGCTATTATCCCTAGTAGCATAGTGGTTGGGTCTCAAGATTTACCACTTTTCCACTCTATGTCGTTATATTATGAAGATCTAGGTTCTAAGGTCGACCACTTGTCCAACCTATAAGGCTAGATCTTAAAGGGTATTATTTCTCACCACTTGGAATGACCATGATATGTTTTACATGGGGGTTTGGTTTCAAGGTCCACCACTTGTCCAAGCTAACTCTATGGAAACATAGAGAGAAGCAAAGGTCCACCACTTGTCCAAGCTAGGCTCCACTGAGACATTTAGAGAAGGATGATCCCCATTGGTGGAAGATAGGCTTCATTGAAACATGAAAAGAAGCAAGTTGCACCATGTCTCCAAGATTCTAGGATCCATTGAAATACCTTAAACCACGATATTGTTTACATGTGGGGTTTAACGTCAAGGTCAGTCACTTTTCCAAGCTATTATCCCTAGTAGCATGAGTGGTTTGGTCTCAAGATTCACCACTTTTCCACTCTATGTCATTATATAAAGAAGATCTAGGTGTTAAGGTCAACCACTTGTCCAACCTATAAGCGTATATCTTAAAGGGTATTCTTTCTCACCACTTGAAATGTCCATGATATGTTTTACATAGGGGTTTAGTTCCAAGGTCCACCACTTATCCAAGCTAACTTTATTCTTCTCATAGAGAGAAGCAAAGGTCCACCACTTGTCCAAGCTAGGCTCCATTGAAACATGGAGAGAAGGATGCTCCACCATTTGTCGAAGCTAACTCTATTGAAACATGGAAGGTTTACATTCAAGGTCCACCAGTTGTCCAACCTATTAACGCTAGTAGCATGAGGGGTTTGGTCTCAAGATTCACCACTTTTTCACTCTGTGTTATTATATTAAGAATATTTGGGTATTAAGGTCCACCACTTGTCCAACCTATAAGACTATATCTTAATGGTTATTCTTTCTGACCACTTGGAGTGACCATGAAAGGTTTTACATGGGGGGTTGGTTCCAAGGTCCACCACTTGTCCAAGCTAACTCTATTCAAACATAGAGAGAAGCAAAGGTCCACCACTTGTCTAAGCTAGGGTCTATTGAAACATGGAGAGAAGGATGCTCCACCATTTGTCCAAGATAGACTCCATTGAAACATGAAGAGAAGCAAGCTGCACCATATCTCCAAGATTCTAGACTCCATCGAAATACCTTAAAACCCACGTTATTTTGTACATGGGGAGTTTACATTCAAGATCAACAATTTGTCCAACCTATTATCGCTAGTAGCATGAGTGGTTTGGTCTCAAGATTCACCACTTTTCCACTCTCTATCATTATATTAAGAATATTTGGGTGTTAAGGTCCACCACTTGTCCAACCTATAAGACTATATCTTAATGGTTATTCTTTCTCACCCCTTGAAAGACTATATCTTAATGGTTATCCTAGCTATTATTGCTAGTAGCTGAGTGGTTTGGTCTCAAGATTCACCACTTTTATAAGAATATGTGGGTGTTAAGGTCCACCACTTGTCCAACCTATAAGGCTACATCTTAAAGGTTATTCTTTCTTACTACTTGGAGTGACCATGATAGGTTTTACATGGGGGTTTGGTTCCAAGGTCCACCACTTGTCCAAGCTAACTCTATTGAAACATAGAGAGAAGCAAAGGTCCACCCTTGTCTAAGCTAGGGTCCATTGAAACATGGGGAGAGAAGGATGCTCCACCATTTGTCCAAGGTAGGCTCCATTGAAACATGAGGAGAATCAAGGTGCACCATGACTCCAAGATGCTAGGCTCCATCGAAAAACATTAAACCCATGATATGTCGTAGATGAGGGGTTTACATTCAAGGTCCAACACTTGTCCAAGCTATTATTGGTAGTAGCCTGAGTGGTTTGGTCTCAAGATTCACCACTTTTCCACTCTATGTCATTATATTAAGAATATGCGCGTGTTAAGGTCCACCACTTGTCCAACCTATAAGGCTACATCTTAAAGGTTATTCTTTATTACCACTTGGAGTGACCATGATAGGTTTTACATGGGGGTTTGGTTCCAAGGTCCACCACTTGTCCAAGCTAACTCTATTGAAACATAGAGAGAAACAAAGGTCCACCACTTGTCCAAGCTAGGGTCCATTGAAACATGGAGAGAAGGATGCTCCACCATTTGTCCAAGATAGGCTCCATTGAAACATGACGAGAAGCAAGCTGCACCATGTCTCCAAGATGCTAGGCTCCATCGAAATACATTAAACCCACGATATTTCGTAGATGAGGGGTTTAATTCAAGGTCCACCACTTGTCCAAGCTATTATTGCTAGTAGCCTGAGTGGTTTGGTCTCAAGATTCACCACTTTTATTAAGAATATGTGGGTGTTAAGGTCCACCACTTGTCCAACCTATAAGGCTACATCTTAAAGGTTATTCTTTCTTACTACTTGGAGTGACCATGATAGGTTTTACATGGGGGTTTGGTTCCAAGGTCCACCACTTGTCCAAGCTAACTCTATTGAAAACATAGAGAGAAGCAAAGGTCCACCCCTTGTCTAAGCTAGGGTCCATTGAAACATGGAGAGAAGGATGCTCCACCTTGTCCAAGGTAGGCTCCATTGAAACATGAGGAGAAGCAAGGTGCACCATGTCTCCAAGATGCTAAGCTCCATCGAAAAACATTAAACCCACGATATGTCGTAGATGAGGGGTTTACATTCAAGGTCCACCACTTGTCCAAGCTATTATTGCTAGTAGTCCTGAGTGGTTTGGTCTCAAGATTCACCACTTTTCCACTCTATGTCATTATATTAAGAATATGCGCGTGTTAAGGTCCACCACTTGTCCAACCTATAAGGCTACATCTTAAAGGTTATTCTTTATTACCACTTGGAGTGACCATGATAGGTTTTACATGGGGGTTGGTTCCAAGGTCCACCACTTGTCCAAGCTAACTCTATTGAAACATAGAGAGAAACAAAGGTCCACCACTTGTCCAAGCTAGGGTCCATTGAAACATGGAGAGAAGGATGCTCCACCATTTGTCCAAGATAGGCTCCATTGAAACATGACGAGAAGCAAGCTGCACCATGTCTCCAAGATGCTAGGCTCCATCGAAATACATTAAACCCACGATATTTCGTAGATGAGGGGTTTACATTCAAGGTCCACCACTTGTCCAAGCTATTATTGCTAGTAGCCTGAGTGGTTTGGTCTCAAGATTCACCACTTTTATTAAGAATATGTGGGTGTTAAGGTCCACCACTTGTCCAACCTATAAGGCTACATCTTAAAGGTTATTCTTTCTTACTACTTGGAGTGACCATGATAGGTTTTACATGGGGGTTTGGTTCCAAGGTCCACCACTTGTCCAAGCTAACTCTATTGAAACATAGAGAGAAGCAAAGGTCCACCCCTTGTCTAAGCTAGGGTCCATTGAAACATGGAGAGAAGGATGCTCCACCATTTGTCCAAGGTAGGCTCCATTGAAACATGAGGAGAAGCAAGGTGCACCATGTCTCCAAGATGCTAGGCTCCATCGAAAAACATTAAACCCACGATATGTCGTAGATGAGGGGTTTACATTCAAGGTCCACACTTGTCCAAGCTATTATTGTAGTAGCCTGAGTGGTTTGGTCTCAAGATTCACCACTTTTCCACTCTAGTTGTCATATATTAAGGAATATGCGCGTGTTAAGGTCCACCACTTGTCCAACCTAAAAGGCTACATCTTAAAGGTTATTCTCTATTACCACTTGGAGTGACCCATGATAGGTTTTACATGTGGGTTTGGTTCCAAGGTCCACCACTTGTCCAAGCTAACTCTAATGAAACATAGAGAGAAAACAAAGGTCCACCACTTGTCCAAGCTAGGGTCCATTGAAACATGGAGAGAAGGATGCTCCACCATTTGTCCAAGATAGGATCCATTGAAACATGAAGAGAAGCAAGATGCACGATGTCTCCAAGATGCTAGGCTCCATCGAAATACCTTAAACCCACGATATTTCGTAGATGGGGGGTTTACTTTCAAGGTCCACCACTTGTCCAAGCTATTATCGCTAGTAGCATGGTTTGGTCTCAAGATTCACCAGTTTTCCACGCTATGTCTTATATGAAGAATATTCTGGGTGTTAAGGTCCACACTTGTCCCAACCTATAAGGCTATATTCTAAATGATAATTTTTTTGACCACTTGAATGTGCATGATATGTTTTACATGGGGTTTTATTCCAAGGTCCACCACTTGTCCAAGCTAGATCTATTACATATATATTATACATACAATATTCAACTAGGATTCCTACCTATCATGTCCAGTACATGGAATGCTCTAGCTTTAAGGTCCACCACTTGTCCAACCTATACTCTCTTATGTAAGGGAGATCTCGCTATAAATTCAAAACCTTCCCGCCTAAATTATAATATCCCTCCCAAATCTTAAATATCCCGCCTAAATTTAAACTATCCCGCCCAAATTTTAAAATTCAAACTTTTTTATAAAAATTTAAATTTTAACTACTTAAATTAAAAATATTCACGCAAAATTGATTTTAAATTCAAGTTTACCACAAAAAGATATCATTATACAACCTAAATTCAAATATGCAAACCTCAAATCATTATATTGTACATAAATTCAAACAAATTCAAATTACAAGCCTAAAATGATATTAGTTTGCATAGATATGAATTTATCACACCTAAATTATGTCACCATGTTAGAGAGAGTGGTTAGAGAATTTGAACAAGGTCACCCACTTGTCCAACCTAGATACCAAGAAGGATTGAGTGTACAAGGTATTGTTTGGAGGTCCTTATAGTCCATTGGTCTTAGGTCCACCACTTGTGGTAAGGGTCACCAAAAAGTGTATATATTCATCCAAAGAAATACACAGTATTTTTGGTCTACATGTCCTAGTTTAAACCATTTATGTCCATTAGGTGTATCACTAAACAACACTACTATTTTTGAGAAACAGAAGTTACAATCATATCTACAAATGATTAGAGGAAAATTCACTCAGCATACATCCAGAACTCGCTACAAGAATCGACTCTAACAGATCACGCAAGTAAGTCTTCCATTCAATTTTACTAGTATTACAATGTGTTAGTTATTTGTGATATTTATGTATGTATATATACTATGTGTGCATATCGTAATTAAGTGTAATTGTGTATCTGCATTATGTATGAGTATTACAATGAAATAACACAAATATACATACCTACACATAGATAACACAGACGCACACATACATGAGCATGTATTTTCAAGAGAGAGATAGCAAATACAGAGATAGATAGATAGAGAGAGAGAGAGAGATAAATAACTGTTTTTTAGAGAGAGGAAGAGAAAGATAACAGATTTCACTGTGTTTATGTATGTGGAAGAGAGGAAGACGATGTATGGGAATATGTGCACGTATTTTCAAGAGAGAGACAACAAGATAACAGATTTCATTGTGGTTATGTATGTGGAAGTGAGGAAGAGACGATGTGTGGGAATATGTGCATGTATTTTCAAGAGAGAGACAGCAAGATAACAGATTTCACTGTGGTTATGTATGTGGAAGAGAGGAAGACGATGTGTGGGAATATGTGTATGTGTGCGGGGATACGTTTAAACTATGTATCTCTGTCTTTTGACGAAGAGTGTGTGTGCAAGAAGAGTTACAGAGAACCATCTTCTCTATATGGAGAAGACAGAGAGTGAGAGAGAGAGAAATACCTATTTTTTCTCTATTCGTGAGGTGTGCAATGTCTCCTGAGAAAGACTGCCCGATCCTGCCCTTCTGGAAAGCGTTGTGTCCCTGCTGTTTCATTTCTTGTGCGCGAACTTTCAATCCTGTGCACTCCACCTGTGTGTTGTGTACGATGCAGAGCTTGCTCCTCTACGCGCGCGTATACTCCAACTGTGTGCGTGTGCGCTTTCTGTGTTTTTGCTGCTCGCCTGCTTTTCTCTGTGTGCGTTTCTCGTGCGCTCTGTGTGGCCTAATCTTGATAGGGTTTATTAGAATGCCACGTATGCTACAAGTCCATGTTTTATCATAGGATTAAAAAAAAACAAAAGCAATATAAAAAATTAACCAATTCACACGGCCAAAATTAAAGAAATCATGGTTGAAAATATGAAAAACATGCATAACTCTATACTAGGAATTCACTTTAAAAAAAAAAAATCTTTGGGCGCTGCGTGTTAAGGTCCACCACTTGTCCAAGCTATTATTGCTAGTAGCCTGAGTGGTTTGGTCTCAAGATTCACCACTTTTATTAAGAATATGTGGGTGTTAAGGTCCACCACTTGTCCAACCTATAAGGCTACATCTTAAAGGTTATTCTTTCTTACTACTTGGAGTGACCATGATAGGTTTTACATGGGGGTTTGGTTCCAAGGTCCACCACTTGTCCAAGCTAACTCTATTGAAACATAGAGAGAAACAAAGGTCCACCACTTGTCCAAGCTAGGGTCCATTGAAACATGGAGAGAAGGATGCTCCACCATTTGTCCAAGATAGGCTCCATTGAAACATGACGAGAAGCAAGCTGCACCATGTCTCCAAGATGCTAGGCTCCATCGAAATACATTAAACCCACGATATTTCGTAGATGAGGGTTTACATTCAAGGTCCACCACTTGTCCAAGCTATTATTGCTAGTAGCCTGAGTGGTTTGGTCTCAAGATTCACCACTTTTATTAAGAATATGTGGGTGTTAAGGTCCACCACTTGTCCAACCTATAAGGCTACATCTTAAAGGTTATTCTTTCTTACTACTTGGAGTGACCATGATAGGTTTTACATGGGGGTTTGGTTCCAAGGTCCACCACTTGTCCAAGCTAACTCTATTCAAACATAGAGAGAAGCAAAGGTCCACCCCTTGTCTAAGCTAGGGTCCATTGAAACATGGAGAGAAGGATGCTCCACCATTTGTCCAAGGTAGGCTCCATTCAAACATGAGGAGAAGCAAGGTGCACCATGTCTCCAAGATGCTAGGCTCCATCGAAAAACATTAAACCCACGATATGTCGTAGATGAGGGGTTTACATTCAAGGTCCACACTTGTCCAAGCTATTATTGCTAGTAGCCTGAGTGGTTTGGTCTCAAGATTCACCACTTTTCCACTCTATGTCATTATATTAAGAATATGCGCGTGTTAAGGTCCACCACTTGTCCAACCTATAAGGCTACATCTTAAAGGTTATTCTCTATTACCACTTGGAGTGACCATGATAGGTTTTACATGGGGGTTTGGTTCCAAGGTCCACCACTTGTCCAAGCTAACTCTATTGAAACATAGAGAGAAACAAAGGTCCACCACTTGTCCAAGCTAGGGTCCATTGAAACATGGAGAGAAGGATGCTCCACCATTTGTCCAAGATAGGATCCATTGAAACATGACGAGAAGCAAGCTGCACCATGTCTCCAAGATGCTAGGCTCCATCGAAATACATTAAACCCACGATATTTCGTAGATGAGGGGTTTACATTCAAGGTCCACCACTTGTCCAAGCTATTATTGCTAGTAGCCTGAGTGGTTTGGTCTCAAGATTCACCACTTTTATTAAGAATATGTGGGTGTTAAGGTCCACCACTTGTCCAACCTATAAGGCTACATCTTAAAGGTTATTCTTTCTTACTACTTGGAGTGACCATGATAGGTTTTACATGGGGGTTTGGTTCCAAGGTCCACCACTTGTCCAAGCTAACTCTATTGAAACATAGAGAGAAGCAAAGGTCCACCCCTTGTCTAAGCTAGGGTCCATTGAAACATGGAGAGAAGGATGCTCCACCATTTGTCCAAGGTAGGCTCCATTCAAACATGAGGAGAAGCAAGGTGCACCATGTCTCCAAGATGCTAGGCTCCATCGAAAAACATTAAACCCACGATATGTCGTAGATGAGGGGTTTACATTCAAGGTCCACACTTGTCCAAGCTATTATTGCTAGTAGCCTGAGTGGTTTGGTCTCAAGATTCACCACTTTTCCACTCTATGTCATTATATTAAGAATATGCGCGTGTTAAGGTCCACCACTTGTCCAACCTATAAGGCTACATCTTAAAGGTTATTCTCTATTACCACTTGGAGTGACCATGATAGGTTTTACATGGGGGTTTGGTTCCAAGGTCCACCACTTGTCCAAGCTAACTCTATTGAAACATAGAGAGAAACAAAGGTCCACCACTTGTCCAAGCTAGGGTCCATTGAAACATGGAGAGAAGGATGCTCCACCATTTGTCCAAGATAGGATCCATTGAAACATGACGAGAAGCAAGCTGCACCATGTCTCCAAGATGCTAGGCTCCATCGAAATACATTAAACCCACGATATTTCGTAGATGAGGGGTTTACATTCAAGGTCCACCACTTGTCCAAGCTATTATTGCTAGTAGCCTGAGTGGTTTGGTCTCAAGATTCACCACTTTTATTAAGAATATGTGGGTGTTAAGGTCCACCACTTGTCCAACCTATAAGGCTACATCTTAAAGGTTATTCTTTCTTACTACTTGGAGTGACCATGATAGGTTTTACATGGGGGTTTGGTTCCAAGGTCCACCACTTGTTCAAGCTAACTCTATTCAAACATAGAGAGAAGCAAAGGTCCACCCCTTGTCTAAGCTAGGGTCCATTGAAACATGGAGAGAAGGATGCTCCACCATTTGTCCAAGGTAGGCTCCATTCAAACATGAGGAGAAGCAAGGTGCACCATGTCTCCAAGATGCTAGGCTCCATCGAAAAACATTAAACCCACGATATGTCGTAGATGAGGGGTTTACATTCAAGGTCCACACTTGTCCAAGCTATTATTGCTAGTAGCCTGAGTGGTTTGGTCTCAAGATTCACCACTTTTCCACTCTATGTCATTATATTAAGAATATGCGCGTGTTAAGGTCCACCACTTGTCCAACCTATAAGGCTACATCTTAAACGTTATTCTTTATTACCACTTGGAGTGACCATGATAGGTTTTACATGGGGGTTTGGTTCCAAGGTCCACCACTTGTCCAAGCTAACTCTATTGAAACATAGAGAGAAACAAAGGTCCACCACTTGTCCAAGCTAGGGTCCATTGAAACATGGAGAGAAGGATGCTCCACCATTTGTCCAAGATAGGCTCCATTGAAACATGACGAGAAGCAAGCTGCACCATGTCTCCAAGATGCTAGGCTCCATCGAAATACATTAAACCCACGATATTTCGTAGATGAGGGGTTTACATTCAAGGTCCACCACTTGTCCAAGCTATTATTGCTAGTAGCCTGAGTGGTTTGGTCTCAAGATTCACCACTTTTATTAAGAATATGTGGGTGTTAAGGTCCACCACTTGTCCAACCTATAAGGCTACATCTTAAAGGTTATTCTTTCTTACTACTTGGAGTGACCATGATAGGTTTTACATGGGGGTTTGGTTCCAAGGTCCACCACTTGTCCAAGCTAACTCTATTGAAACATAGAGAGAAGCAAAGGTCCACCCCTTGTCTAAGCTAGGGTCCATTGAAACATGGAGAGAAGGATGCTCCACCATTTGTCCAAGGTAGGCTCCATTCAAACATGAGGAGAAGCAAGGTGCACCATGTCTCCAAGATGCTAAGCTCCATTGAAAAACATTAAACCCACGATATGTCGTAGATGAGGGGTTTACAGTCAAGGTCCACCACTTGTCCAAGCTATTATTGCTAGTAGCCTGAGTGGTTTGGTCTCAAGATTCACCACTTTTCCACTCTATGTCATTAAATTAAGAATATGCGCGTGTTAAGGTCCACCACTTGTCCAACCTATAAGGCTACATCTTAAACGTTATTCTTTATTACCACTTAGAGTGACCATGATAGGTTTTACATGGGGGTTTGGTTCCAAGGTCCACCACTTGTCCAAGCTAACTCTATTGAAACATAGAGAGAAACAAAGGTCCACCACTTGTCCAAGCTAGGGTCCATTGAAACATGGAGAGAAGGATGCTCCACCATTTGTCCAAGATAGGCTCCATTGAAGCATGACGAGAAGCAAGCTGCACCATGTCTCCAAGATGCTATGCTCCATCGAAATACATTAAACCCACGATATTTCGTAGATGAGGGGTTTACATTCAAGGTCCACCACTTGTCCAAGCTATTATTGCTAGTAGCCTGAGTGGTTTGGTCTCAAGATTCACCACTTTTATTAAGAATATGTGGGTGTTAAGGTCCACCACTTGTCCAACCTATAAGGCTACATCTTAAAGGTTATTCTTTCTTACTACTTGGAGTGACCATGATAGGTTTTACATGGGGGTTTGGTTCCAAGGTCCACCACTTGTCCAAGCTAACTCTATTCAAACATAGAGAGAAGCAAAGGTCCACCCCTTGTCTAAGCTAGGGTCCATTGAAACATGGAGAGAAGGATGCTCCACCATTTGTCCAAGGTAGGCTCCATTCAAACATGAGGAGAAGCAAGGTGCACCATGTCTCCAAGATGCTAAGCTCCATTGAAAAACATTAAACCCACGATATGTCGTAGATGAGGGGTTTACAGTCAAGGTCCACCACTTGTCCAAGCTATTATTGCTAGTAGCCTGAGTGGTTTGGTCTCAAGATTCACCACTTTTCCACTCTATGTCATTAAATTAAGAATATGCGCGTGTTAAGGTCCACCACTTGTCCAACCTATAAGGCTACATCTTAAAGGTTATTCTTTATTACCACTTAGAGTGACCATGATAGGTTTTACATGGGGGTTTGGTTCCAAGGTCCACCACTTGTCCAAGCTAACTCTATTGAAACATAGAGAGAAACAAAGGTCCACCACTTGTCCAAGCTAGGGTCCATTGAAACATGGAGAGAAGGATGCTCCACCAATTGTCGAAGCTAACTCTATTGAAACATGGGGGGTTTACATTCAAGGTCCACCACTTGTCCAAGCTATTAGTGCTAGTAGCACGAGTGGTTTTGTCTCAAGATTCACCACTTTTTCACTCTATGTCATTATATTAAGAATATTAAGGTGTTAAGGTCCACCACTTGTCCAACCTATAAGGTTATATCTTAAAGGTTATTCTTTCTCACCACTTGGAGTGACCATGATAGGTTTTAAATGGGGGTTTGGTTCCAAGGTCCACCACTTGTCCAAGCTAACTCTATTGAATAATAGAGAGAATTAAAGGTCCACCACTTGTCCAAGCTAGGGTCCATTGAAACATGGAGAGAAGGATGCTCCACCATTTGTCCAAGATAGGCTCCATTGAAACATGAAGAGAAGCAAGATGCACGATGTCTCCAAGATGCTAGGCTCCATCGAAATACCTTAAACCCACGATATTTCGTAGATGGGGGGTTTACTTTCAAGGTCCACCACTTGTCCAAGCTATTATCGCTAGTAGCATGGTTTGGTCTCAAGATTCACCAGTTTTCCACGCTATGTCATTATATGAAGAATATCTGGGTGTTAAGGTCCACCACTTGTCCAACCTATAAGGCTATATTCTAAATGATATTTTTTTTGACCACTTGGAATGTGCATGATATGTTTTACATGGGGTTTTATTCCAAGGTCCACCACTTGTCCAAGCTAGATCTATTACATATATATTATACATACAATATTCAACTAGATTCCCTACCTATCATGTCCAGTAGCATGGATGCTCTAGCTTGAAGGTCCACCACTTGTCCAACCTATACTCTCTTATGTAAGGGAGATCTCGCTATAAATTCAAAACCTTCCCGCCTAAATTTAAAATATCCCTCCCAAATCTTAAATATCCCGCCTAAATTTTAAACTATCCCGCCCAAATTTTAAAATTCAAACTTTTTTATAAAAATTTAAATTTTACTACTTAAATTTAAAATATTCCACGCAAAATTGATTTTAAATTCAAGTTTACCACAAAAAGATATCATTATACCACCTAAATTCAAATATGCAAACCTCAAATCATTATATTGTACATAAATTCAAACAAATTCAAATTAACAAGCCTAAACTGATATTAGTTTGCATAGATATGAATTTATCACACCTAAATTATGTCACCATGTTAGAGAGAGTGGTTAGAGAATTTGAACAAGGTCCACCACTTGTCCAACCTAGATACCAAGAAGGATTGAGTGTACAAGGTATTGTTTGGAGGTCCTTATAGTCCATTGGTCTTAAGGTCCACCACTTGTGGTAAGGGTCACCAAAAAGTGTATATATTCATCCAAAGAAATACACGTATTTTTGGTCTACATGTCCTAGTTTAAACCATTTATGTCCATTAGGTGTATCACTAAACAACACTACTATTTTTGAGAAACAGAAGTTACAATCATATCTACAAATGGATTAGAGGAAAATCAGCTCAGCATACATCCAGAACTCGCTACAAGAATCGACTTTAACAGATCACGCAAGTAAGTCTTCCATTCAATTTTACTAGTATTACAATGTGTTAGTTATTTGTGATATTTATATATGTATATATACTATGTGTGCATATCGTAATTAAGTGTAATTGTGTATCTGCATTATGTATGAGTATTACAATGAAATAACACAAATATACATACATACACATAGATAACACAGACGCACACATACATGAGCATGTATTTTCAAGAGAGAGATAGCAAATACAGAGATAGATAGATAGAGAGAGAGAGAGAGATAAATAACTGTTTTTTAGAGAGAGGAGAGAGAAAGATAACAGATTTCACTGTGTTTATGTATGTGGAAGAGAGGAAGACGATGTATGGGAATATGTGCACGTATTTTCAAGAGAGAGACAACAAGATAACAGATTTCATTGTGGTTATGTATGTGGAAGTGAGGAAGACGATGTGTGGGAATATGTGCATGTATTTTCAAGAGAGAGACAGCAAGATAACAGATTTCACTGTGGTTATGTATGTGGAAGAGAGGAAGACGATGTGTGGGAATATGTGTATGTGTGCGGGGATACGTTTAAACTATGTATCTCTGTCTTTTGACGAGAGAGTGTGTGTGCAAGAAGAGTTACAGAGAACCATCTTCTCTATATGGAGAAAGACAGAGAGTGAGAGAGAGAGAAATACCTATTTTTTCTCTATTCGTGAGGTGTGCAATGTCTCCTGAGAAGACTGCCCGATCCTGCCCTTCTGGAAAGCGTTGTGTACGCTGCTGTTTCTTTGTCTTGTGCGCGAACTTTCAATCCTGTGCACTCCACCTGTGTGTTGTGTACGATGCCGAGCTTGCTTCTCTACGCGCGCGTATACTCCAACTGTGTGCGATCCGTGTGCGCTTTCTGTGTTTTTGCTGCTCGCCTGCTTTCTCTGTGTGCGTTTCTCGTGCGCTCTCTGTGTGCCTAATCTTGATAGGGTTTATTAGAATGCCACGTATGCTACAAGTCCATGTTTTATCATAGGATTAAAAAAAACAAAAGCAATATAAAAAATTAACCAATTCACACGGCCAAAATTAAAGAAATCATGGTTGAAAATATGAAAAACATGCATAACTCTATACTAGGAATTCACTTAAAAAAAAAAAAATCTTTGGGCGCTGCCCCGGACCCCGCCCAGAACAATATCCCAAAATCAACCTCCCAAGCCCCGCCATCGAGAGCGCTATATTCCACATCCCCATCAAGAGCGCTATCCCCAAACCTCACGTGGAAGCGCTGCCTTGTCACCCCATTGTGGCATTGCCCTAAGACCCCGCATCTGGAGTGCTAAATGGGAACATTCTTCATTAGTGAAATTTTGAACATAAATTATATTAGCACATACTTAAATATAATACAAATATTAACATATTAGCTATACTACTAATTTACTATAGCAGTTCTAGATTATGTCCCATACTATATTTAAGGTGCCAAAGGCTTGGCCTTATGGTCCTAGATTTAGCCAAGTGGTCAACACATATAGGACCAAGTGCACACTGTGCCACAAAACTTGGCCACCACTTCACTTGCCAAAGTTTAGGCCACATGGTCAATCCTAACTTTCCAATGTTCTTATTATGTCACCTTTTGCCTCGTGGAAAACCTAGGCTTGTTTTCACATACTCAGGCACTTCAAGCCACAATAAATTGTCATTACTCTTCGACAACCCTTTTGTTCAAGTCTTTGAAAAAACATTGTTTAAGGCCACCCTAAACCATTTTCATTTAGGGGTGTCTAAAACTAGCTTTTTGGCAATTCGAGAAGAAAATGGTCAAAGTTTTATACTTAGTTTTAACCACTTGACCAATTCAAATATTGGAAAGCAAGGTCTTGTAATACTTTTCTTTGGACATCACACATTAAAACTAGGTCCCTCACTTGTCCAAGCTATGCTCTAATACAATAAAGGGCTTTTGGTTTCAAGATGCACCACTTTCCCAACCTTGATTCCATTAAAGAAGCTAGCTCTACTTAGACATTTAATAGCAAGGTCTTGCAGCAGTTCAGATTGAACATTTTCCATGGCAGCTAGGTCCACCACTTATCTAAGCTATGCTCTAATAGAGTAAGGGGGTTTTGGTTTCAAGATCCACCACTTGTCCAAACTTGATTTGGGAAGCAAGGTCCTATAATAGTTTGCTTTGGACATTCACCATTACAACTAAGTCCACCACTTCTCCAAGCTATGTTCTAATACACTAAGGAGGTTTTGGTTTCAAGGAGAACCACTTGTACGACTCTGTTTTTGGAATTAAGGTCTTTACATAGTTCACCTTGGACCTTGGACATTGGATACTACAACTAAGCCCACCACTTGTCCAAGATATCCTCTATATATAGCCAAAGGGTTTGGGTTTCAAGATTCACCACTTTTCCAACCTTTCTTCCATTAAAGAAAGGAGGGGCTTTATAACTAGGTCCACCACTTGTCCAAGCTATGCTCTGATATGGAAAGGGGATTTTGGTTTCAAGGTCCACCACGTGTTCAACCTTGCAAGACTCAAGGGATACTTGGACATTGGAAAGCATAGTCCTATAGTAGTTGATAGGTGGCAGTGGGTATTACAACTAGGTCCAACCTATGCTCTCATATCGCAAAGAGGCTTTGCTTTCAAGGTCCACCACTTGTCCAACCTTGCTTCCATTAAAGAAATGAGGGGTTACGTAAACATTGGCAAGCAAGGTAGCAAGGTTCTAAGGTGTTTCACCTTGGATATTGGGCATTATAACTAGGTCCACCACTTGTCCAAGCTATGCTCTGATAAAGAAAGGGGATTTTCGTTTAAAGGTCCACCATGTGTTCAACCTTTCTAATATAGAAAGGGGATTTTTGTTTCAAGGTCCACCACGTGTTCAACCTTGAAAGACTCAAGGGATACTTGGACATTGGAAAGCATAGTCTTATAGTAGTTGATAGGTGGCAGTGGGTATTAAAACTAGGTCCAACCTATGCTCTTATATAGCAAAGAGGCTTTGGTTTCAAGGTCCACCACTTGTCCAACCTTACTTCCATTAAAGAAATGAGGGGCTACGTAAACATTGGCAAGCAAGGTAGCAAAGTCCTAAGGTATTTCACCTTGGATATTGGGCATTATAACTAGGTCCACCACTTGTCCAAGCTATGCTCTGATAAAGAAAGGGGATTTTCGTTTCAAGGTCCACCATGTGTTCAACCTTTCTAATATAGAAAGGGTATTTTTGTTTCAAGGTCCACCACGTGTTCAACCTTGAAAGACTCAAGGGATACTTGGACATTGGAAAGCATAGTCTTATAGTAGTTGATAGGTGGTAGTGGGTATTAAAACTAGGTCCAACCTATGCTCTTATATAGCAAAGAGGCTTTGGTTTCAAGGTCCACCACTTGTCCAACCTTACTTCCATTAAAGAAATGAGGGGCTACGTAAACATTGGCAAGCAAGGTAGCAAAGTCCTAAGGTATTTCACCTTGGATATTGGGCATTATAACTAGGTCCACCACTTGTCCAAGCTATGCTCTGATAAAGAAAGGGGATTTTCGTTTCAAGGTCCACCATGTGTTCAACCTTTCTAATATAGAAAGGGGATTTTTGTTTCAAGGTCCACCACGTGTTCAACCTTGAAAGACTCAAGGGATACTTGGACATTGGAAAGCATAGTCTTATAGTAGTTGATAGGTGGCAGTGGGTATTAAAACTAGGTCCAACCTATGCTCTTATATAGCAAAGAGGCTTTGGTTTCAAGGTCCACCACTTGTCCAACCTTACTTCCATTAAAGAAATGAGGGGCTACGTAAACATTGGCAAGCAAGGTAGCAAAGTCCTAAGGTATTTCACCTTGGATATTGGGCATTATAACTAGGTCCACCACTTGTCCAAGCTATGCTCTGATATAGAAAGGGGATTTTTGTTTCAAGGTCCACCACGTGTTCAACCTTGAAAGACTCAAGGGATACTTGGACATTGGAAAGCATAGTCCTATAGTAGTTGATAGGTGGCAGTGGGTATTACAACTAGGTCCACCACTTGTCCAACCTATGCTCTCATATAGCAAAGAGGCTTTGGTTTCAAGGTCCACCACTTGTCCAACCTTGCTTCCATTAATATAGCAAGGAGGATTTGGTCTCAAGGTTCACCACTTGTCCAACCTATGCAAACCTTTTTCATGTTGTAGCATGATTTTTGGTTTGAAGAGTATTTTTCTATAACTATGGATTTAACAATGTAATCTTTTTACTTACAGGATGGACTTCGAATCTGGGGAGAAAGTACATATGATACTTGACAATGAAATCGTTGGTATTGGTTGTGTGTGTAGAACAGATCCATATTCCACTTGTGGTGGTACAAAGATAGGGCTGGGAAATGTCTCCATACTAGTGGAGGAATGCTTGAAGGATGTGGTCCTACCTTTTCCTACAATGGATACTTCATCTCTCCAAGGCTCATTATGGAGTGCTGTTCGATGGTCAAAGCTTCTTTTGCAATTTTTTGTATTAAATGGGAACTTAATTGATCCACACGAAAGCTACAATGGTGATGAAGAACATGATCATTCTGATCCTCTAGTTACAGATGCAATACCTATGACAAGCCCAGAATTTGAAGCAATGATTCGAGAGTCTTGGAGAAATCAGAGGGTCCTTTTAAAAGATGACACAATGATGCAAACCATGAATGAAGGGGCCATCTTATATGTATTTCCACATGATTATGTCAACTTTCAGGAACTTGGTCCTGATTGTGTGGGTGTGGGTATTGAAAGAGAAAATGCAAGCATTCATGATGTGGTTGAAGTGGGTAGCATCACTTTGCTAAAGTGGCCCATCAAGCAGACAACAATGTTGAATGGGAGCCCATTACAACGCTTTGTTCCTGTTGATGGCATGCATGCTACATATGAGGATGTATCCAACGATGGCAATGTTGGAAAAAAACTTGATGGGAGTAATGTTGTCCAGTTGTCAAGGAAGAGACGATACACTTTCATGAACAGGACTCAAAAATCAAAAGCAGCACCAGCTTCGACTTTTTACCTTTCAAACAAATCAATTCAAAGGGTATCATGCATTGATTGTTGTGCACAAAAATGCTGCCAATTTGCAGATCGTGATATGGTGACAAGGTTACGACAACAATTTTGGGGAGAGTCTCAAAAATCACGCACTAATTATGTTTATGATGTTCTTTCTATATGTTATCAGAAAGATGAGAAGTCACGATACCAATTCAGGCTAAATGGCTCTATTGTTTGTTGTAGAGCATGGTATGAGCTACATGGAATACCAAAGACATCATTTTATCGATACAAGGAGAACTTTGAAAATGGTGTGCGCCAATATGTACATGGGAACACATGTACATTGAGAAGGGGACTTCAACATACTAGTTTAGCAAGAGCACTACTAAACGAGTTTGTGGAAAATAACTCTGAGAAAATGCCACATAGAAGTAGAACACTGCTAGATGGCTCAAGAGAGACTCAATTGGTGATTCCATCAACATACAAACAAGTGGATATTTTATGTGAAATCAACACGACACTTGACCAAATGGGCTATGAGAAGAAGCTATCCCAATCTTCTTTTGGTAGAATTTGGAACAAAGAGTACCCACATGTCACTTTAACAAAGACGAGTGAGTTCTCTAAGTGCAATATTTGTAGTTCAATCAAGGCAAGGTTAGAAGCTAAACCTTCTCTTGAAGAGAGAGCTCTTCTCTTGAGGGAGAGAGAAGTTCACATGGCACAACAAAAGAGTTGCAGAAGCCTATATTATGCATGGCGCACGTATTCAGAAACTCAACCACAAAAATATGTATGCATAATCCATGATAAGATGGATCAAAAGAAGACTGCCATTCCTAGATTACGCATTGTTCCCAAGGGTGTGGATTCAGGATATAATCTGCAGGTGGCATTGATTGGCATGATCACTCATGGACATGGAGAAGGTCATTACGGACACTTTGTCTTGAATGGTTTGTGGCCAGCTGATCCAAATCTTACAATTGGCTCAATTGCTAATTGTTTACATAACCTCGAGAGGATAGATAAGCATCCTCTTGGTGATCTAGTAACAAATGGACTTCCAAGGAGCAATATTTCACTACTACATGCTTTGAACTCAAGGGATGCTTTGGACTACCATAACTTGAGTGATGGAAAAGAGCCCATTGTGCAGTCGTCAGAAATTGCAGAAGAGGAATTGGGGTCAACATTTCGCAGATTGCCAGAGAACTTGTTGCTACAATTGGATAATTGTGCAGGGGAAAACAAAAATCGATACTTATTTGCCTATTTGTCAATGCTTGTTGCAAGGGGTGTTTTCAAAACCATCCAGCTGGGATTTTTAATGGTTGGGCATACACATGAGGACATAGACGCCATGTTTAGTAGGTTTTCAGAGAAGTTGAGAGTTACACAAACCTATACTTTGCCACATTTGATGGATACATTACGAAACAGCTCATCTTCATCTCCAGCTCCATTTTTTCTCACAAAGATCCCTGATTTCAAGCAATATTGTGATGGCTATCTTTGTGATGGACAAGACATACTTGTTGGACATTCCAAACCGCTTCAGTTCAGGTTCTTTATGCAGGATGAGACACCAATGATGCAATATAAGGCACATGTAGGTGTATCAAGTTGGAGTGGAAGTATTCGCCTTTGGAAAACAGACACAGAAGGCAAGCCAATGTTACCACATGGAGATCCACCTCTAGTACAAATGGCGGAGTATGTCAAGGCCCACGAAGAAGTCATTTTGGGGCTAAAGAACTATATAAAATTTTGGAAAAATTTAGGGAATGGTTCAAGTATTCCGCGATATTATAGACCCGTGATAGATTATTGGAGTAAGGTAATTGAAGAGATTGGAAAAGCAATCATATCAGAGGGAGTCTTGTATGAAATATTTTGGCCAAAAACTCAAGAATATTCTCATCTACAAAGCACTACAATGAATTTGCAACAAGGAGCAGAAAGATTCCTAGGCCTTGAAGAGTTGAACGATCATTTTTGTGGGCCTCAACGAGATAGGCCAAGGGAAGAGTTTGACCCTATGTCTGATGTGCACCAAGGTGACTTTCTTATGCTTGTTCCGAGTGACACAGAAATCTATCCAGTGTGGCTTGCAATGGCTTTATCTGACATTGATAATGAGCCTACATCACCAAACTACAGAAAACTCTTGATTCAATATTGGGCACCTTGCGCGAGAAAAAGTGGGATGACAGATACTCAAGCTTACAGTAATTGTTGGAAGGGTTATTGGGCTGTCAACTATAAGGACCCACAAGTGTGGGAAACTATAGATGCAATTGTTTGGTCCTGGAGACCCAACAAAGAAGGACCATTTTCTAGAATAAAGATTCCAGAAAGACATGCTCTAAAAGCCAAAGAAGGCCTCACTCGTTCACATCAGCCACACTTGGATCAAAGTTCAGATATGGTATCAAATGTGGAGTAGAATTATGTGGAGCTTCTATTGTGACTATACTAGTCAATTTGTAAACAAAATCTTTTTTGTATCTTCCTTTGTTTTATGTAATTTATAGTTATTATTCAAATCCATGTGTTGTACATCCTCTTGACTTTTGGTGTTTATCAACACCACAATCCTATGAGATTTTCACTTTATTTACTAGCCACACACCTCAATTTTTCCCACTTTAAGTGGAAAATTCCCAAATTACATGAATTCGGTCGATTTGGAGATTCCCATAATGTGAGATTTTTACCAAAATACCTAATATGGTCTTTTCTAATGTCATTCCAAACCCTTCGAATTGAGTATGGAAATCGAATATATGCTCCACTCTTAGCACTTGCTTGAAGCTTGCTAAGTAGTCATATGGATCTCCTGATCCACTGTATTTTCTGACCCATTTTTGGAAATCAGCTGGTCTGACATGTCTGTTCGGTTCAACTCCAGGTCTTCTAGCAGTTGGTCCTGTTCCGAGTCCTTCAAACCAGTCTGGCGAAAATAGTGACTTATGTAGCCCTGGACTGGCCTTAGTGTCACCCGTTTTTCTCCGCGATGAGGTGGTTTTTGGTTTCTTCACATTACTCTCAGATGATCTCTCACGATGTTCGTCTCTTGGAGTGGTTTCTGGTCCTTGACCCAATATCCAATTTCATATGGAATACCCTTGGTATTTGGTTTGTTCTACCTCCTCAGGATTCATCATAACAAAGTTGTTGTTATAACAATCCCTAAACAAGTAAGTTGGTAGATCCGTAGATCCCTTATCTTTGATTTTGAAGATATAGATTATCTTCATGGCCGTCTATTGTCCTAGTCTAGCATGAGAAGTCCACAAAAGATCTTTTATGTTTCTATCTTCCC
Source organism: Adiantum capillus-veneris (assembly GCF_014529385.1). Lineage (NCBI taxonomy): Eukaryota > Viridiplantae > Streptophyta > Polypodiopsida > Polypodiales > Pteridaceae > Adiantum > Adiantum capillus-veneris. The sequence continues at coordinate 148,733,056 of NC_140951.1, forward strand.
AACAATAGACTCCGATCCTAGGATTATCAGTACTAAGCTGTTTCAAAGGCTTCAAGTCTACTTGATCGTATTCCTCGAATTCCAAAGTTGGTGGTCCTTCTTTTGCTGACATATCTGGGATTATAGTGTTTACTTCTAATCCCCATTTGTCTATCACATTAGGATTTTCAACCTGTACATATTGAGTTCCGTTTCGATCCATGTACATTTTTCCTTGTTTGTTGGCCCTAACTTCTTCTTCAAACTCAATACCATGATCATCAATGTGAATAGCATCCTCTTCGTTAGGATCCAAGTAAATATGGGCTCCATGACGATTAGTCTTGTAAAAAGAGAGTATATGCTTATAGCGCATTGTCGTCCCGGTTTCATAGTGAGTCGAGTAAGAAGACATTTTGGATGTTGAATCTGAAAAAGTGTCCGAGACTTCTTCAGGAATTGTGTGCAAGGAATTGCCTTGATTTATGCTTTCTTCAGTGGATACTCTACTGGTGTTTTCTCCAAATAGGCCTTGATTTCCTATTACACGACTGGATCTAAGGTTCATATAGACTTATGAAGCCCTGGATAGAGTACTCACCTTAGATTGACTTGTAGTCAATTTCCACTTGACTCAATTGCAACTTTCTGTCAAGCCACTGACTCCTCGTCTACAACCTGATTCCTGTACAAAATTTATCCAATTAGCTATTTTTCTATAAGGATAGTAGAGCTCTTGAGAACTCCAGTGATTCATGCTATGGAATTCGAAATTTTGACTTTCAAATTCAGCTTAGCAAAATCAAAGGTTTAATTTGCAATCTAAACTGAGTGTATCTGTACCAATTTTGATCCAATTGAACCCAAAATTTCCCAGTGGCCTTATTTTATGCTGGTCTAACACTGTATAAGCCCAAAAGTCAAATTTTAAGTCTCTGGATAGAAGAAAAAAAAATCACGATTATTTATTTTTGTCACTTTTTTGCACTTTCTGGATTGGTTTGGCAAGTATTCAACTTGTTAAAGCCCTTGGGCAAGTTTCAACAAGTTTGGACAAAATTTTGATCAAGTTTACCCACTGTTCCGTGTCCGCAGACTCTGATTTCGAGAATCTAGCTTAGGTTTCACTTTTGTGGTCCAAATTTCACCAAAATTGATTTGTGGGGTCCAATTGATGTGCTTGACCTTGTGGTATACTCAAATTTGCAAAATCACCAAGTTTTGAAGTAAATGTAAATAACTGCGATTATTTACTTTTGACACTTTTTTGTAAATTTTTGTCCTAACTTTGACATAGATCTATTAAGCACCTTATATTAAGGTCACCAGCCAATTTTCATCAAGTTTGGACAATTTTTGGTCAAGTGGTCATCAATTATTTGTCCGCAGACTAACTTGCAATTTTTGCCACAGTTTTCATCCCAGTGATCCAAATCTTACCAAATTTGGTTTGTGGACTTATTACAACATGGTAAAGCTAGTGGTATGCCAACTTGGTCAAAAAAGTTAAAAAACACGGCAGATGTAAATAATCATGATTCTTTACTTTTGTCAAATTTTTGCAAGTTTTTGGTCAACTGAGCATATACACAAGTTTATCACCTCAATATAAGCCTATGAATCAATTTTCACCAAGTTTGAATAAATTTTTCCTCTATTCACACTCAAGATTCAAAAAGTCAATACAAACTTTAGTTTTCACCCAGTTTTTTGTTAGTTTAGTGATCCAAATCTCTTGGACCTTTACAAAAGTTGTTTGTACACATGCAATGAGTCAATGGTATGAGCCTTGGCCAAATTAGAGCAAAAAGTTAATAATCGCGATTATTAACTTGAGGCTTGAAATGAGCACTTTTTTGAAATTTTCTCAAGGACAGTCCTTTTATGATGTGTTTTAAGCCTATGAATCAAGTCAAAACTTAGTTTGGCCTAAAAAGTCAAGAAAAAGTAAATAATCTAAGTTTTGGTCAACTTCTTGAAATTTTTACCTCGAAGTGTCCTTGAGCTTACCCACTAGTTCAGACAACTCTTAGGCTTACTCCCCAGTTGGATCGAGTGAATTCGAGTCTTTTCGTGCTATTTCTAGCCGTAGACCCGAAATTCTACAACTTTACATAACCACTCACACTTGATTCTTTCAGAGAGAGAAATGCTATGAATTCCACCTCGGATCCTACTTACCCTACTCCTAGTTTCTCATGCAATGGGGTTGTGGAAAGTGTCCACAAACACTCATTTTCTTGTGTTTTTTATGTTTTTCAAAGTCTTGATCTTAAGACTTGTCTCGTCTACCAATCATTCTCCAAATCCTAATCTAAATCTACAATCCTACAGTCCTAAAGGTACTCAGCAAGTATGATTACTTCCAAGCTACCTCTACACAGCAAAAGACGACAATCTTAAGCTATACGGTTTCTAAAAGAGAGTTTTGAACTCTAAGCGAACCTAGAGAAAGTTAAATGACAATTACACAAGACGCTCATGTTTTTCCCTAGTTTAGGTCTCTTCGATCCCCGGCAACGGCGCCAAATGTGGGATGCATGTCTAAGCTCACGATCCTATCTTATTGCAGTATTAGCGAGAACCACGATTAATTTGTCAAACCATGGGACGAAGCTGACTCGACTAGTGCATAGAGGCTACAAGAGGTTGTCAATCTCTTGTAAAACAACTAACAACTCGCATCTAACTCAGGCTCCACTCAAGTGAATGAAATCACCAAAAGCCAATCAATCATCGGCAAGCAAATCACATCCGTTACAACATCAAATGACATCCAAACGTAATGAAACTTCTAGGACAAGTTTACAAGACCTAAGCACACATGCCTATGGTCTCAAACCCCACTTTAGGTCGAGTTTCAAAATCGCGATTATTAATAGACGTGGATTTTTGACCTAGTCGTTTTCGACCCAGAATGCATCTAAATGCTTAGCAATTATGCCCCAATACCTCGCCTATGCTTAGTTTTTTATTTGAACATGTAAATTCCTAGTTATGATGAAATTAGGCCGCGGGTCAGTGATGCCAAAAGCTACAAAATACAATGAATGGCTTACGTCAATGCGTAGAGCTCTTACCTGCTGTTGGAATGCAACAAACGCATTCGCAATGTGATAACTGGAGAGGGAGTAGGAAGTGCGAGAAGGAGAGAAGTGAGCACCTTTAGCTCATGCTGTGTAATTCTTATCCAAAAACTTACAAAAATTGTCTTTTATACCTTAGCTAAGGTTTTTGGGTGGTCAAAAGTAATAATCTGGAGTTCTACCAAAGCTGGGAATTGAATGGCTGATACAATCTGGAAGCTCTCGGCTCATTTATTACAAGGTTTATCAAGAAAACAGGAGTTACAATATTCTCAATTTATCAAAATAATAATTCTTTTTACAAGGAGAACTCCAAAAAATGGTGTCCACATTAGCTTGCTGCTAACAATCTACAACTTTGGAAAGCCAGGGGGACCAATGCACAATGGAGTTCTGAAGTATCTAGTTTTTTCCCCTCACTTTAAGACTCCTACTGCTCTATTGCATTTTCTTACCAATTCTCCTGCGCTGCCCCCCAGTCTGAGGGTAGTCCATGTCGGGGCTAACAACTTGTCATGAACCTCCACCCCTCTCCACTTTCCACCTTTCGAGCCAAGTTTAGCTGCTTCTATCATATCTTTGATCATGACAACCCAAACTTGATCCTGTTTAGCCGCGGAAACAACAAATTTGGCACAACAAGCTTCTGCATGGACCATAGGGTTGAGAATTCCGAGGCCTCCTTGATTCATCGGTTGAGCAATTGATTCCCAACAGGCCCATTGACATGGCTTGGAGGATTTCGTGTTGTTTTTCCATAAAAACCTTTTCACTAGTTGTAAGAACTCTTTCTAGTGACACTTAGCCATCTTAAGAAGCAGGCTAGTGAAGGCAATATAAGGAATCATAAAGGCATTTATCACTTTTATCCGACTTGGGAATGGGAGAAGAGCATACTCCCACCTACTCATTTTTGTTTTGATTTTTTTCAAGCACCCACTCAAATCTTTGCTTATGAGTTACGTCCACCCCCAAGGGGGCTCCCAGATGTCTGAAGATATTTTCTTTTGTGACAATCTCCCCCGACCAGCCAGAAGGGTCAAATGAGTCATTTTCCAATAGGGAGATCAGCCTTGACTTCTCTACATTACACTGGGACCCCGAAGCTACTGAGAATATTTGTACAATCTCCAGAGCTTTCCTGATGACCTGGAGGCACGCCTTCAAGAAGAGGTAAGAATCATCTACAAAAAGTTTTGCTAGGAGTTGGCTATTTCCTGGCAAAGCCAGGCCTTGCAACTCCCCTCGTTCCGCACTAGCTTCGAGCTTCGTGATTAAAGGATGTGATCCTATGGCGAAAAGTAGGGGGGCTAGAGGGCAACCCTGCTTAATAGACCTTTTGACCTCAAAAGAGCCCACAACTCTATCGTTGAATAGGAGCTCTGACTAGTTTCCAGCTCCCAGTACACTTACCAGACGACATAGGCGCGGCCCAAAGCCCAGAGCTTCCATGACGGCTTCTATATATGTCCATGTTATTCTATCATAAGCCTTATCCAGGTCCAACTGTAGCAGTACACACTCTTGCTTTGTGACAGTTGCATACTCGATGCCCACCATTGCTGCCAAGATGTTATCGTAAATGGACCTTCCTTTGATGAACCCATGTTGATGGGGAGAGATGATCTTGGTTAGTAGGGGGGCTAGTCTAAGGGCTACTGCTTTAGCAATAATTTTGTAAGCCACCGACATCATCGTTATGGGCGCCAATGTTTCAATTGACTACAACAGATCTATTTGGGGATGGGTTTGATAAGCCCTCTCTTCACACTTATCTCCAACGACCCTTCGACAATGGCTTTATTGGCCAACCTTGTGGTTGGTACCTTGAGATCATCCCAAAAATCTCTATAGAATTCCACCATCATCCCATCCCAACCAGGGGAATTTTCCTTGCCAAGGGCTTGCAATGCTCGTGAACATTCGTCTTCGGAAAATGCCCTTTCCAAGAAATTAGCTTCTGAGTGGGGAATCTTCTTCTTGGCACTCTGAAGTAAGGACCCTCTGGATTCTTCCACTTCTTGGGACTGGATCTCTGGTCGTCCAATGATTTGACTAAGATAGATGAGCATCAGACCAGCCATCTAATCCTGGTTATGCACTGTTGTCCCTTTCTCATCATCGAGCGAGCGGACGTGGCCTCGGCTCTTCTTGATTTTTAAAGCCCTAAAAAAATGAGCTTGATTAGAGGCTTCCGGTTGAAGGGAAGTCTCCGTGGAGAGAAGCTTTGCCTTTTTGATATCTTCTAACTGCTCATTAGAAAGGTTAGATTTGGCTTCGAGCCATCATTTGTGCTCATCCTTAGTAGCAAGCCCATTGGCTTTTTTGGAGGTAAGCAACTGTACCTCTGCTATAAGATGCAGAAGGTGTACCTCCCTAACTTTCTTGATTCAAGGGCCCTAGGTTTTGATTGCTTTCTGGATGCTCCGAGCAAAGAGGTCCCACGCATTGTGTTTGTTGAGGTCAACATCTTTCTTGAGCTTACCTAGTGCTTTCTTGGTTAGATTCCTGAAAAGAGGGTCTTTGAATAGGTGTGCCCCTGTTACCAACAGTTTTTTCTCACCTCTTGGGGTCTGCTCCTCCCCTGTATTCTTCTTAAATGTATGTGCAGAGGTATGTGATCCGATAGGCTTTTTGTTGGGACTTCCTTCATCTCCATCACTAACGGTATCCAGTCAGCTTGGTGTGAGAAATAGCATTTGTCCAGCCCCGAGGCAATGCGGACATACTGGAGGCTTGTGTAGGTGAACCCAGGCGTGCTGTTCCATGGGCCAATTTCCCATAAGTCGATCATCGCCCATTTTTCACACAGACTTTGCTATTTAGACCTTTCCAAGCCAGCCAACATACTGGAGGAACCTATTCTATCCCTCCTCTTTTCTACCATATTGAAGTCGCCAACCAACAACCACTCACCTTCAATAGGATTATCTCTAAGATGCATCCATAGTTTAGCTCTGTCTTTTGCATTGCAAGGGCCGTACACATTCACAATGGTGAAGGGATGCCCTTCCCATCTGATTCTAATCCCCAGGATTCTACCGGATGGGTGGTTTAGAACCAACTTCGGCTCCAATTCTCCTTTCACTGGGGCGGGGGACTGTCATAAAAAATTAATATCTATCCAACCCAAATGATTTTCTCATATTAAACTGATCACTTAATGTGGGAGAATACACGGGAACAAGGGTTAAGATATAGACATATGCTTATAGATCTATCTCAACACGGGGCCAATGGTTAAGGGCCCCAAATGAGAGATGGTCTATCAAAGAGCAAGGCTAACCAATGGAGCATAAGACCTTAGGGTTAGCTTCATTGAAGACCTCCAATAATGTGTGTAAAAGTCCTTTGACCTTAGGCAAGCTAGGGCTGAGCTTGAGGTGGGAACCCGGCCTAAGCTCGAGGTGCTTGTCCTGCTTGAGGTGCTTGTCGTGCTTGAGGTGCTTGACATGCTTGAGGTGCTTGACTGGCTCCATGCTTGAGGTGCTTCACTTGCTACATGATTAAGGTGCTTGAGGTGCCTTGAGATGCTTTCCTGAGATGCTTGTGGGAACAACCCCCTAGTTCAAGTGCTTTGTCATGCTTGATGACTAAGGGGCTTGCTCATCCAAAGTCAAAAAGATCCCTACAAGGAGGGGGGCGAGCCTACAAGGGGGGGGATGAGAGAGAACACACACACACACACACACACACACACACACACAAGGGAAGCCCCAGCTTGAAGAGGCAGCAAGGACACTTGTCAAGTTCCTCCCCATGTTGCCCTCATGGTGTGCCTGAAGCCTATTGGTTGGCCACCCAAGGGGTCCAATGATAATTTAGGATATTTAATTAATTGATTTTGCATTTATCAAGTCATCTCTCTCAAAGGGGAAAGGGGACACTTGTCCCAAGGCTACCCCTGTTGCTTGTAATGGCTCGTGCTTGTGATTGGCTAGGCCTGGAGGGGTCCAATGAGCTTCAAGCATGAGCTACAAGGGGGGTCAACCCAAGCAAGCTAGGGGGTTTCTTAGGGGGTATACTCACCCACACACACTCACAAACACTCTCATGGGTACTATGCAAAGTGCAAGAGCTCCCTCTCCTTCTCCAAGCAAGTAGAGGTTGAGAGCCTACACCAACACTCTTGGCTATGGAGTGCAAATCCAACCAAGAGCCATGCTTCAATGCTTAAGCTTGCCATCTCCTTCTTCTTCATTACTATGCTATTATGTATGCTAGCAACAAGAGTATGATAAGTGAGGAACTAATTCTTTCTCCTACGAAATGTTTCTTCTTCCTCTTCCCTACCCTCATTCCCTGCTAGCTCTCTCCACCTTCGAAGGTGTTTGAGGTCTTGGGACTGAGGCTTGGGATAGATAATGCTTTCTACAAGTGCATGTTATGCTTATTGCAAGAAGGCTAATGGTTTATTGCAAGTAGATTAATTACTTAATGCAAGTAGATTAATTGTATCGCAAGGTAGATTAATTATTGCTTTAAGCACAAGTTGATGCATAAAAGTATACATCTTCATGCACTCAAATGATTTAGGGAACACAAAGATTAATGATGTTCACAAGTTCTTGATTGTTTCCAAGCTAATATTGATTGTTGAAATTATGCAAAATCTTGGTGTGTGAACCTTCCACCTTCATATTGCCAAGGAGGTCTCAAAGAACACAAGATTGTATTGTACCAAGTCTCTCTTAATGAGAGAATCTATAATACAAATGCCTTTTGGAGGGGGGACCGGCTCCACATAAATCCGGTCCTCAACTGTTGTCATATTCTCTACACTCTCTCTCTTGTAAAAGTATTGTTCATGCCTAGTTAATTAAGTGTTATGATAGAGTTGCTACTACCAATTAAGTTCACCCTCTATGCTCTCAAAATTGCTCACTCTAATTCTCTTAATTCCGCTATTCTCTAAGTTCATAGGCCATTCCTATTACATTGGTATTAGAGCATTTGGTTTCTCTTTTCTTGCTTAAGAAGAGGGGTCCTTAAGTAGCCTATAAATGGTTGATGTTGTTAATTATAATAGGGTAAGTGGAACTGGGATCTAATATCGGTTTTGTTAAGCCCACTATGTGGGGGATGGTGCACACCTCGGGAGCTTTGGACTTAATAATGGAGTCTTTTTAGACTTGCCTACGGCTTTACCATTATTGAGCCATAAGAAGTCCGAAAGGAGCTAGCCCTTGGCAATTCTGCTATGTTAGACCTACTCCTCTACTCTCTATAATTAACCACTTTGAGCCGTGGGTGTAGATACTTAAGAGCCGATTTTCAAAGGCTAAGAGGAGTGGCAACTAAGGTTTTGAATTGCCAAAGCATACACTAAGTACATACATAAATTCTGTTAACATGGCTGACAATAATCAAGAGAGTAGAATGAACATTGATAACTTTGATTTTGCACATGAAAGTGCTAATGATGATGCTCCCATGTTTATCAAATGTCTTGTTTCTAAGCTGCAACAAGCTATGGAAAACCCATTCCTACAAGGTGAAGTTTTCCAACAACTTCATAGTTATGGGATTCTCCAAACTCCCCCAAAAGAGAGAGCACCTGAGAAGTCTCTTCATGAGATTTCCAAGAGAGGGCTCTCTACGGTGAGAGAAGAGGAGAACCCATACGAAGCGCTTAAATGTTTACTAGCGGGCTTACCTCCATCCAAGAAGAAAGATAAAGTCTCTACTTTAGAGCCTTCACCAAGAGGAGGAGAAGGAAGTGAGTCTTCCAATACTTCCAAAGATATGGCTCCAAGAAGACGGCAGCCTCAACGATCTCCAACTTCCCCCAAGAAGGAAAGATCGCTGCAAAGTCCTCCTCCTCGTTATCACAAAAGGGAAGAGAGGTACCAAATAAAGGAAAAGGAGAGAAAGAGGTCACCCTCTTCTCCATCTTCATCAACTTCCTCATATTCCAATGAAGGTAGCGGCTCTTCTCTCAAAGAGCCCCAGAGGAAAGGCCATCGCAAGTTCTATCCGGTATGGAGAAGGTCCAAGAAGCTAAAGAAGTTCAAAGAGGGAGGGAAGAACACCACTTTTCTTGCCTATGCTGGCACCTTTGGTGCTATGGACAAGGTCTTGGCCTTCATCCAACAGCTTGATGCGGCCTTTGGTGATGAGGGCTTCACAGAGTCCTCTAAACTGCGTCAAGTATCTATGCATTACCAAAGTTCCGCTCGACAATGGTGGGATAGCCTACGAGCCCAAAGAAAAGCTCCAAAGACATGGAAGGCTTTAAGAGCCTCCATCATAAAACAGTTTTTGGCAAGCAACGCTCAAGAAAATGTCCTCACAGAATGGCAAAACTTGAAACTCTCTCCCTACGAGTCTATCCAAAAGTATGTAGATAAGTTTTGGGATTTATTTCTCAAAGCCACTATCTACAAAAAGATAGACTTTGGGGAGCAAGAGAAACAATTATGTGCGGGTATTTCTGAAGAGAAGGCCGAGTATATTAACTCACAAAGGCCTAATACCATATCGGCGGTCATACACCATACTATGGTCGCCTCTCAAATCGATTCCCAACAAGGGGTTAAGAAAAAATCTAAACCCATGGAAGTGAAGGATCAAAATGAGCCTAGAGGGAGGACTAATGCTCAAACTTCCTCCAAAGGCAACTCTAGCAACACCGATAACAAAGTTAAGGAGAAAGGAGTCTATAAAGGTAAGAATAAACTCTCTGCAATAGAGCTAGAGTGTTATCGTAAGGATAACAAATGCTACAAGTGTGGACAACAAGGGCATGTCTATCGTGCTTGTCCCCAAAGAAATGCACGCAACAAGCCACCTTGAGTTTCTATGTTGGAAACTCCAAAAGAGGATGCTTATAGAAAAAGGCTTTTGTTTTTCCTATGCTAGGAGATATGTACATACATGTTTATGAGTCGGATAGTATCCTATTCCTTGTAAATATGCATGCTTTCACAAGTTAATGAAAATTTATATTTTCATATACATGATTTCTGTTAGAAAGTCTATAAATGAATTTAATGTTTCAACCAATAACAATATTATTAAATAATAATAATAATTAAAAAAAACGAGAATCAAGAGGAATTAGAATTGTCTAAATTCTTAAATGGATTCCAAAATGTTTTTAATGATGATACCCCCGTGAGCTATCTCCACAATGAGGGGACAATGGCCATACAATGGAGCTTTTACCATGAAGCTCATTGCCTAATAAGCCTCCTTATTGAGCTTTACAAGCTCCACAAGAGGAGTTCAAAAAGGCAATAACATGGACTGGTAAGTTTCGAGAGAGATTCAATAATTAGGTCACATTATCTCTAAAGGTGGTATTTCTATGGATCCACAAAAAGTAGAGGTAATAAAAGATGGCCTAATCCAAGGAATCTACATGAGTTGCAAAGCTCTAAAGGTATGAGTGCATACTAAAGATGCTTCATAGGAAAAATCCATGCTTATAGCAGGTCCAATACATGACTTAACAAAAAAGAACGTTAAGTATACATGGACCGCAAAGAGAGAAAAATACTTCTAAAAGTTTAAAGAGAAACTTATTTCTCAACTTATGGGATCTCTCAAAGCTATTTGAGGTCCAACGTAATGCCTGGATGATTTCCTTTGAGCAAAACTTTGCTTCAAGAAGGGAATACCATAGCATACGAGATTCAAAGACTCAACTCCAATGAGCGAATGTTGGTCATATACAAAAGGACCTATGAGCTGTTTTAAATGCTCTAGACACATGGAAGTACTTCTTGCGGACTCCATTCATGATGCAAACCAAGCTCTTGGACAATCAAATGAGGTAGGAAAATTTCTTTTTGCAACTTAAATTCTACTTTGCTCACATTGCTGGCAAGCACAATCATGTAGCCGATGCACTTTCCCAATGGCCAAGGGTAGATAGGATATCAATAGCAACTTACAATGAGCTATGTTTTATGATAGTTAAATATGCTTCTAACCCAGGCTTTAGGGATATGATAATAGCCTTACAAATGGAAGAAAAAGAACCACTCACGTAAAAGGATGGTTATCTTCCATACCTCAATAGGCTATATCTTCCTTACTTCCCATGCTCCTTCCATATGCGGGGCAAAGAGGAATTCGAATTTACTTTGCTAAGAGTGAAAGCATACTTGTATTGGCTTACCAAGAAACAATAACATACAAGAGAATGTTTCAAAATGTATGGTATACCAAAAGATGAAGTATGAAAAAAGGACCATGGCTTGCCAACATCCAATTGTGTCGAATAGAAATCCTACTATGACCACTAATTTTTGATAGAGTCTCTATCAGAAGTAGAGTAATCCTCTTATGTCGGCCTACTATTCCAACGGATGGCCAAAAGCAAAGTTACAAAACTAATGATCCTTGATCTACTAATAGCCTGTGATTCGAAGTAGATCAATGCTCAAAATGAGAGAAGTACTTATCTTAACAACAGTATGTCTGTAATAACGTGAACATACTTCTAAGGAGAAACTACCTTTCGAGGCTAAAGACGGAAGATCCAAAAGTCCCTTGTAGCTTAAGATACCTGGGAAGATCTTCATTGCAAAGGAGTATAGCCGAGATCAAAACGAATCCTTTTACAAGATTAAACAGGCTATATCCATTTATTAGGTAAGCAAAAGAGGCTCCTACCGTTAGGCACAAAAGAGCCTTATCCTTTTTTTTTTAAAAAAAAAAAGAAGAAGAAAAAAAAAAGTTGGGTCTTACTAAACTTCCCCAAGGCTCATCTAAGGCAAATTATACACAAATAAAGACCCGCCACAGATCAAGGATGAAGCAGAGGAGCTCCAACCCAAGTTCATCCTTCAACAAGAAGACAAGGTATTAAGAAATGGTAAAGATTACTGACAGTATCTTATTTAATTATCCTTTCAAAGATGCTAAATGCATGCAAAGAACATGGCTTAAGGATAATATGAACCTTGTTAATGATGCTTACAATGACACAAAAGAGTAAGCAAATGTAAAAGAAATTCATTTTAAATGATCAACGTTTTTGTCTTATAGGACTCTCTTTTTATGTTTTGTGCACAAATTTTAAAGTATGCATACTTAGGATCATGTTTGTGGTGACTACGTCTCCCAAACACCAAGTAGAACTTGTCACTCTACTTTGGAAGTATGATATGGACTAAAAAGAGCAAACATGCTTGCGGCAGACAATGTCTCAAGCACCAAGTGGATTAGTCATCCACTCTGGAATGATGTCGTAGGGTAAAAATGGATCCTCTACCCGCTAAGACCAATGGACTAATGGGTGAGACTTTACCATCTCTACCTCATAGTCGAGGACGACTATGATTTCAAGAGAGAGGTAATGTCATAAAAATTAATATCTATCCAACCCAAATGATTTTCTCATATTAAACTGATCACTTAATGTGGGAGAATACACGGGAACAAGGGTTAAGATATAGACATGTGCTTATAGATCTATCTCAACACGGGGCCAATGGTTAAGGGGCCCAAATGAGAGATGGTCTATCAAAGAGCAAGGCTAACCAATGGAGCATAAGCCCTTAGGGTTAGCTTCATTGAAGACCTCCAATAATGTGTGTAAAAGTCCTTTGACCTTAGGCAAGCTAGGGCTGAGCTTGAGGTGGGAACCCGGCCTAAGCTCGAGGTGCTTGTCCTGCCTGAGGTGCTTGTCGTGCTTGAGGTGCTTGACATGCTTGAGGTGCTTGATTAATATGCTTGAGGTGCTTGACTGGCTCCATGCTTGAGGTGCTTCACTTGCTACATGATTAAGGTGCTTGAGGTGCCTTGAGATGCTTGCCTGAGATGCTTGTGGGAACACCCCCTAGTTCAAGTGCTTTGTCATGCTTGATGACTAAGGGGCTTGCTCATCCAAAGTCAAAAAGATCCCTACAAGGAGGGGGGTGAGCCTACAAGGGGGGGGATGAGAGAGAACACACACACACACACACACACACACACACACACACACACACACAAGGGAAGCCCCAGCTTGAAGAGGCAGCAAGGACACTTGTCAAGTTCCTCCCCATGTTGCCCTCATGGTGTGCCTGAAGCCTATTGGTTGGCCACCCAAGGGGTCCAATGATAATTTAGGATATTTAATTAATTGATTTTGCATTTATCAAGTCCTCTCTCTCAAAGGGGAAAGGGGACACTTGTCCCAAGGCTACCCCTGTTGCTTGTAATGGCTCCTGCTTGTGATTGGCTAGGCCTGGAGGGGTCCAATGAGCTTCAAGCATGAGCTACAAGGGGGGTCGACCCAAGCAAGCTAGGGGGCTTCTTAGGGGGTATACTCACCCACACACACTCACAAACACTCTCATGGGTACTATGCAAAGTGCAAGAGCTCCCTCTCCTTCTCCAAGCAAGTAGAGGTTGAGAGCCTACACCAACACTCTTGGCTATGGAGTGCAAATCCAACCAAGAGCCATGCTTCAATGCTTAAGCTTGCCATCTCCTTATTCTTCATTACTATGCTATTATGTATGCTAGCAACAAGAGTATGATAAGGGAGGAACTAATTCTTTCTCCTACGAAATGTTTCTTCTTCCTCTTCCCTACCCTCATTCCCTGCTAGCTCTCTCCACCTTCAATATCTTGTTTTAGTAGAGCATGTACTCCTTGGTTGGCCCCTTTGGCATGTCCTGAATGCTCTCATTGAGCTCATCTCTTATATCCAGATCGGGCCCTTCAAATTCTTGCTCCTGTTGCCCTTAGTGTGATGCTCCAGGCAAATCTGGCACTTGTTGTCCAGGTAACAGTTGTGGTTGAGTCTGGGCTTTGTCTGCTTTGATTTGCTGTTGAAAAACCAGATCTTCTTTTTCCTTTAGCAGTGTGTCACCGATCTGCTTCTGAATCTGTAGTTCGGCGCTTGCTTGAGCTAGTTGTTGCTCCATTTCTTTTAACTTTAGCTCATTTGCAGCCATCTGGGCCACCATCCCTGATATGAGTAGCTGCCTTTGAAGCTTCTCTTGCTCTAGATCTTCTTTTAGCGCTGCTATAGTGTTCACTGCCGTGGAATCGTCAGATGTGGAGACCAATGCCCCAGCAGATTCCTGATTCGCCATTAAAGTCGTCAGAGTGCCTTTGACAGTGCTGTAGGAACTGCTGAGTCTTTGGAATCTTGCACTCTCGTAGGCAAGCTGCTCCGTTGCTTTCTGAACTCTTGCCGTCAGCTCTTGGCACTGCTTCTCTTTGGCTGTCAAGTCTGTCCTGACGTCCACCAAGTCTTTGAGTAGAGACTGAGCGCTGTTGCTCAAGGTCTCTTTCCTCTGTTGTGTGTTCTAGTTGCGTCCTCAAGCCCTCTAACTGTTCTTGTCCTGATGCTTGCTTTTGTTGGGCTTCTGGTACCTACCTTTCCTTTTCACTCAGCACCACATGCTGACACTGGAATCTCCGTTCCAATTCCCGTAGAGTTTGTTTGTAATCAAAACCAGCCACCACTGCCTGGCAGGCTTCTTGGTATCCGATGGATTCTGTAGGAGGTATAACTTCCTTTTGCGAGGTTGAAGGGGAGGAGTTGGCTATTTTTTGTTCAATGGAGAAGGGGGAGGAGGAGGATATTTTGGTGATGGAGGAGGCGATTTTCTAGGCGAGGGAGGAGGTGATTTGGGCGAGGGAGGAGGTGGAATTGATTCTTCTCGTACATGTCTCTTCTTGGAAGTCTCTTCTCCTTGTTGCAAAGCCGATGCTTCCGCTTTTATTTTCTTTAAAATCCTGATTATTCTTTTGCGGGTGAGATCCGCCGCCCGTCGCGCTCCCAGATTCCTGTCTCTTTGGATCTTTTTAAGTTGTTCCGCCTGATTTGTCTCATCAGCCGCGTCTTTCTCCTTCGTTCCTTTAGTGGACTACGAAGAAAGGTCCACTTCCGCAGCCTTCTGTTCTGCTTCTAACCTTTTCTTCTCAGCCCGTAGGCGAGTTGCATTTTCTATCCTTTCTTGCCTTTCCCTTTCGAATCTCCTTTTTTGTGCCTGTTGTGTTTCAGCCGCTCGAGCCTGTCTGTCAGCCCGCAATTTGGTTCATCTTTCCTTGACTCTTTTTTGAGCTTCCGCGTATGCTTTTTGCATGTTCGACTGTGGTACTGCAGTTCTCTCACTTCTTTTTCTCTCTAGCGGCTTTGTGGAGTCTTCCTCCTCACTTTCCTCAAACTCTGAAGGCACTTTGTCTTTAGAATCTTGAGACTTTCCTTCATCATCTGTCTCCGTTTTTTCTTCATCACTCGAACTTTTATTGGTGGCCTTTGCTGAGCGTGATGATGTCGCGCCAGGGGTCGTCCTTACGGAATGAGCAACCAGCTTAGCTTTCTGGATTAGGTCCGTTTGAGAGATGGCAGCTGGCAAATCTTCGATCATTCCCAAAGCCTGGTATGCTATTCTGGTTAGCATCGGCCCTGCACTCATGTAGCTTTTGTTTTTTGCCAAGCTTTTCAAATTTTCTTCAATCAGATTGTCCAGAATGTAAGAACCGTAGTCGCAGCGAATGGTTCTATTTTCTGCCGTCGCTAGAGCCATGACTACGGCAATGTGCAGGATTGGCTCGGTGTAGCGAGGAGGCTTTTGTACTATGAAATGCTGAGATATCAATCTCATCGGCAATTCCAGCTCTCCGTAAATCATGTCACTGTATTTGTATTTATTTCCCTTTGCTTTGACGAATGCCTTCTCATTGTCCAGTGACTTTGTCTTTGCCAGCAAATCGTGTTGCCCTGGAAGGAAATGTAAAGCTTCGTTGATGATTTCCTTCGTGATCTTTACTTTCACCTTCGACCCATCCTTGTCTGTGAGCATTGCCTACCCATCATATTGTATCGAGCTCATGAGCTCGTGGGACCTCATGTAATCTGTTCCCCATGGCTGTAATCTGAAAAAATTTCTCCAAGTGTATAGCTCGCACTACCTCTATTACCTCCGGCCTTTGGAGGAGATTCCATATCTCGCGTGGCATGATAGTTGTCTTTACCAAGTCACCATCCGCATCCTTAAACTTCGAGATGAATATGTGGGCAGGGATTTGAGCAAGTATTTCATCCGAGATGTGAGCCTTTTCATTTGTGGCGAGCTCCTCCACTTCATATGGTGCTGTTGTCCACTGCCTTTCTTTCTTTTGGCGAGGCATTCTGTGTTAGGAGAATCACAAGCTGTCAGGATTTTCCCTTCTCAATCAATTGCATTTAGACTTTTAGTAAAAAACAAGTCAAAAGTTAAAATTGATCATAACTTGAAGAAATTTCATCCATTCTTGTCCATATTTCACCAGTGGGACTAGGAAGACTAGAGCTATGACTAATAAAAATCTGAGCCAATTCTGGGTCTGAGGTACACCGATCGCGATCGTAGTACAGAGACCAAATTTAGATTTGATCACATGAGTGTGTTGCTGATAGTTGGAGGGTCATTTTGATCCACACTGTGTGTCATTTGAACCACTTTTGAGTTTACAGGTCCCGCTTTTGGGTTACAAGTGGGTTTTGGACTACACTCTGACTTTTCATGAGTTTTTGATATCCAAATGGCTTGAAACTTGGTTGGTGACTTGAACAAGATGTATACAAGGGATCTGATAGGTTTTTGTCAAAATCTGAAGCTGGGGTACACCGATCGCGATCGGTGTTCTGGGCCTGTTTTTGGTGAAGACTAGATGGTCATGAACCCTTAAGCCCGCCTAGCCCACTGATGATTTATTTCCAAGTTTGGACTTAAAATGAACAAATTTGAGCCATTTTTCACTGTTTGACCATATTTTACTAAGTCTAACCATATTGGGTTTTCCTGATGAATTTTGGATGGACCCTAGAGTTAGTTGAAGTTAGTTTAAGAGCTCCCACTGCTTCCATGATGTTCTGCTACCATCAGCCTACTCCATTGTCTGATTTTGACCTTATCAGGAACTTTATACCCTGTCTTAGGAGGTTTTCGAGATTTGTGCATTTTTCAGGCATTCCTTGGGTATCCATGTGATATTTGAGCATCCCTAAGTAACCTTTTGGTCTTTGGCATTGACTCGGCTCCAATTCTATCTTTGTGTGATCATTCGAGATTGAAACGACTATATTTGCACTTGTAGGAGATTCCGAGATCCATTCGAGGGTTTCTACATCTGTTCTGACTCTCAGTTGGACAAGTGTACCTTTCAAACCATCCATCAGTATTTTTAACAAGATTTTGGCAGTTGTAGGTCAATTTTTTCCCTTTTTGGTTGTGTTTGACAAATTGGGCCCATTCCAAGAGCAAAACTTGTGCATTTTCCTTGAAAATTCAAGAGAGTGTATTTTTAACTGAGTTCCAAACATGGGCCAAGTCAAAAGTTGCAAAATCTGCATCTGGGGGCACCGATCGCAATCGTACCATGGAGACCAAAATTGATTTTGACACCAACAGATTGTAGGCCAGGCTGAGGGGAGGTATTTTGCAAGATCTATCCCAATTTTTGTCAGTGAGGTACAACGATCGTGATCGGTGTACCACCACCAAATTGTGATTTGACCACATGGCTTTGTTCTTGACCTTGTGGGGAGCACATTGATGTGTTCTGTGGCTGAAAAAGTTTTTGATTGGATGCCTCTAAGGGCCCTTGACCTCTTTGACCCGATCCGACTTTGATTCGATCCTTTCGCTCGTTTGTGCATTGATTCGCGCTTGCATGCATAATAGACTTGATCTTTACTTGATAGGGAACATACCTATGAAATCTGGTGTGAAATGCTGGCTCCAACCGTCCGTACGGGGTAGAAATGTGACAGCTCGCTCTAGGGCAAAAAGCTCTCTCCTTCTCTCTCAAAAGGTGAAAATGAACAATGAGCTAGAATTTGGCCTACCTGACCTATATCTTCCCGAGATTTCCGTGACACAGGGCTGATTTTTCTCACCTTTGATCCCGATATAATCTGCATACCACTTGTGGGTCGAACCGTTTGCCATTCCGGCGTCGTATGACCATTTGATGCGATTTTGGTGAAATGTAGTCATGATCATTAAGGCCGAAATTTGACATCTTTAGATTAGCTTCATATCTTTCATGCTTGATAACCTTATCATGATACTTCGGCGTTTGCTTCCAGAACTTGATTCCGACACTTGTGAGCGAGATTTTTTTAAAATTTTTTTTGATGTTTATTAATGAAAATCAAACAAAATAAATTGAAAATACTTATTAACTGGCAAAAGTTAGCCAAAATTATTATACTCACCCCTAAGCATATATTTTCTCTAGAAGCATCCCAATGCTCCGGATTTTGTCATTACAGTTCATTATTATGCTGGTCGAATGATACAAAAACGCTAAAAATGCTAGGTTTTGATCGAATATGTTCAAAACTGAACTCTAAATAATGAAAAACCACACACATTATGTACATATATACATGTTTGACCCCTTAATGGCCCTGACTGTTTCTAGATTCATCAATTACTCCCCCCTTCCTTGTCTGAGTCGTACCGGACGAAGGTTGGTGCATGTGCATGGGTGTTGAAAACTGTGTCTATGCATGGCCTTGTAATGTGGCCCTATTCTGATGTTTGAGACAATGTGTTGGGTAACAATGTGCTGTGCAAGATGCGGGGACTGAAAGTAGTTTCCAGTGGCTTTTGATGGCGAGGGTAGCTGTTTATGGAACAGGAGAGCTTGCAGTTGAATTTCTCTTTCCCTGATTGTTGGTGTTGTGACGACAACTATTTTTGGAACCCATTAAAAACCAAAAGGGTAAAAGGAGAGTAAGAAAACATTAGAAATGTGCTTGGCTTTCCTCGGGCACTCTGGAGATTTTTTTGGATAGATTTTCTGCTCCACAAGCTCTACATTTCACTCATAATCTTAGTTTTTTTGAGAATATCTGTTCTTGTTGGGTGCTAAAGGCATTGAAAATCTCTGTCCCTATGGGTGCATAATCTCAGTTTTGGTTGCCTATCATGGATATTACTTATGGAAAATTGGGCTTACTACATGAGAATTGGCATAACATGATAAGTAGGTTATGATGATTGTAACATGGGGGAGCCTGGTGGCCTTGACTTGCAAAAAGACTGACACACAACATGTTGCTGAATATTGGATTAATGTTTGGCTGAATAAATCTCTGTCCCTATGGGTGCATAATCTCAATTTTGGTTGCCTATCATGGATACTTATGGAAAATTGGGCTTACTACATGAGAATTGGCATAACATGACAAGTAGGTTATGATGATTGTAACATGGGGGAGCCTGGTGGCCTTGACTTGCAAAAAGACTGACACACAACATGTTGCTGAATATTGGATTAATGTTTGGCTTTTGGTTCTTGGATGATTGCCTTTAATCTGGCCCTTTTAATCTGAAATTTTTCTTGCCTCATGAATAAAGATGCCTAGCTCATGCTGATGCTGATACATGCCAAGTACTAGTCTTCAAATCCTACATTCCTGCTCTTTGAATTTGTTATATACCTATAATGGGAAAGACTTGGGCATAAAAAATTGTGAGACTAGTTCCTAATACTAGTTTTTTATAGCTAA
Source organism: Adiantum capillus-veneris (assembly GCF_014529385.1). Lineage (NCBI taxonomy): Eukaryota > Viridiplantae > Streptophyta > Polypodiopsida > Polypodiales > Pteridaceae > Adiantum > Adiantum capillus-veneris. Next base: position 148,752,577 of record NC_140951.1, read on the forward strand.
ACTCTGGCCTTGTTTTGTGTTGGAGACCTTTTTGAGAAAATTTGATAACTAGTCTAAGCTTGGACACAAAATAAGAAGCATTTTTGCTGGTCTGTTTACTAGAAAAAGCTAATAGTTGGTTTTTCTGGACTCATCCTGCTCATTTTACTAAGCTTGAGAATTTATTAATCTAATCTATGCAATCTCTGTAGTAGTTTTGGTTGCCTATCATGGAAACTTATGGAAATTTGGTTTTACTACCTGAGAGTTGGCATAACATGCTACCTAAGGAGGTTATGATGTTGTAACATGGGGAGCCTGGTGGCCTTGACTTGCAAAAAATCTGACATATAGCATGTTGTTGAATACTGGATTAATATTTAGCTTTTGCTTCTTGGTTGATTGCCTTTAATCTGGTCCTTTTAATCTGAAATTTAGCTTGCCTCATGAATAAAGGTTCCTCGCTCATGTTGATGCTGACATGCCAAGTACCGGTCTTATAAACAGAGATAGGCAATAAAACACCTGATGACTGTGGGGGTATTAATCATAAGGGATAGGCAATAAAACACCTGATGACTTAGCCAGATCTTTTCACTTCTATTTTTCTGACCTTACTAGATTTTGTCATGTTGGCTTGCTTTTTAGACCACTACAAGCTTTTTTAATTCTAGCATTATTCTCTAGCTCTACCTATCTGAAGTTGTATAACTAGTTTTTTAATGAGCCTTGGAGGAATTCCATTATAGGATTTTTTTGGAAAATTGGGTTTTTGGGGTTCGCAATAATGGATTGTCGAGCTTGCCTCGGCTGCACCCCAAATTATTTTGGTCTCTACTTCTTGTTTCAAGGTTATAATATTGCCGGTGATTGACTTTGGAATACTCTCACTAATAGAGTAGGTTTTTTTACTAGTTGAAGGACTCAACTTTGATCCGTACTATAGGAGTATAGTTACATTGCAAAGCTTCTCTACACACTTCAAAGTTGTGCTTACATATTTTTGGTTGAACTCAGGGATGCTTTGACATGGTATAACTCTTTGATACAGTTTTGATAGGAGTACTCAAAATATGGAAAATACTTGTAATTTGGTTACTTTAATATTTAGGGCAGTAGTTAGTCTAATAATTTTAAGTTTGACAAGGATTACAAGTGATAGGTTCTTTGAAGCCTTCTATACGTAGCCAAGTCTAAGATATCTGTTGTCTTGACTATATGGATACAGGTGATAATTCTATGTTGACTTAAATGGTTTATCTTGTTGTTGTCCGCCGACTTTGAGTCTTACCGTGTGGCGAGCGAGATTTTTCGATCGAAGGAAAATCCGAGCAAATGAATAAAGAAACCAAATGGGCTTTGATGAGAAAGATGAATGAAGATCCTACTTTAATAATAGTAGGATCTTGAATCCCTAAGTAATTGTAGCAATATGATTGTTCAAAATTAGACTCTAGATTCTTTTGCGCAGTTGATACTTGATGTCAAGCAATGAGAAACCCAAGCTAGTAGCAAATCTATTACAAACCATGCAATGATCCACAACTACATTCAACACCATAATTTTTATTTTAACTTTAAATTTTATGGAGCAATCTAATGCAAGTCAACAATGCTCATACATCTACAATGTTTATAAACTGTACTAAGAGAGAATTTCCATATCTTATACAAAAAAAAGAGAGATTTCTTTACAGTTGTAAGATAACAAGTGGAATATTTAGTGGAATATAGAGAACAGCATGTCGTGCCTCTGCACTCTAATGAAAACAAGAAATGCTATGGTTCTATCTCGTGAATATGAAGAGTCACACTCGTCATCAATAAAGACATTGTGTCTCTGACACTTCTTGTGGGTGTCAAAATCGTATCGTATATCAACAGCTATGGTTTTTGCAATCCCCTCAACATAAAATGGCAACACACTTCCATACAAAAAGAAAAAGATAAGTCTCACAATCCACATGCAAGCAATACAAAATCTACATCATAAAAGCACAAGAAATCTCAAATTGTTGTTTGAATCATTATCCATAATTTTCAAATACTAAACAATGATACAAAAAAGTGACAAAATAGCATAAAAGTATGATGGAAACATAAAATAGGTGGGGGAAATGAATTGTAAGGTGGAGTCTCACTAATCATCAAAGGGGTTGACACACGAAGGCATGTCACCCACATCATCAACATCAAGAGAGGTGGAGGATCCCTCTCTGCTTCGCTTTTTAGGGTGAAATAATGGTTGCACATGATCTGAAATCAAAGTGTCATCAATGTCGACTGTTGCACACACCCACCCTGTGCCTAAGCATGCTGCCAATACGGGCGCTGTACCACATCCCAACTCTAAACAAAGACCTCCATGCCTACAAAGAAGCTCCACAAAACATGCAATAAAAGAGTGACTTCGTTGCAAGCCACCACGCCACAGCTCCCTTGATGATGATCTGGCTAGAGAAGACTCTGGAAGATGGTGCATCATGTAAGAATCCAAAGGCTGCATGCCAAGACGATTGAATAGTGGGGTGCTACCACAAAGCAAGGTGGTTGCGTGCCAACCCTATGCACCATAAGTAAGAGAGAACAACGACACTACACCACCACATAGACAATAAGAGGGCAATCACAATAATAATACCACACCAAAATGAGAAACAAACAAGTTAATATGTAGAAGAGCATTACCTCAATCCGACCACCAAAGCTATTACCATAACCATAAGCTCCATGATGGAGGACCACAATGCGATGATAAATAGCCATCTCTGATGCACAACAAAATCTCTCAACCCAGCTAATGGTATCTCCTGCAAGAGGTTTCAAAAGTCACAATAAAAAACACACAACAAAAATCAACAAGTATTGTATAAAATTATGATTGAAGCAAAAACCTGCCATAAAGACCATGATCAACAACCACCATGAGTCTGAAAAACTCGAATATGCAAGTTGCATGCCTGCACGAACATGATCCTCGCTACAAATATCCCAAAGGGGTACAACAGGGGAGGCTAATGGGGAACCACCAAAGGGAAAATCCAAAAAAATAAAATCAACAACCCATGCGACTGTTCTCCCACCACGCATGCACAAGGTCCCATCAAGGTGTGCACATCCCATGTGCTCATGAACACGAATCCATGCTAAATGTCGAACATTGGCCCTAAAATCAGCAGCAATGGCTATGTAGTCCCCAGAAATGGCCATGCATTGTGAGTCAGGCAATGAGGACAGAGAAGACAAGGGAGTATCAATGATGTAGACAAAAGAAATGGTTTTCTTTGCAACAATCTCCCCAAGAGGTACTGCAATACAAGAGGCTAAACAAAGTGACTTAAATCTAATAAATGAACGAAACAAACGATTGCATCGCAAGTGAAAGCTAACCATGCTCTCCCTCCATGTTTGCATCCACCCTAGTCTCAACAATCACCTCCTTTCCCTTGCGAGAAGTATTTGTAGCTTGAAAAAAGAAAAAAAACACAATATTACCGGTATGTATAACAAATAATTTTAGGAAAAAGAGAATTTAAGCTCTTAGACAAATTATATTTGAGGCTGTTTTGAGTAACCATTACCGGATATCACCTCATCCACTCTAAGAGGGACAAGCACATCGACGGATGTGCCACCAACTCTCATAGTATCGTGAAGCTCTCTCTCTCTCTCTCTCTCTCTCTCTCTCTCTCTCTCTCTCTCTCTCTCTCTCTCTCCAATACATGCCCAGAAGCCATGTCTATCCACCATGGACATGCCTCCATCTCCCAAGTAGTGAGCTTATGCATGGAAGGGGAGTACATGCATCCTTCCCCAATACATAGTTGTGCCCACTGCTTAGCTAAGAATGGAATCCCTGGTAGAAAGCCTTTTCCAACCAAGAGTATAGAAATAAAAAAACAAAATAACATCACTACACACTTCGTAATTATGGAAAGCTTGAAATAAAAGTATGATGAGCTTGACCTGTATGCTAGCCGTTGAGATGCCATGCGTACCGTGTCCACTTTCTTCATAGCTTGCTTGTCAACATCTTTTGTCTTAGCTTCAAGAGAGGTCTCCAAAGGATAAAGATAGGGTCGTGCTTCAAACTTGAGCTCCTCAAAGTAAGAGGCAAGAGAGCAATCATGAGGCAACAAAATACCACCACCAATGTTGCTCAAGTCCTCCACAAACTTTGTGGCCCTATAAAAAATCCTTTGTAGAAGGCCCTCTCTACGGATCCAACTACATAACAAAGAAGATGAGAAAAAACTAAAATAATCACAAAAAACTAGCAACTCTACATCAAAGATTCTTGAAAGTCAAAAGAAACTTTACTCACATGTGATACACATGATCTCCTTTATTTAAACCATAAGAGGATCTAGTAATCTTATCTGCCTCAGGCAAGGAAACCCATAACAGTTTTCTCAAGACAGGAGCATCATGCATAGCAATCAAGTTCAGTTTCTCAAGCATAGCCCAACTATCAGGACCCCATTTGAGTGCAAGAACTCGAACCATCCAATCCGGTCCAAGATTCGGATCAACAGTATTTAGCAACTGTAGTTTTTGAGCAACGAATAGAAAACCAAGTTTTAACAGCTATTACACTATGTGCAAAACACCCAAAACAAAAATAATTCAACCACCTTCCCGACGCGCTCTCCATATTTGAGTGCTAAATCATTCAATATTTTCTCCTCCTCTTTTATAAGTTCTTCATTTGTCATTGTGTGCCTAGCTTGCTCTATTCTTTGGCTCAATTCCTTGGACATTTGAACCTTCAACACATACTTAAAAATAAATAATTTGCAAAATACAAGCACATACTCTTTGGCTCAATTACTTGGATATTTTATCCTTCAATACACAATTTAATATATGTAATTTTCACAAAAAGCAAATATAAGATCGTTCAGCTTTCCCAAGTACCGACGAGTAAGTGGATACCAAGGCTCCACACCCTTCGAGTATTTCTTACGGACTGCAGCAATCAACTTTTGATCTTTTTCTGGTAGCCCTATTACATAGGCTTTATGATCTGCTACACAAATGTGGGAGCAGTTGACAAGCTCATCCCTAAGATGCGTGACTACAAGAGCATGTGTATTCATGCTACTCCAAGGTCATATACAATATATACAAAGTCAGAAACACAACATAGAAATTTTCTCCTAAAATATATAGAAAGTCATGAAGCTTACAAATTTGTTCTTTGCAAGCTACTAAGCAGAGCTATCTCTGGCACTCGAGTAGGATCAATAACTGTACAAAGAACACTACAATGTTTCTCTCGATCAACGGAGAATCTCTCTTTAATAGAAGCCATCCAAGCGACCGTTCTATGATTACCCTCTCAAACATAGAATATTTTATTAGGGAGAACTTGAAGATTTGGTCTTTTAGAAAGCTCAATTTCAAACTCTTTATGTATATCAACCCATATTGGGTCCCATGAAGTAAGAAGGTCCTCTACAAAAAGGATAATCATAGACAGAAAAGCACACTTAACTACTATTTATGAGAACAACAAAAAACACCATAGAAATAGAGAGTAGGAAAGACCAAAGCAAAGAAATGAAATACCTGTCACATAAGCTTCCTCCTTCTTGCAATTCCAAACTAAAACAATAAAAGATCCTTTTTCTTTCATGTAGCCCTCCTTTGCAAAAGCAGCTTTCAATCAACTAACATCATCTCGTAAGCCTCTTGCCCTTGCATAAGGGATCAATCAACATAAAGGAATTGGTGGACAATCAAAACAACTAAACCTGCGAGTACATTGAAGAATATATTGTCCTCTATGCATGTAAGGTTTGTGCTCTTCCCCTGTCTCCGTCTCTACTACTACTTCATCTCTTACGACATAAGGCACTATTTGAAAACATGCCTCTTGTGGAGCCAAGCCCCAAGTCCTGACTTTGCATCTCCTCCTCCTGTGTCTCCAAACCATCTGTCATATCTGTGACAGAGACTGCACTTATTTGATCACTACTCTTTAAGATACTGGAAGCTTGAGTTGAAGAAATCTGTCTCCCTTAGCGACCTCGTCCACAAATTGAAGGACTTGCAAAACAAAACCAAAAACAATTTATTTACTTCACTAAAATTCCCTCTAGGCGTCCATGCCAACACGGATGCCTAGAGGCAATTCCAAAAATCAAAACTTTATCTTATTGATCTCCACTTAAGCATCCATGTCAGCTTGGATTGCTAGAGGGGAGCTAAAAAATTTTAAAAAACCATGATCAATTATAAAATTTAATCTTGAGAAATTCCCTCTAGATATCCATGTTGGCGTGGATAGCTTGAGGGAGCTTACTGAGCTTCATAAAACATGATTAAATTCAATGTGAGAATGAATCACTACCCCTAAACCAATGTCGCAAGAAACTCCTTCTAGCCATCCACGCCGGCGTGGATGGCTTCAAATAGTTTTACGAGAAGCTATGCAGTTCTGAAGATTCTCAGAGAGATCTTATAAATAGGTAGATTTTCACATTCAAAACTCCTTCTAGACATCCATGCCGGCGTGGATGGCTAAAGGTAGTTTAGGCTTAGAATCATAATGATAAGAAAGACACACAGAAGTCCTAGCAGAGCCTTGGCAACTTTTCCCAACACAAGCACTTGGGTTTGAGTTTCCGCCATAATTCTCCTATACATTGGCTAGAAGGTCTCTCTCTCTCTCTCTCTCTCTCTCTCTCTCTCTCTCTCTCTCTCTCTCTCTCTCTCTCTCTCTCTCTCTCTCTCTCTCTCTCTCTCTCTCTCTCTCTCTCTACGGGGGGTGCACTACCCCTCCAGCATCTCTCCGGGCTTTACAGAGAGCGTTACAGTTACAGAAGGCTTCTAATTCCAATTCAAGCTTTACAAGGTTCAATTCCAATTCAACCTTTACAGAGAGCGTTACAGTTATAGAAGGCTTCTAATTTTAATTAAAACATAAGCCTTACAAACATAGCCTTAAAACATTGAAAAAAAAAACTACCTGTAGCCATCCATGCCGGCGTGGATGGCTATAGGTAGTTTACAAATCTACATGGCAGGAGGTTTTCGGGCTGAGGTAGACTCCCTTCTCCCCATGGCCGAGGTAGACTCCCTTCTCTGAGCTTGGTTCGAGTTGTGCTACTGAACTTTGAGGGCTTGAGAGATTAACTCATTAGACTTGAGAGATATAAGCTAATATAGCAGGCCGGTATGCAAGAAAGCGTCAATGGGCACACTGAGTGAGCGCAGGCAAGAAAGCCTCAGTGGGCACAGGCAAGGAGTGTGAAAGGCGCAGGGAAGCAGCACTTGAGGGCTTGAAAGGGCACAAGAAAGCGCAGCAAACGGCCTGAGAAATTGTACAGAGAGAGATGTTGAGAGAGAGGCGCAGCAGAAGCGTTAAAAACTTGAGTTAGGGGTCTGACTTGCTTTAAAAAAATATAGTAGGGGCCTACAGGCCCCTTTCATATAATGAAACCATGACCAACCCATTTAAAAAATTACCAAAATACCCTTACATCTATTTTGATTGGATTGTTCAAGATTTTCTAACCTTTATTCTTATTTGACAATTTAGATCCGTTTTTAAGTTCTTAGAATTTAATTTGTCATAAAATACCATGCAAAAAGGGTAATTATATCTAAAAATAAAGAAGACATTAGTCTCCAAAGCCTATGTGACATACCTAAACTCTATTTTAAGCAACTTGTATTGATAGATAGTCAGTCTTCTTATGAAAAGCTACAATATTTTTTGCCTTCCAAGAAATTTAATCTCACAACAAGGGGTACTTTGGGAATTTTGGGAAACTTGAAGGGCATTTTTGGAATTTGTGACAAAACATTAGGGCTTTTTTTGGAAATTTTGAAATTTGAGGGTTTTTTTTGGGAATTCCTGCAAATTAGAGGGGTATTTTGGTAATTTTTCCTTTTATTAACTAAGAGAAACCATGAACTGACACACCCCCATCCTTTAAGCCTAAGCTATTGTCGTTTTCTCATTCTATCGATCCCCCCATAGCACTGTGGTGTGCCTCCTTTTAATTTCATTGGTGGCCTCTCTAACAAACTAAATAGGCAACCACTCTTTTCATCATGCAAAAACTTGTCTTAGAATTTAATAAACCAAAAACACTCAGCAGTGTGTAAACTCCCTTAACTTCAGCATGGGATATTGTGCATGGGACATTTAACTGGGTAAGTGAAGTTCAGTTGTCATTAATATGCTCGATTGACTGAAAATCGTAAAACTCAAAGTACTAAAAGCAGGCTCGTTTTCTAGCGTTTTAAAAATTAAAAGTAGGCTCGTTTTTTTAGTGTTTTTAAAACTAAAAGCAGGCTCATTTTTTAAGCACTTTATATTTCATGTTTTGACTATATTATATAGTGAATTATTATTTCTAATATATATTTTATAAAACAATAATTGTTGTTCATGGGAACACAAACGTGCAATATTCCTCGCGGCTTGTGGTTATGGATAGAATTTTATGGATATCAATCTATTCTATTTACACCCGATGTATCAATCAGAACCATGCCATTGCTCTTTGATATTCTTACCTTTTGCTAAACACACTATTAACCCATGGGGATCAGATGCATTACAGTTTTTGGTCCAGGGCGTGGACAGAAGCTAGTGCTTATGTTTGATACCAGAATTTATTCTTTGATAGTTGCTTCTTTGCAAGAACATTTTGAACTTCGTGATGATAATTTGTGTCTTCGTCCACTAACATTATATGGACCGCAAGTCAAGGTAGAAGCTACTATATCATCAGATGGTGAGCAAACTTTTATGCTTGATCATGAACAACACCAGTTCTACAAGGTGGATATGAGAAGTGAGGATCAGATTGATGCTGACATTGGCAGAGTTTCTCAAGACATGAAATACATGAAAGACAAGAAAGTACCTCTCTCTGAGATCAATGCAAGTGTTATTGACATGATTAAGTGCATGCCATTGCAAAGCAATTTATATATTTCCCTCCATCAAGCCCAGAAAGTGGTCTGTACTGATGAGCAACCAGCTCATTATGATGGGTATATTGCTTTTGAATTACCGCCATCTGGTAATATTTTAGGTATGAGTGGTATAGAGCAAAGACATGATAGTCACATGTGGACAGAGTATATCACTTGTAGCAGTGATAGTTTCAATGGCATTGTCAGATTTAGTAGATGCTCTGGGAATTTGCGCTGCATCAACATTGATTGTCCATTTTATTTGCGCTCAAATATGTTCAATGAGTCTCAATGGCGAGGTCGGCTTGTTAAATCTAGTCCTAAGGGATTGATCTCTTCTTGGTATGGCACACTGGTATGCACTCATTGTGGACAAATTCCCGAATGTGTATCTATATGTCCTGTAGTTACTTACTATTGTTTTCCTAGAGATAAGCATAATTGTACTAGGTGTGCTTTGCATCTTGGAGAACATAATCATCCATGTACAGAAGGGAGGAGTCGGATGGTTGAAAGTCACATAGATGAAATGTTGCTTGATCGAGAAAGTCGGGACCCTTTGGTGACTGCGAAACAATTGGAGCAGGCCACCACTAATGATCTTATCATGGAAAATCTTATTGGAGCAGGTTCAAATGAAAGTACTATGATTGAAGATTTGGAATTTGTTGAATTCCTTGACAGTATGACTCCCCTTTCAAATAAAAGGAGAGTCAAATGAAGTTTGGAGTCTACAAAAAGATCAAAGAATATCACTTCAAAAGGTCTTGAGGCAGTGCTTGACTTGAAAAGAAAGTGCAGATATCCTTTTATCCATAGTATCCTTTTTTCAGGCCAATTGGGTGATAAAGTACAACCTCATGTATTTAAAATGTCAATTAAGGGACCGGGCAATGGAGTTGATTTGGTGAATCGCATGCGTCCTGGAGGTAATTTGGAGCAAATGTGGGTGCACTTTGATCATGTTCACCGTGTTCAAGGATGGCCGACTATGTCAGTGCATGTCTATGACCCTTATGTACGAGAGCTACTCACCATTGCAACTGCTGAGTTTAGCGTGGCAAATAAATATGCTCATATTGAATTTTGGAAGATGTTGAACAATGTGGTTAAGCAACAGGGTTTTGATAAGCCAGAGTTCAGGGGATTTATGGAAAATGAAGCCAGTGCCAATTGGATTGCTGTGCGTACTATTTATTTTGAAGGAGCAAGGAAGTCTACTCCAGACAAAGAGAGATCATGTTTGTTTCATTGGGAGAAAAATATGGTTTGACATACTGTCAAGTGCATCCGTCCAACATTTCAAGAGGAGCACAAGATTTTGTGTCGCAAGTGGAGAACTGCACCTACAGAGAATGCGGCTGAGCATTGTAAGGGAGAGCTTAGAAGATTTTGGAAAACAGGAATGGCCATTGAAGGGGAGATTGCTTCATTGGAGACATGGTTGGCTTGGTGGGATATATGAGTGCCTCATTGGGGGGGAAATATTTGTATCACAAGATGGTGCAGGTATTTTTGTCCCTAGCACAAAGTTGTCTAAGTCAAAACATGCTAGTATGCGTGCCTCGGTTGGTTACAAGGATCACATAAGTTTGTATGAGGCAGCATGTGCAGATATGGCTTTAGATGTGCTTCAAAGTGTGAAATATAATGCCTATTGGAAAGGTGTTGGGAGCTCCACCAGTCTTGGCATTAAAGATTTGGCAAATCGCAACTATTGTCTTGGAGGAGGATAGCCACAGGCCAGAGTATGTTACAATGACAACTTCAATTGGTGGGCTTCAGCACACAAAAAAAGCTTCAAAGGATGTCCCATATCCCGAAGTAAATGTAGAAAAGTCAGTTTGGGCAATAAGGAGAACAGAACCTGGGCAAAAGATGACTTTTTTTGGTGTGGTGTCAAAAGATGGAGATCGATGTGGGCGGTTCATTAATGCCTCTTCAATGGATGCCAAAATAGGGGTGCCAGCTCCTTGTTTTTGGGGTCGCAGGAAATATCCTCCATTTGGTTCACAATTGGGAGTCCTTGTGGAAGGGTTCATTTGGTTTTGTAATTCCAATAACATGCACACCTGGAAGGTTCACATCATAGTCGAAGGGCCACTAGGTCCAGCTCCCGGTGTTTGGGTGGTCGCAAAGGGCACAAATTTGCAACCTCAAGAGGTAACGCAACTGCAAGCCAATGGTTTTGTTTTGCAAGCAAGAGTTACATCAGCGTCAAGAATGCATGAAACAGTTCCATTGAACCAAAGAGTTGCTAGGAGCATCCGTCCCAAATTTAGATATGGAAAGGTTGTGAAATGGAGATCACGATTAACAAAGGAGTTTCATGGCAAGATTGAAGTGGGTAGAACCATGGTAGCAGAGTTGGTGGGAGAGGTCATTGTGGTTTGCAATGAAACACATGTTTTCTATGTTAATACTATGGGGTCAAGTGCAAAGGGAGTGACATACTCTGTGACAATGTCAGATTTTCCTAGATGTACTTGCGAGGATTTTCAAAACCGGGAAAGCAAGTGCCTTGTGTATATGCCATGTAAGCACATTTACTTCATATTTCTACAAGTACTTGGCCTTGAACCTCATGCTCATAAGTTCATGCATCAGGCGGCTTTAACAAAATTGGAGTTAGTCGAAGCACTTGGAGGTTCACGGGTGCTGATGCAGCCTTAAAGGCTTGTGGACCTTGCTATGGTTTTATAGAAGTAGTTTTTTCAATGATATGTGCTTGTGGATATTAACTTTTGTCCCAAATATTCTAGTGCTGTAGTATTTTTTTTGTTGCACTCTCCTGATATGTAGATGCAATACACCTTTTTGGTTAATTTCAATGTTGATGGAAGGTTTTTGGCATGTGTTAGAGATAGAATAATTTAAAATTATTTTTATAGGTTAAGAAACTAAGTAGGGAGTATCTCTAACCAACAAAAATCCAAGATATTGTGGTGTGTTGTCGACTCTGCCTACACAACCAAACCAAGTGTGCCTCTCTCTCATCCGGCACCTCCTTATATTACCATCAAGCAGTTACAACCATAACATGTCTAACCACACTAGGTGACCGGATTCTACCTACACAACCACACACCACAATATATACACAACCATAACATGTCTGACCACACTAGGTGGCCGGACTCTACCTACACAACCACACACCACAATATATACAACTGATATATTGCACAAGGATGTAAAAAAACATTGTAAGTTTTGCAAATTTTATGGCTTGCGTAATTTTGTATTGCAAGGATATCAAAAAAAAGTTTACGGTTTGTGTAATTTTGTATTACAAGGATATCAAAAAAAGTTTATGGTTTGCATAATTTTGTATTGCAACTAATATATTGCACAAGGATACCATGCAATTTTGTATTACAAGGATATCAAAAAAAAAGTTTATGGTTTGCATAATTTTGTATTACAACTAATATATTGCACAAGGATATCAAAAAAATTTGTTAGTTTTGCTCGATTTATGGTTTGCTCGCTTTTATTGGCTCGGATTTTGGGATTCCTCATTATTCAACTCGGATAGTTATGATACCTTTGTATAAATTCATTTGGAATGATACCCCATTCTTATTATGTTGTATAGTTATGAATCAAAGACTAAGTTATTTCTTTACAAATCTTTGCTAGTCATCTAAAGCCAGTCGTCTTTTAAACGTCTTGTTCCTTGGTGTGTATTTATTAAAATTAAAAGAGCTACACACACACACACACACACACACACACACACACACACACACACACACACACACACACACACACACAAAGAGGTGTGTATTGTAGCAAAATGACAACAAGGCAAGAAAGGGCCATAAAGGAGGGAAATCTATCCCGAGTGCGATGAATTGAAATGGAACAAGTGAGCATTGCAGAGTGCTCCTTGAATTTTCCCTTTGGATGATATAGAATGATAAATTTTATGCTTGTAGGAAATCCTAGCACTCAAATACCCCTTAGTTTCTTATGAGAAAATTGTTTATGATATTGAAGATATGAGATTCAAAGCTTGAAATGCCTTGACCCATTATCAATCATGTTGTGTACCAGCTGCCAAGCTCTTGTTTTCTCTTTGTCAATACAATTGAAGGTCTTTTGTTTCCAACCATACCGCATTGTTAATGGATCTTAGTCTGTGTTCATGTGTTTAGTTAGTTCAACTTTTGTTTAAACATTTTTTAGTACTATCCTTAGCACAAACAAAGGTCCACCACACTCAACCCATTCTAGAGATGGATGCACATTTCAAAAAGATTGCATCCGTATCTGCTCTGACAAAGCCCCTAGTTCTTCCTTGCCTTGTCCATTTACAGTGGGATGGCTCCATGTTCAACTTTTTTTAAAACATTTTTTAGTACTATCCTTAGCACAAACAAAGGTCCACCACACTCAACCCATGCTAGAGATGGATGCACATTGCAAAAAGATTGCATCCATATCTGCTGATCTGACAAAGCCCCTAGTTCTTCCTTGCCTTGTCCATTTACAATGGGATGGATCCATGAAAGAGAGAAGCAATGTTTTAACAATTAGTTTTGGTATTAACAGCGAATTCTAATCCCATCCCAATACTCCCTCCTAATTATTTCAACCTAACACTTATGTAGCATAATTGACATTGATTTAACTAATGATTTTGAGAGTCATCATAACCATATACTACTTGTGAAATGTGTCCAAAGTTATACTACATTCCAATTTTATGTTATGTAGCTTGAAATTATTGCAAAATACCATGGACCTTCACCAAAATAGTTAAATTGATGATATTGAGACACATAAATCTTCCCCTCATGCACTCAATATTGCCGCATGCCTGTATCCATTGCCTAGCTCCTACTTTACACTTCTAGCTCTAGCTATTGTTGCTTGTCCGTGTATAGTGCTACTACTCTTGAGCATGAATTATAAGTTTAGCTCAAAACACAAATATATGCACCCATATAAAAATGTAGAGATAAAGATAACCCCTAAATACTCATAAGCCCAAGGTTAAATTCCCTTAAATGGCTTTTTTTCTAGCCAACTAGATAGTAGAACATCTTAATATTTGAAGTGGTTTAGTCCCTACCTAGACAAACTCAATCCATTGTGAAAATTCCTTAAAAGATATTAGAATTTGGTTCAAAATCTATTAGGCATGGTTTGATGGATTTTGGTTTTTTCATTGGACCTAGTTAGCTATTAGGTTAATGAAGGGGATCGGGGAGCACCACAGACGGAGAGTGAGAGAGAGAGAAGGAGACACACACACGATGTGGGTGGGGAGACTCAAAGAGTGAGAAGCCCCCTATACACTTATGCTATGTATAAGGTATACAAGTCAGTGGGCGCCCAAACTCTGGGCGGCCGGGCAAGGCACAGACGCCTATACCCCAACAACCTCCCACTTAAAGGCGACTATGCCTTTAAGCAAGGGAACCTAGTCTAAAGACTACAAAAGGCGAGAGAAAATTGCTCTCAACCGATGCCCACTGGCTGGCTGTGATCGTGTGCATCCGGCTATCCTGCTCCCGTGTAAGTCCATACACCACTAGACGTACCACACACGTACTGCAAGTATGTACGCAATACCTGCATATCTCCCTCGTGCACTATGCCATCATCAGTCAACAAACGACTGACAACCCCAACTGCAAATGCTCCCACTGCAGCTGCGATATCCGGTCTCAAGATCAGTATCTTATACATGAGACCACCGAATGCCGATGCAATGCTAGCGGGCCCTGCTAGCTCTACAGAGTATGCATCAACATATATAACCCTGGCAATAGGCATCGCTGACTGACAAGGCGTGTCAGCCACATGCATCTCCTGACTGTCCCCAAAAGACGCATCAACCTATCGTGCAACCTCAGAGCAAACCAGCTGCTCTAGGTGTCTGCTGGAAGACATATCCTGCACAACTATATCCCCATGCTCACTGTCGAGCATAGAAAGGAATGACTGTATAATCGCTGACATCTCAGTCTCCTCTGCAATCATCCACTGCAAACATGACCACTTAATCTGCTGTGACTCACTAGAGCTCTCATGCTCTATCTCCGTATGCATAGACTCTTGCACAACGTCCTCCTGTCATGACTCACTAGAGCAAGACCGCTCTACCTGTCTATCCTGCATAGAAGTATATCGCACAACTGACTCTTTTCTTTGCTCAGTCACTAGCAAAGCATGCATGTCTGACTCTATCACCTCTCTGTGTGACTGCTCAGGTCGTGCCCCAACTGTGTGCACAACGAGCTCACTACTCTGCACTCCATGCAAAGCACCCTGCAACCCACAAGCAAAAGAGACTCGCCTGCTCTCTCGTTGTCTACCTGGCTGCATGATCACAGAGACAACACCATCTCTCGCGTGATCCACATGCAATGGGTAACTTGTACCACTCCTGGCACCTCTCGCAATCACTAGCGAACCCAAATGCATCACAAAATCTCGCTCTCGTAGCGAAATCTGACATCCACAATCTCTAAGCTGACCAATCGAGATCAAACTCACTGTCAAATCTGGTACATAGCGCACATGTTGTAACAAGTAAGATGCACCACTCGGTAATGACAGTCTCACATCTTCTGCACCTGCTATCGCATGCACCGATCCATCGGTCAAACGTACACTGCCAAGATCTCTACCATAAACCATAACACTACGCAATGCCAATGAGTAGAAATGCTAAAATGGCTCCACATTTTCATATACAATGGCAATCCGCACTCAACGTACATCAACGAAGTGACCACGCATAAGCAAGCGCCAAAAGATTTGCAATCCGGAAACTTATTCAATGCGAAAACAATGCTCTCAAGAGAGCTCACCGGCACTTGAAAGTGCTCGTCAAAATGCATGTATAATGGGCATCAACCATGTGCCATAACCATATGCAAACCATCCGCAAAGACCATGAATCCAAGCACAAAATCACTGCCAAAGCATCCTGTGAAAACCAGTGAAAGAAGCTCCACCTGTGTGCTCCAAAAAACTCCATCTCTCAAGAGACCGCTTCGGTGGTGTGTAAACGCCTTCGTACTTCGTTGCCCAAGTCTACCAAAAACCATCAAACCACAAGCTTAACACAAGCTGCAATTGCATCTTTAGCTCAGAATTTATGCACTCAACTTCAAGCATCTCCCGTGCTTCCAAAAGTGCATCAAACTCGCACACAATGCGAGAACAAAAAATTTGGAATTTCTGTATACAGTCAGTCTGAGCTGAATATCAGCAAAACGGTGAGGAATTTGCAAAAAGTTTCTTCTGCAAAGTTTTAGACCACGTCGAAACGGATGGGCGTGCAAGACAGAATTCTCAGATCTGCATTCTACAAGGAGAAAAACGAATCTGAACACTGTGCTGCTGCGCACACAGTTTTAGGGCAGCACCTTCACTTACACACAATCTTCCACACTCCTTTCTGAGCTTCCACAAGAGCATACATCACTCTCAACTGAGCTCACAAGATCCCATTGCATTCTCACAAAGCTTCCAAGCTTTCTTAATCTCTCTACCGTCGAGAGCGAGCGAGCTATCGCTTCGAAGCTCTCAAAGCCGTCGTGCTCTCCGCGGTCACCATAGCTCTGATACCAATTGAAGGGGATCGGGGAGCACCACAGACGGAGAGTGAGAGAGAGAGAAGGAGACACACACACGATGTGGGTGGGGAGACTCAAAGAGTGAGCAGCCCCCTATACACTTATGCTATGTATAAGGTATACAAGTCAGTGGGCGCCCAGACTCTGGGCGGCCGGGCAAGGCACAGACGCCTATACCCCAACAGTTAAAAAGCTTTTAGGTTTGGTTCAAAAGCTATTAGATTTTGATTTGAATTGAATTTATCTAGATAACATGCATCTCACCTTCCACGATGGTGTAAGATTTTTTGCACCTACTAAACATTGTGAAATCTTCGGATGAGCAAGATAAAATGTTAGAACTCACCTTCACGGCCAAAAGACTTGATTACATGTTTTTTTATGACCTCTAACCCTATATTCTATCATCATTTAATTAAATCAAGAGTAAAAATCTTACATTACACTTTCTTATGTTAAATTCCTTGTGCAATCCCAAAAAAGGGTGGCTACATATTTTTTTTGGGAATGAGCCCCTTATACAAAAGGAACTTTGTTGAATGGTTTAAAAAATGTATGCTCATGATCAATGGATAGTGTGAAGTGTCAACCAAGTGTTTTGAATGCCATAAATTCCTTGTGAAAGCCTACATCAGGGGGGCCATTTTCTCTTATCTAAAAAAAGTGTCATTGGTATAAAGAGGGCATGGTCAATTTTTTTGCAGGAAAAGTATGGCCATATGAGGTCAATGAGAATTAACGTTTGCTTGTTTGAGTATGTAAAACAAACTAAATTCCCCATGGAAACACACATGAGGGTGGTCGCTTTTTCTTTTGGAAATCAAACCCTTGTCACAAAGGAGACTCTGCTAAATTTTTTTAGAGTTGAAGGGAGAAATAAATTGGGGTTTAGTTAAGTTTCCTATGAGCGTGTGTGCACGTGGTTTAAAAATTATCTAGAAGAGGTAAAGATTGATAATGTGCCTTCAATCATGTGTTTATGCAAATAAATTATCGTTTGACCTTATTTGTTTATTTTTATTTTAAATTATAATATTGTCGATCCTATCTTTATTTTCAGGTTCTTGATCTCTAGTTGTGTCTATGGCATCGTACAAGGCATGGGTGAAAGCATGTATAGGTGGCCTGGAAAGTAATGTCAAGGACATTTCTTTTTTGCGCTTAAAAGTGGGTGTTTTAAAAGTGCTTCAATCTCAAAAAGAATATCACTCTCCTAAGGTACGTCAATTAAGTCTCCTAACGTACCACAATTAATGAGACTAAATGGCTCCTCTTGTGTCTGAGCTCGCGCTCATCTCTCTCTCTCTCTCTCTCTCTCTCTCTCAGCACTCTTTCTCTCTCTCTCACGAACTCTATCTCTATAGGTTCCTCTTCTACTTGATGATTCTTGAGGTATGTAAACACTTATTATGCTTTGTTAGTATCTTGCTAATTAGTGCAAGAAGTACCATGTATTAATTAAAAGTATAGTGTGTAGTTATGATTTGTATTGTATTTCTTGTAGAGCAATCCTTTGAAAGTACTGCAACAATGGAGCACATTGAAGAACTTTCTATCAACTCATCGTCATTGAGTAGAGAAGCTCAACTTCAGCGCAGAAAATTAATGAGGGAATATTGGGCTACTCAGAAATGAAAGCAACGTAAGGCAACGGTCAACTTTGTGATGGAAAGCAATACAGGGGAGATGGATGAAAGAAAGAAACGAAGGATATGTCAATCTATGGTACAACACTTTAATACATTAACCGTGGGAATGGATGCAAGTGGTAGGAAGGAAATCTTTGATGAACTTCTTCAACATCCTTACTTCCTTACTATGAAAAGTAAATCCAAAGAGTTGGAAGCAATTATGCTGAGAAACATCCGCAACACTTTGAATCATGTGAAGGTCCCAAGATCTTCAGACGAGTGTTTTCTGGAAAAATCAACAATGTTGATGTTGGTGAATGGTGGAAGCAAGGAGCAAAACATTGACATGAGCATACCGCAAGCTGCCAAGATTATGGGGATCCACAAATGAAACTTATATTCGGCCAAACATCACTTAATAGTGTCAAGTGAATCCGATGGTTCATTCCCTGCATCTGCGTGTCATAGAGATGATGCACGGAGAACTCATATCACTCAAACTGTTAAAGACATAGTCTTTCAATTTTGGACAAATGAGACGAGGGTGTCCCCCAACAAGAAAGATGTTTGCAGTAAGAGACTAGCTAGATGTTCATATGTAAAGCATCCAATCCACCTTCTTGAGGAGCCTCAGGTAATTGATATATTTTTTTAGCACTTTTTATTGGTGCTACAACTCATATTCCTGCTACAACATTATGTTTCTATACCACTTTTTATTGGTGCTACAACTCATTACTGCCACAACATTATGTTTCTATACTTCTTTTTATTAGTGCTACAGCTTGTTTTGGTGTTTTGCACCACTTTCTAGTGGTGCTGCAAAATTAAAAAGTGGTGAAACATTACTATACTGGTCTCTAATTGTATCTGAACCACTTCTAAAATTTGATCAATAGTTCTAAATGTTTTTGAAGCACTTTTACTTGTGTTTCCACACCACTTTTTAGTGTGTTTGAACCAGTTTTTAATGTTATGCAGTAGGTTTTAATGTTTAAGAAACAGTTTTTACTAGAATTGCACCAACGCTTCACCGTAAACCCTACAAAGTGATGTTCACCCACTAAAAAGTCATGTTTACCCAATGCTAACAGACGTGTTTTACAAACTCGTAGGGGTGTTATAGGTGCAAATGTTTTTGGTGGTGCAGCTCACTTTTTCCAAGTGATGTAGCAGCTTTTAGTCATGGTGCAATAGTTATAGTAGTGCCATAGACTTTTTACTGCTGCTGCACAAATGGTGCCCACCACCTTATGATGGTAACCAAAACCATATTAGTGGAGTTTGAACACATTTTGTTAGTAAACACTTACAAGTGTTGTCACACCACAATGAAGCGGTGCACACAACACTTACATGTATAAAACCACTTTCACGTGGTGTCTGACCGCATTCAAGTGGTGAGAAACCACTTTCATGTGCTAAGTCACTACGTCAGTCCATCACTCCATGCAAGTGGTGAGGCACCACTCCCAAGTGGTGTGACACCACTTTCAAGTAGTTACTAAAACCTTGTCACTGCAATCAAGCGAAAAGTTCCCGCTTTCAAGTGGCCAGACACCGCATGCAATGTGACTAGAAAATGCGTTAAAGTGGTGACTGTCCACTTTGAACTAGTTTCTCACCACTCTCAAGTGGTCATCAAGTGGTGAGACACCACTTTCATGTGCAAAGTCACTACGTTAGTCATCACTCCATGCAAGTGGTGAGACACCACTCCCAAGTGGTGAGACACCACTTTCAAGTGGCCAAACACCGCATTCCAATGACCAAAATCCGCGTTCAAGTGGTGACTGCCCACTTTGAACTAGTTTCTCACCATTCTCAAGTGGTCATCAAGTGGTGAGATACCACTTTCAAGTGGTAGCTTAAACCTTGTCACTGCAATCAAGGGGCAAGCTCCCGCTTTCAAGTGGCCAGACACCGCATTCAAGTGACCAGAATCAGTGTTCAAGTGGTGACTGTCCACTTTGAAGTAGTTGCTCACTAATTTCAAGTGGTCATCAAGTGGTGAGACACCACTTTCATGTGCTAAGTCACTACGTCAGTCATCACTCCATGCAAGTGATGAGGCACCACTCCCAAGTGGCGAGACACCACTTTCAAGTGGTAGCTAAAACCTTGTCATTGCAATCAAGCGGCAAGTTCCCGCTTTCAAGTGGCCAGAAACCGCATTCAAGTGACCAGAATCCACGTTTAAGTGGTGACTGCCCACTTTGAGCTAGTTGCTCACCACTCTCAAGTGGTCATCAAGCACTTTTCACAAGAGCTCCTCCACTTCCAAGTTGTGTTGGACCACTATCTAGTTCTGATGCTGGTCTGTCGCCTAGTATTTTGTCCCTCCCAGCTACTTTTTAAGTGCTAGATTTTAATTGGTGACTTGCCACTTTGAACTAGTCGCTCACCACTCTAAAGTGGTCATCAAACACTTTTCACAAGAGCTCCTCCACTTTCAAGTTGTGTTGGACTACTATCTAGTGCTAATGCTGGTCTGTCGCCTAGTATTTTGTCCCTCCCAGCTACTTTTTAAGTGCTAGTTCTGAACTTCCCCAGAACTTTCATGTCCTTACTCACCACTTTTTAATCGTTGCCCACCATATTCAAGCAGTGCACACCATTTTTTATTGGCAGTTCATCACCGTCAAGTGGTTTGAATTCACTTTTAAGTCGTGCCAAACCACTTTTTAGTTACGCTGAATGCGGTTTCTCACCACTATTGAGTTGTCCTCACACAACCTCTTAATAATCTACCTTTTTGTATGGTTACTAGTTTCTACACTAATTTTTATTTGTGGTGCATTATTTTCACAGGTAAAACAATACTACTGAATGTATCATTACTAGTTTTTAGTGGTGCACACCAATTTTTAGTGATTTAGAATCACTTTTTAATGTTTTGAAACAATTTAACCAGTTTTGAATGCTAAGTTTATTTTTAACATTTGTATACATGTATATTGCAGGTGGAGCTTTATTTAAGATTCAAGACAAAGTATGCAGATATTCAGATTTCGCAACGTTTCTTCGAGTCTATGAAACTGTTCTTTGTCCGAAAATTGAGGGATCGCTACACCTGCTGTTGTATTGTGCATGTACAAATGATTTTCCTTAAAGAGGTAGTAAATCCCATGCGGACTCGAAGTTTTGATCTTCATGGTTCTTGCTGCATGTGCAGCTGCCCTATATGCTTTCATCATGATGAAGTTGTCAACCATGGATGTCTTGCATACAAAAATGCAAGTATGAGTACCACTTCACTTTTGGAGTCTATACTCTGCCCTATACTTGCAAAACATAGTTTCCATAGCTACCAATGCTTAATGGGAACATGCAATGCATGCGGTGTAGGTAATATTCAGATCTGTCCAAGAGAAGAAGTTGAGCAGAGTAGCAAGTATCTGTGAAGTTTTTTGAAAATATAGTGGGTGCTATTGGATTAAACAATGAAGCTAGAAAGAGCACTGTGAAAGACATTGTCCACAAGAAAATGCTACCTAGAGAACTTTTGCGAGTGTACCAAGACCACTTGAAGAAGTATGTCACTCACAATTTTATATTTAGGTGGCAAGCACAACAGTTCAAGGACTGCATTTCTTTGTTTCCAGATGATGTGGTTGTCTCCGTCATTGACTTTGCAGAGAACTACTCCTTCAAGGAGAACTACTCCTTCCAGTCAATGCATTGGTATCTTGGAGCTCTAGCAATCTCTCAAAATACGACCACTTCTCACATTGCCAGTTTGAGAAGAGATCCCTAAAGTAATAAGTCCTATGTTCCCATATGTCTGGCCAACATGTGCTGAGGATTAGCTCAATGTTAGCAACATTACAAGTTCTCCAAATCATTGCATATGCTATTTGCCTCAAATCCCAAACAAATTGCTCAACATCTCTACGGTAGTAGATCCACAACTTCTCGTCCACTCTGTTTAGTTTAACTCTGTCGGAAGCTGGACGTGGAGGGTGTTTAAGTTGTCCAGTCTTTGGATCACGTTTGCTTACATCTCGTTTCACGAATAGTCCATCGAGATCAAGGATGATGAGCTTTTTGATCTTGCAAAAATTCGAAACAAGATGTCCCCATCCAGGGCAGTTTGGAGAAATCTCCTGAATTTCGGGGCAAACTGCTGGTTCCTGGTCTTCCTCTACTTTATGTGGTGTTACATCTGCATTCTGCTCTGCATCCTACTTAGCTGCTATGTCTTCAACCTTCTCATCTGGTTCTTGAACATCTCCAATCCAGCTAAGTTCTGCCATAGACAAGTACCATGCCTTAAAAACCTCAATCAGACTGACATATTAACCTTTTCAAAATACACTTGAAAAGTATACCTTCCAGGCTATCGATTTCCATTTCATTAATTTCCTGAACTTCTATGGCAACAACAGTCCACTTGGCAGGAGACACTGGAGAAAAAATAAGCTCTACTTGAAGATGCTCATGATGATGTCGGAAAGAACAATACGAGTAGAATAAATAGATAGTCAATGAACAAGATGAGTACAATAAATAGACAATCAATGAGCAATAAACAACTAGTGAACGAAAAATAAATCCGTCGTTTCATTATCATCAAAATGAGGGTACAAAGACCAAATTACAAAGAGGATACAAAGCACAAAAGGTTAATAGGGGCTACAGAAGTTTCTTGCGGGACTTTGGTTTGGGAGGTTTAAGGTTGGGTGCTTGGAGGTTAGTCTTTTTCCGAGCAGATGAAGGTTCTGGAGGCTCTGATGCAACCTTAGCTTTTTTCTTTGGTGTGGCACGCTCTTCAGTGTTGCTCCTCTTTTTCCTACGCCCCAAAATCTCTGCACAAACATCTAAAATAAGAAGATCCGCGTCCTCATCAGACAAGTTCACTGTTGTATCCTTTTCAATTGGTTTCTCAGATGATTTTTCAGCATCCTCTACGTCCTTGTTCATTGCAGGTTCTGGCTTTAGAGGCACCTCGGCTGACTCCTTGGATGCGTCACCTTCAGCTCCCACTACATCTGCTCTTTTTTCAGCCCTTTTTTCTACCTTTTGTTGGTCTGGAGTGTCTTCACCTGCTTGTTTCTGGGATGCATTCTTATCCCCGCACCCACCACACATGCTATCAATATTGGGCTTGCGTGATGACCCAGCTTGGGAGTGTTCTACATAAAAGACAATGTAATAATACTCAATATTAAGTTATGTGAACATTCAAAGAGAAGAATGTTCCAGAGAATATTACCAAGTCCATCAACAAGAGATCCAAAGATGCCTTCCATTGGAGAAAAGAAACAAAATGGTCAAGAAATGAATCTACAATCAGCTTCATATCATAAGGGTATAAAAACATTGATTACCTGTACCAACATGCTCATCCATGTTTGCCTCTCCAGGTGCCAGCAGTTTCAAAGCATCTTTTAAAGGTTCCTCACATCCACGAAATAGACACTAGCCGGCAGACTTACATGCAGTTACGAAACAAAGTGGGTGATACGGATGTTGACACCGGAGCATGTAGACACCGGTAACAACATTCTGCATGATACACATCCCACAAGCAACACAATCACCTAACTGCACACAGCTATTGACGGATCCCAAATGAACAGGCGGCCTGACAGGAAGGATAGGCATTCTTGACTTGAAAAAATTAATAATCTTTTCCACAAATCGAAGATGCCCTCGCCACTTCTACTTCCCATAACAAAGTGTCATGCTGACCCTGTAAAAAAATAGCACTGCATACTTTATAAAACAGTATAAGTGTTTGTGCATTACTTTCAAGAGTCTTCATCACTTTATGTGGTACCACTTAAGAGTGTTATATAAAAACATTTAAGTGGTCTTTTACCATATAAAATGGTCTCTAACCATTTTTTTCTAATTAGAGTTTAACCACTTTTAAGTAATATCAACTACTACTAGGTGAATCAATCAAGCTTACATACATGTAACTGTGCTGCCTCTTCGCCTAGGTTATCGAGATTGTGCACTTCAATATCAAGTCCCATGTCTTTGAGAGCCTCCCTCTTTTTTTGAATCAAGGTCTCAAGCTTTGCCATTGCTTCCTCGTTTGGTGCAAGCCCAGCCTTATGCAACTTGAGTTCCTCCATATCCTTGTTCAGTATCTCTATGATCTTGGCGGCGCCTCGCATCAAACCAACCTGCTCATCTCTCTTTGTCTTTGATTGATCTAAAGCAATTTTTATTGCTTCGAGACATTGCTGCTTCTCTTTTAACTTTTCAGCATCATTAGCCTTCATGTTAGAAATAGCTTCTACATCAGCCATTGATGCAAAAAATGTAGTTGAGGAAACATTTGACTTTCCAAATGTTCCCATCGAGCCAAAGGCCCACTTCTTTAGAAATTCCTCCTTAGCCTGCTCTGAAAATTGATGTCCACCTGAGTATGTCTGCCAGTCAAAACCTGTGCCAGTACTGTCAGTGTAATTAGGCATATTTTCTGCATTAAATTTCCACTCGCTTGCAAGACATGGACCGTTTGTGGACCTCCATTTCTCCAATTTCCTATTCAAAGTTTTCTGTTGGCGTAACATTTTGATAACACCTTCAGCATACATAGCCCATGCAACTAAACCTTCAGAATCTTCAGCGCCCTTGCACATCTGCCACGTAAATCCATGTGCAAAATGCACGCCTACCTCGTTGTTTGGGGGAGCTCCCTGATATACTTTGTGGTATAGCAGGAGACATTCTTCATACATTTCAGGCCTCAGCCCCTTTAAATGCATCTTCTCCTTTTGGTGGTGCTTGTAAATCCATACCCTAAGCCCCTCCTCATTTGAGAAATCATCATCACATAGGAGCTTCGGATCCTGGCCAACCAAGCATAGCCCATATTCGGTATGAAAATCTTCCTTGGTGAAGCAAAATTTTGTTTGAGTGGGTAAGGCCACTCATGGTACTGTCCACCTCCCTGTAAAAACATATATGAATGCATGTTAGTATGTAATGAGCCATAATTAAACTTGTTTTATCAACAATAGGAAGTTGTTGAAATGATTTCTGCACCATTCTCAGTGGTACTGCAAAATTTTTAAGTGGTGGTGTACCACTAAATGGTTCTCAACCACTTAAAACTGGTTAGGTAACTAATGCATGGTTTTTAGGACCCCTTCTGAAGATGCAATAAAGGCACAGTCAGTTGTTGGGGAGATGAGGATACTCTAGTCCAAGGGATCTCGAAAGAGAAGAAAAATCTACTTCACAAGCACCAAAGAGTAAAAAGTGCCATGGACAGAAGATACGTGGGAAGGAGCTCTTATGCATGCCTACAACCTATATCTTACAGAATAGCCCATTCTAGGTGTGAATTTCTAGTGAAATTTACAGGAGGATGTTCGTGTGGACTCACAGCACAGCATACTCCGTTTTCACTTTTTTACCGACAGTAAATATTTTTTACCTACAGTAAATATTTTTCACCTACATGGTAAATACAAATCACTTTTTACCTACAGTAACTTTTTTTACCCATGGTAAATATTTTTTACTGCACCATAAGTATTTGGTAGGTAACAATTCACTGTTACTAGAAGCAGTGATTGGGCATCAACAATGCAGTTACAGGAGGAGAAAAGGGGAAAATCTTATGGTAAAGGTGAGTCAACAGGGATAAAGACTTTTGAGTTGAAAAGAGACATGCTGATTTTTTCAAAGAACACATGTCAAAAGAAGCCATGGTTGAGGATTTTTTGAGAATTTGATATTCAGGAGGACCCAGCTGCCACCCCCCCCCCCCCCCCCCCCCCCCCCCCCCCCCCCGTAGGTCCCCCCCTGACATGTGCAGAACCTCCAGTTTCAACAACCACCTTACCTGCTCTTAAATGCTGGTCAAGGCCTTATCCCCATGTGTCACAATCAGAAAAATCATCATTTACCCTCCCCTCTCACATCACTCTAGAGAATATCTTGATGGTGACATATCAGGTGACCTCAATCTGTTGACCACCCTAAGCAAAAAGTAACCCCAATCAGCGGATTTAAGCATGTTTATCCCTAATCCTAAACCCTCTCAGAAACCTATATAAGGAGGCCTTCTCTCACTCAAAACCAACACTTCACCCACTTCACCAAGCAACGAAGCTATGACGACATTGCTCACAACGAGGAGCTATGGATGGAGCTCTACTCTCTCTCCCTCTCTCTCTCTCCCTCTAGTATGCTACATTACTAGCCCTAAAACCTAAATAAGGAGTCTTCTCTCATGCTCCATGGTCACCATCCTCGCCATCATTCTCTAAGGTATTGATGTGTTGCTAGTAGGATCATACCTACTTGCTGGGTTGATTGTTTTTGACAAGGGATTATGCCATCCTTGGCTTGCTTCTCTATATCCTTGTTATGTATGATTAGATGCCGTTGTATTGTTAAGCTGATGTCTTGTGTATATATAAGCTACATAAGGTCACTAAGCTTTGTTTCTATGTGTTTTTCCATATGTTTTGATGCCATCATAATGCCAGAAGTCTCACTTGCCTATGTGCACTATGTGTGAGGTCCCTAAACCTCTTAATTTAGGGTGGTGCCCCCTTTGTTTTGTTCTTTGCTTGTTTGCATGAGGCATGGTTTGTGGAGTGTGCACGAGTACAGAGGCCACCCGATTGCACTGCTCTTTTTCCCGCTATCATTTTGGTGCCCTCACTGAGGAGAGCTACACAGACCTTCAGTCCACAAGCAATGAAGATGTGCAATCTACAACATGGACGAATGGCGTGAGGAGTTTGCAAATTGTAGAATAGAAGAGGAGGAGGCTTTAGAGGCCTTAAAAGCTTTCATCGAGGTCTTGTTACCAGGTTGCAGTGTCATTGAAATTCAAGAAGTAAGTTCTTCTACATGTCTTGTTCGTGATCGTCGCCAACGAAGGAGAGTGAGAAGAAGAGCTTGATATACCTCTCCTCTCAACCTATGAGTGCTCCAGAAACCTCCAACGCACACGAGCTTGAAATATTCTACATCAACATACACGAAGGTACTGTGACACACATTAAGGGAAGAGAAAGCATCACCAGACCTCTCTTTCCTGAGGAGCCGCCTAAGAGGAGGAAGATCACCTCTACACCTAAGTGGCCCAAGGCCGCAGCGTGTGCTCAAGCGTAAGGTAACATTTGGCTTAATCTCATTAATAAGGGATTACATGACCACTACAGGCAAGAAAAAGGCTAGTGAGCAACCAACTTCAACCTCCAACTTGCAACCACGACTCTCACCCCTAAATCCTCCTGAAGCAAAGAGGCGAAGGCTTGCCTACAAGATTGCCGCCCATCTGCGAGTGCTCCCAGTGCACTTTGTGAATCCAGACACCACCAATCCCAAGACAACCTCCTGTCCGCGTGAAGATCACTTTGGATATTGTCAAAAGTGCTTTGGAGACCGGGTGAAAAGCCTCCCTGCCCTACCTTTGCTGCTAATTTTCAAGAAGTTATCTCAATCTAAGGAAACTATCTTAGTTGATGATGTGCTGCACATTAATGGTGTCACTTTCATTCGTCATGCTGATTATGGTAATAGCATCCAATTGTTGCTTGCTAAAAGGCTCAGCATTGTACAAAGTGTTGCCATCACGCCTTACGTCTTCACAGATGCATCAGGAAGAGTCGAAGTGATCCGAGGTGCTGACCTTCTGTGGCTGATCAGGCTCATTGGTCCCAAGGTGGTGCAACTAAGCTAGGCTCTTGTGTGTAAGTATGGATGCCAATAATGAGAATGATGATCCCCGCATGTTTCCTTTCCATTTTGTGCGTCATATCCGTGTGAATATTGATAGAAAAATCTTTTATCAGCAAAGAATAGCCCTGTTGTTTGGAGCCGAGAGACTTGGGGAAATCTTGCGCTCTCCTCATCCTGTCATTCTATCCTTACTAGACTATTACCATTCCTTTGATGTGTCGATCTTCATCCTATTTTGAGCTAAGTTGTGCTAAAGCTCCAAATTGTAATTACCATACTCTATTTTAAAATAAATTGGAGCTGTTTGTGTAATTGTTTACTCTCTCACTTATGGCCTTCCCTAATTTTTATGGTAAGCCTGGGGAGGTTGCTCCAGACTTTTTGGATAATTTGGAAATGGCCTTTCTGGTATCGAGAAGGGATGACGAAGCTACTAAGTTAAGGGCCTTTCCTTTGGTCTTGAGGGAAGGTGCAAAATTATGGTATCAAACTTTGGCACCTGAAGAAAGAAGAGACTGGGAGTCCTTAAAGATGGCCTTCATCGAAGAATTTCGCCGCCATGAGCCTCCAGAGGAGATATGGAGACAA
The DNA here is from genome assembly GCF_014529385.1 of Adiantum capillus-veneris. Classification (NCBI taxonomy): domain Eukaryota; kingdom Viridiplantae; phylum Streptophyta; class Polypodiopsida; order Polypodiales; family Pteridaceae; genus Adiantum; species Adiantum capillus-veneris. Next base: position 148,780,973 of record NC_140951.1, read on the forward strand.
CTCTTAGAGCTACGCCAAACGTCACCCAATGACTATAGAAGCTATGAAGGAAAGTTTTCCAACCTGTGGGAGAAATGGTGTGCATCACTAGGTGAAGGAGAAAGGGCGCCAGAATGCCCAAAGAATGACTGTTTCCTGGCAGGGCTTTACCCCATCCTTCGAGAAAAGGTAAAAGGTAAATTCCCAGATACCTTTGATAAATCTATGACTTATGCAAGGGAGAAGGATAGGAAGTTAAAATTCCAAGCTCAAATACAAGGGGGAATGGAGCCTCCACCGCTAGCTCAACCTACGACAAGGGTAGTAGCAGGGACAGGAGCAACAGACCAAGAGTCCTCTCAACAAGAATTACTTCAACAAATCACCAATCAACTAGAGAGCCTGTCCATCAATCTGGTTCAAGGTGTAAGGGCTCCCTAGCCAGGAAATGAACGAAATAGACAAGAAGGACAAAGGCAAGCACGTGAGTACATTTGCTACAACTGTGGAGAGGTAGGTCACGGCATGTATTATTGCCCCCATCCACGACGCTATCAAGGAAATGGTAATCAAAGATGGCCTCCTCGCCAACAAGTCACTCCTCCTCGAGCTAGGCCACTAAATGGACAAAATGCACACGTGGCTCCACCAATCCAAATATTGAGACCCCCTCCTCCACCACCACAAGCACCAGCAGAGATCCCTTCACTACCATCGGGAGGGGAGTACAGGGCTGTCTCTGTCATAAGTCTTGACAATGGTAAGGATAAAGGGAAAGAAAAAATGGAGGAAGCTGTTGCCATGCCAATAAAGAGAGTTAGGAGACAAAGAACTTATGAAATGGAAGCTTCAGAGCCGGATAAAGGGAATGAGGGTTCCTCCCAAGTGATAGGAGACAAGAGAAGGAAGAGTAGGTCAAGGAGGCACATAGGAGTAGAAGACTTTCCACTTGGGGTAGGATCCATACCTTACGACCTGGTAGCAGATGTGAGTAAGCAAGGACCAAAGATTTCATGGCAGCAACTCCTCCACCTTTCCCCAAAGATGCGTAGAACCTGGTCTAAGATGGTCAGCACCAGGAGGGCTAAGACAAAGTCAGTTGGGTCTATTAGTGCAAGAGGTATGAAGGATATCGTGCCAGTCATTGATGCAGAGATTAAGAGTTAACGAGTCTCCAATGTGTACGTAGATGGTGGAGCCGAGATTTGTGTTATGACAGAGAAATTAATGCACAGGTTGGGTTTGGAAGTAAACGAGCAAACTTCCTTACAAGCTAAGATGGCAAATAATGTAAGGGTGGCTTGTGTGGGAAAGGTTAATGGAGTGAAGATTTCAGCTTTTGGTGTGGCAATCTCAATTGATGCTTATGTGATCCCAACTAAGGGGGAGGGCTATCCGCTAATCCTTGGAAGACCTTGGCTTATGGCTATGAAAGATAGGCAAGATTGGGAGACAAGTTCCCTTGAGTTGCGACCAAATTATAAGGTAGGTGGCAAGCAACAAAAATTGTGTATGACATGAAGCAGGGTAGACAACAAGACCTAGAGATGGAGACTTCTATGGATGAATGGAGTACAAGCAGCTGCTCTTCATCTGAGGATGAGTCATCTGAGGAGGATGCTAGCTCTTTGGAAGTCATGGGTATGATACTGCGAAACCCAGAAGGAGAAGGTGGTCAAGACTCTCTAAACAAGGAAGAAGCCACAGGCTTAGAGGAGATGCTAGCTAAGGACCTACTAGAAGAAGAGAGAGAACCCTATTTGCAGGTACTAAAGAAGCATGCTGGCCTCTTTATAACTGATTACGAGCACATTAAAGGAGTGACGGTAACCCAACACCATATCCAATTAAAGGAGTGACGGTAACCCAACACCATATCCAATTAAAGGAAGGTGCCAAACCAGTGGTGCAAAGGCTAAGGAGATTAGGGCTAGTGCAACAAGATGCACTCTTAAAAGAAGTAAAAATATTACTCAAGGCAGGATTTATCTACCCAGTGGAAGATTCTGAGTGGGTGTCTCCAGTTGTGGTAGCACCAAAGAAAAATGGGAAGTGGAGGGTATGTGTGGATTACAAGCCTCTAAACGCAGCCACAAAAAGGGACCATTTTCCTTTGCCTTTTCAAGATGAAATACTAAATGAAGTGGCTGGTCATGAAAGGTACACAGTGTGTGATGGGTACTCAGGCTACTTCCAAATCAGAATTGCAGATGAAGACCAAAGAAAGACTACCTTCATAACACCTTGGGGGTGTTTTGCTTATAGAGTTATGCCTTTTGGTTTAACTAATGCCCCAGCTACTTTCCAGAGGTTTATGAACTTGGTGTTTCAACCTTACTTTGGTAAGTCCATACGAGTCTTCATTGATGATTTTTGCATTTACAGCTCTAGGGAAGTACATCTGTCCAAGGTTGATGAAGGTTTCACCCGTTTGGCCCAATTGGGTGGGCAATTGAATAAAGACAAGTGCCACATAGGTGAGAGCAAGGTCACTCTACTAGGTCATGTTGTGTCTCAAGATGGTATTGAGGCTAGCCCTGAAAAGGTAAAGACATTGTTAGCTTTACCTACTCCTTCAAACGTGAAGCAACTAGTCTCCTTCATTCAAAAGGTTCGCTACATGGGACGATTCATACATCTCCTTTCTCAGGCAATCTATCCTTTGCAGCAGCTCACTAAACACACTACATTAACATGGAGTGAGGAGGGTGAAAGGTGCTTTCAAGAAGTTAAAACCATTTTGAGCTCATTGCCTGTCGTCCTACAACCCACATGGGGTGAATTATTCTATGTAAATCCTAGTGTAGGTCCAGAAGCTCTAGGAGCTGTCTTGATGCAAAAAGACCCAAAGACATCTCTCATGAGACCAGTCTACTTCTCTAGTAGAGTGATGACAGCTGCTGAAAAGGGTTTCAGCGCAACTGAGCAATTGGTGCTAGCTCTTAAGTTTGCAGTGGAGAAGTTTCGGGCTTACTTACTTCCGAGACAATTTGTGGTGATCACAACTGAGGAGGTTTTTCCATATGCCCTACAACACATGGAATTGTCTCAAAGAATAGCAAAGTGGGTGGTGCAGCTTCAAGAGTTTGACTACACACTACAAGTAGAGGATTCCACCCGTGCTTGTTTGGCAGATGTCCTCACACAAAGGTGTTATGAGAAGGCCAAGAAAGAGGCACCTAGTAAGGTACCGCCTATCCCGGAGCCTGAAGTTCTACTGGGAGCACACAGTCTGTATTTTGATGGGGCTTACAAGAGGACCAAAGACAAGGCATCAGCAGGCATAGTAATATTAGGTCCAGAGAAGGAGAAGATCTTTGCAAAAGGGTTTCATCTAAAAGAGGTTCATTCTAACAATGAGGCAGAGTACCATGCCCTTGTTTTAGGGTTGCAATGTTGTCTTTCTCGGGGAATCACAAAGCTAAATTTTTTGGTGACTCCATGTTGATTGTTAAGCAAATGGTTGGTGTATGGGCCTGTAAAAATGACAAATTGTCTGTTAAGATGAGGGAAGCAAAGGCCTTGTTGAAGGGTTTTAAAGAAGTTCGAGTGCACTTTGTACCCAGAGATCAAAATCGAGAAGCAGATGCCTTAGCAGGTGAAGAACTACAAACTCTCATAGTAGGTGCTATCCTTGTGAAAAGTCCTTTATACCAGGGAAAGGAGGAGCTGCATGATTTACTTTACTTTCTTGAGCATTGTGAAGCACCCTCTGGTATGAGTAAAAGTGAACGTAGGTGGTTGGCAAAAAAGGCTACCAGCTATAGCTTAGTGAATGAGGACTTGTATTGTAGAGGGAAAGATGTTGTCTTAAGGAGAGTTCCTGCATCCCAAGAGATAAAGGATATTTTGTTTAGTTTTCATGAAGGTGTGTGTGGTGGCCACTTTGCACAAGAGATTACTAGCAGAAAGATTTTACAAGCAGGGTTCACGTGGCCAAGCCTCCATCGAGATGTACAACATTGGTGCCGCACATGTGAGGTTTGCCAAAAAGCTGGACCAAGGCGTCTTACCCATGAAAATCAGCATCCAATCAAAACCTATGGGCCATTTGAAAAATGGGGGATAGATGCAATAGGGCCACTACCTTGCACTCAATCAAGGAAGGAATACATCATTATGGGGGTGGAGTACATGACCAGATGGGCAGAAGCTTGTCCCACAAAGCGCATCACAGCCAAGGACGTGAGTGATTTCATTTTTGAATGCCTTTGTTGCCGTTTTGGCACACCTTTGGAGATTCTCTCGGATAGGGGACCGGGATTTCGAGCTGATTTAGTCGGGCAATTGATGAGCAAGTTAAAAATCAAGCGCAGGCACTCTACACCATACTACCCTCAGTGCAATGGTCTTGTGGAAAAGGTAAATGGTCTTATATGTAAAATCATCACTAAGCAAGTGCATTTACATCCTAAGGCATGGGACAAACACCTAGATGCAGCACTTTGGGCCTACAGAACATCCTTTAAAACATCCTTGGGGTATACACCTTTTCACTTGGTTTATGGGCAAGAGGCACTATTGCCTATAGAAGTGGAGCTAGCGAGCCTCCGAGTTCTAAAAGCACATCAAGAGGATAGTCAAGAGAAGCAGGTGGAAGGAAGAATCATCGATTTGGAGAGGTTAGGGCTAGATGTCAGCAATGAAGTACTATGCAGCCCAGGCAGAGAAGAAACGAAAGAAGTTCAATCGCAACCTTGTCAAGAAAGGTATCAAGGAAGGTTCTTTAGTGCTCAGATACGACAATCGCTTTGATCGCAGGAAGGATGGTAAGTTCTTGCTTAAGTGGGAAGGCCCTTTTGTAGTGATACAGAGGTTCTCAAATGGTAGTTACCAACTAGGTGACCTAGATGGTAAGGTACATCAAACCCCGGTAAATGGTTGGCGATTGAAGGCCTACCAATGTCGTCTTTCACAGCCATATGCTGGTGAAATCAATGCTAAGGATGGTTCAGAGGAGAGCTCATCATATTCGAGCTCCAACTAAGGTAACAATCATGTACATAGTCGTTTCAAAAAAAAAAAAAAAAAAAAGAGAAGACAAAAAAAAGGAAAAAAAGAGAAGAAAAAAAAGAAAAAAAGAGAATGCTACCAGTGAAAGCGGATATTGACAATGGATGGGGTATGGCTTTCAAGGGTCTAGGAGACCAGTTGTTAGTCATGGATGGATACAATTATTCATCAGAAAGGACTAAATAGGGTGCATCAGCCAGGAAAGCAGTAACATGGCAAATTCAATTGGTACCAGGTGGGTAAGTATTCAAGAGAACCCTATTGTAGCACAACCTACAGCTAGAGGCATCAAATACCTCTAGCTTAAGGGGGAGGGCTATATGATGCATGGTTTTTAGGACCCCTTTTGAAGATGCAATAAAGGCACAGTCAGTTGTTGGGGAGATGAGGATACTCTAGTCCAAGGGATCTCAAAAGAGAAGAAAAATCTACTTCACAAGCACCAAAGAGTAAAAAGTGCCATGGGCAGAAGATACGTGGGAACGAGCTCTTATGCATGCCTACAACCTATATCTTACAGAATATCCCATTCTAGGTGTGAATTTCTAGTGAAATTTACACGAGGATGTTCGTGTGGACTCACAGCACAGCATACTCTGTTTTCACTTTTTTACCGACAGTAAATATTTTTTACCACAGTAAATATTTTTCACCTACATGGTAAATACAAATCACTTTTTACCTACAATAACTTTTTTTACCCATGGTAAATATTTTTTACTGCACCATAAGTATTTGGTAGGTAACAATTCACTGTTACTAGAAGCAGTGATTGGGCATCAACAATGCAGTTACAGGAGGAGAAAAGGGGAAAATCTTATGGTAAAGGTGAGTCAACAGGGATAAAGACTTTTGAGTTGAAAAGAGACATGCTGATTTTTTCAAAGAACACATGTCAAAAGAAGCCATGGTTGAGGATTTTTTGAGAATTTGATATTCAGGAGGACCCAGCTGCCACCCCCCCCCCCCGCAGGTCCCCCCCTGACATGTGCAGAACCTCCAGTTTCAACAGCCACCTTACCTGCTCTTAAATGCTAGTCAAGGCCTTATCCCCATGTGTCACAATCAGAAAAATCAGCATTTACCCTCCCCTCTCACATCACTCTAGAGAATATCTTGATGGTGACATATCAGGTGACCTCAATCTGTTGACCACCCTAAGCAAAAAGTAACCCCAATCAGCGGATTTAAGCATGTTTATCCCTAATCCTAAACCCTCTTAGAAACCTATATAAGGAGGCCTTCTCTCACTCAAAACCAACACTTCACCCACTTCACCAAGCAATGAAGCTATGACGACATTGCTCACAACGAGGAGCTATGGATGGAGCTCTACTCTCTCTCCCTCTCTCTCTCTCTCCCTCTAGTATGCTACATTACTAGCCCTAAAACCTAAATAAGGAGTCTTCTCTCATGCTCCATGGCCACCATCCTCGCCATCATTCTCTAAGGTATTGATGTGGTGCTAGTAGGATCATACCTACTTGCTGGGTTGATTGTTTTTGACAAGGGATTATGCCATCCTTGGCTTGCTTTTCTATATCCTTGTTATGTATGATCAGATGCTGTTGTATTGTTAAGCTGATGTCTTGTGTATTTATATGCTACATAAGGTCCCTAAGCTTCGTTTCTATGTGTTTTGCCATATGTTTTGATGCCATCATAATGCCAGAAGTCTCACTTGCCTATGTGCACTATGTGTGAGGTCCCTAAACCTCTTAATTTAGGGTGGTGCCCCCTTTGTTTTGTTCTTTGCTTGTTTGCATGAGGCGTGGTTTGTGGAGTGTGCACGAGTACAGAGGCCACCCGATTGCACTGCTCTTTTTTCCGCTATCAGTAACACTAAAAAGTCCTGCTACATCACCTTTTGGTGTTTCTTCACCACTTTAAAGTGGTGCTCCAGCACATAAAAGTGGGTTGAACCACTGTTCAAGTGTGCTACACCGATGTGAATTGTTGTACACAACTTAAAATTGGTGCTACACTCCTAAAAAGTGGTGCTACATCAATAGAATGTGGTATCTCCTTGTAAAGCTTCATCACGTAAAAGCACTTGACCACCACTTTTAGCAAATATGCAGAACTAAAGATTATTGCACTTTTGTAAAGCATCACTAAAAAGTGATTCTACATCACTGAAAGTGGTTGACCATCACGCACCACCACTTAAATGTGATTAGAACCATAAAAAGTGGTGAACACCACTTTATTGGTGTTTACCACTTTATACCAAATAATGTTCAGGTTAAGAAGCACCACTTTTCAGTGGTTCTACACACTTTTAAGGTACCGAATAGCGTTCTAGTTAAGAAGAGCCACTTTATAGTTATGTTCACCACTTTATAGTGATGTTGACCACTTTATAATGGTCTTGACCACTATAAAGTGGTGCCTCTTAACTAGAACGTTATTCGGTACCTTAAAAGTGTGTAGAACCACTGAAAAGTGGTGCACCATCGTGATGCTTCGCTTAAAAGTGATGCTTCACCACAAAATAGTTGAGGGTTTTCCACTGGAAAGTGATGCACCCATTGTATCGCCATTTTTACTAGAGCCTTACCTCTTTTTAGTGCTGCCCAGCACTTTAAAGTGGTCCAGTATCACTTTTAAGAGATGGTTCACCATATCAGCATAACTATGTAGTGATGCAACCATGGTTTTGCCCAACTTTAAAGGGTGCTGCAGGTGCACCACTTCAACACAGCCTATCAGTGGTGCTGTACCCATAAAAAGTGGGGTTCACCCACTTGATATTTACTAGTGGTGTGCACACTACTTTTTCCTACTAAAGCAACACTTTAATTGAATCCATGGGGGGAAATACCTGCATCTAACCTGCTGAACATTTTGCTTCTTAGGTGTACCCTTGGGGGACTCGGAAGTTCTTTTTGTAGCATGCATGTGCAAAAAATTCAAAAATTTTACAAGACATAAAACCAATTTTAGAAATGCATGCATGATGCATCTAACCTGTTTTGATAGGCGACTCCTTCATAGAGCTCTTTCCCTTCCTAGGTGTACCCTTGTCAGAGTCTGAAGTTCCTTTTGTAGCCTGGTTCTTCATCCTGAAAAAATCACAAATGCCACATAGATACAACATCAATAGTTAAATACATTCATGCTTGAACCTGCATGATGCATTCGTATAAGTATGCACACATAGTTGATAAAATCTGCATTCATGCTTCAAGCTGCATGATGCTTCAAACTGGATGATGCATTTTTATAAAGCATTCACAAGGGTGATCAATTAGATGTGCACAATGCATATACATTCCAGAAATAAATTCTAAACTCACACATGCATCATTAATAGTTACAATCCACGATTATCTTGCCGCACATTCTTTTTTTTTTTTTCCAATACCCTCCCCAACAGAGGGCAAACCATATCGCCTGGGGTTGAACTTGGGTCCTTACGCACCCACCCATTCACTTTAACCACTAGACCAAGCCCCCTTTGGTTATCTTGCCACACATTCAGAGACAAGCATACAACGCTTCTACATCTTCATGAAGCATGTTAAAACATGGATCAATGCTACCTGGAAATGCTACCTAGGAAAACCAGCCACATTCAAATTCAACCAACATTCGAGATAGAATGCTTCAAGCTACATGATGCCACATACCTGTTGCTGTTGCAGGGGATTTTTACTGAAGTTGATGACCAGCCTAGCAAAAAGTACTCCTCTTGAATTTGCTTGCTGTTGTTGTGATGTTGCTGCTTGTTGCTTCGGCTAGCAGAGAGACGCAAAGGAGGGAGGAAAGATGGAATCAAAAACCTGAATGGCGCGGGCGAGACAGAGAGGGGGGGGAGGAATGAGCGAGACAGAGAGGGAGGGACGAGACTCAAGAGAATATTTGCATTAAGTGCTTGAAAGTACCTTGAGGTGATCATTAACCACTAAGCGCTTTCACTTAGTACACGTCAAATTTTAACCCTTTTTTCCATAAATTTTGAATTTAATCCCACTGTTTCAAACGCCTAAACCACCCATTATCTCAACCCCAAAAACTATATACTACATAGTGGCAAAAGCGGTCCACCTATACATGCTTTCACCTGCATACTACCTTCACCCATGACAAGGAGATGGGGGAGGCAATTGACTTTTTTTTGTTTCCAGCTGATTACTAATACATTTTGGATGGCTTAGTCCACCTAATTAATATTGATGGACTCCCTATAAGAGGCAACACACAACACTTCATGTGGTTCTTTGAGTGATATAAATAGCTCTTGCATGTCTACTGCATATGCATGTGAAGTGTTAAACTTAGAGAGATACTACTATTGTACTTGAGTATTTCGTGGCATGTACAATGACTAAGTGGTTTCTTGTTACATTCACGGAGTGGAACAATTGCAGTATTGAATATATGTGCAAAGTGCAATGTATTGGGACATGCAAGCATAGAGGAGCGTCGCCATTGTATGTGTATATAGACCAAAAATGTCATCCGCGTACAATGTTTCTTCACCATTGCTTGTCGACAGTTGCCACACACATATGACACTTACTTTAAGAGAATATTATATGGACATTGAACTTTGGACTCCCCTCTTCTGAGATATATGGTTTTTGGTTCATACATTGCGAGATGTTCAAGCTTAAATTTGAGACTTTGTGAAACTTATGTATGTTTTTTGGTGTCTATCGTATGTAAAATGTGTGCTTTTTGGTTTACTATTTTGTGCCATTGAAAAAGGCTCTAAATTAAATGTCAAAAATCTTGCAAAAATTGTTTCGATTCCAAAAGCTAAAAATCAGAAGCTCGCTAAAAAGACAAACTTAGTTTTCCTATCTCCTCCTTGATCTTTTTGGCAAATGTCTCATGATAGGTATAGGGTCTCTGTCTCCTTGGTTTGGCATCACCTTGCATAGGAATAGTATGCAAAAAAATTCAAGATCTACCCCTTTGAGATTTTCAAAAGACCATGCAAAAACATCCCTATATTACTTTAGAGTTGTGATGAGGATTTCTTCCTCTTCTTGAGATAAGTCGGTCACTATGTAAGTTGGTTTTAGATCTTCCCCACGACCCGCTGGGTCAATATTTTTTGTATTTTCTAGGCCTTCATAGGATTTTTGTGGTTTTGTAGGTTGATTAGATCCTTTGATTTTGTAGAGTATAACTTTTATAATGTGATGGAACATTGATAGCTCCTTCTTTGTCACTGTTGAACTCCACCATAGCTCTTTCAAAGTTCTTATCAACTCTTTGTTTTTAGTTGTTTTCTTAGTTTTGTCATTGGAAATCCCTTTTCTTTTGTTCCATCCACCTTTTGTGTTTTTTGCTTGGTTTTTGGTTGTCATTTTACATTCTTTTCATTTTCTAAGATGGGTTATCTACTAGTGATTTTATGCTTGAGACAATCTTCAACATCCAACCATGATAAAAATTGCGTCTTATTTTCTATTTTTGGCACGTCTCAATTAATTCTCAACTTATCCTCCCAATAGTTTTGTGGTCTTGCATATACCAACAATGTTAGGCTTTGTTATCTCCCAAATATGAGGTAATTTCTTGAGGTTTTGGTCTTTTGAAAAGCTTGGCCGCTCTGATTCCCAATCTCCATACAAAGATTGTCCATCTAGTTCCATGGGTGGTTGGTCTAGCCAAACTTATTCAATTGGAGCTGATTTTAGAATCAAGGTTTTCATCATTCACCTCTCTAAATTTTTTCACAAGTGATTTGGCCTTGTAAATTTAGAAAACAGCATTTAAAAGAACATGATTTCTTTTCATTCACAAGGCTTCTAAGCCTCTTTGAAGACTGTGGGACGGTAGTCTAACCTCACTATCCTATCTTATTGCAGATTTAGCGAGATTGTCAATCCATGGGATGAAGCTGACTCGACTAGTTCATAGAGGCTACAAGAGGTTGTCAATCTCTTGGAAAACAACAAACAACTCAAATCTAACTCAAGCTAAACTCAAGTGACTGAAATCACCAAAAGGAAATCTCTCATCAGGAAACAAATCACATTTGTTACAGCATCAAATGACATCCAAACGTAATGAAGCTTTTAGGACAAATTTATAAGACCTAAGCATGCACGCTTATGGTCTCAAAACCCACTTTAGGTCAAGTGCCAAAATCGCAATTATTAACAGTAGTGGATTTTTGACCTAGTCATTTTCGACCCCGAATGCACCTAAATGCTTAGCAATGATGTCCCAATACCCCGCCTATGCTTAGTTTTTTATTTTGAAATGTAAATTTCTACTTATGATGAAATTAGGCCACGGGTTGGTAATACCAAAAGCTACAAATTATTGTGATGTGCTTGTGTCAATGCGTAGAGCTCTTACCTGTGGTTGCAATGCAGCAAACGCGACTGCAATGTGATAATCGAGAAGGGAGTAGGAAGCGTGAGAAGGAGAGAAGTGAGCGCCGTTAGCTCACGCTGTGTATTTCATTATCCAAAACTTACAAATACACGCTGTGTATTTCATTATCCAAAACTTACAAATACACGCTGTGTATTTCATTAACCAAAACTTACAAATAACTTACAAAAATTGGCTTTTATACCTTAGCCAAGGTTTTTGGTGGTCAAAACTAATAATTTGGGAGATCTAACTAGAGATAGGTAATGACAGGTTGATACAATCTGGAAGCTTGTAGCCCCGGCTCATAAGTTTTCAAGGTTTATCCAAAAAATAGGAGTTACAATATTTTTGATTTATAAAAAATAATGAGTGCTTTTACAATAAGAGCTCCGAAAAATGGTATCCATGGTATCCGTGTTATTCGTCTTAGCTTGCTGCTAACATCCCCGCCCCCCCCCCCCCCTCCTCGCCTGCATCGTCCCTTGACACAGCTTTCTGGGTTGAAGTAGTCTTCGGATTGACAGCTGGCAAGGTGGTCTTTAAGCACATTTAGTGCCTTTCGGTATTTGATCTTCCTCTCTTTATCTGGCACTTGCAAGAATTGCATAGTGACTTTGTTTTTTAGCACCACTACTGAGTAGCCTACAAATTTTGATGTCAGGTTGCTGATCACTGGCCCAAATATTTTCGTTCCCCAAGTGAAGAATCCTGTGTAGAATGCTTCCTCAAACGCCAGCATATTGTTAGAAGAAAAACATACATCTAGCGTAGAAGTCATAGAGGACTTCTTCGAAAGGTTGGCCACTGAGATCATAGCACAACCCTTTGTTACCCTCAAGGAATGACATCCACAGGATGCCTGCTTTCTCTGGCTCATGTAATACTTTGATGCAGGTGAGCAGCATTTGACAGATTTTATATAGCATAGCACATGATAAATCTGGTAGACTTCTGAAGAAGGACATGGCCCCCGTTAGGGTTTTCACCATGTACTCTTCTGTCGGTTGTCCCTTTTATGGAGCAAGCAATCTGGGGTAATTCAACCAAGTTGGCCGCTTCTTTATTAGTGCCTCATGTGCTTGCCAAGTCCTTACTCTTGGTACAGGATGACAGAAAGTAGGATCCTTTTGTAGGGCCGCAGGTGCTCTCGTGAACAGAATCAAGTACCTTGGATTCTCGTTCAACTAGCTCAGCCTCCACTTTGGGTTGTCTTGATCTGTGCCCTCAACTAGAATTTCTGTGTAAAGCCTTTCTTTAACTTGTAGCAACTCCACCTTAATCAGAGGATAGGGCAGAGATATGTTGGTGCCATTTCACATTGATTTGATTGGCAGTGAGTTGTGTAATGTTGACGGACTGCAGAACTCTCAGCTCCCAATCCATTGTTGCCTTCCACTGCTCATCTATGTCTTGTGCAATCTTCTCCTTCACTGCATCTTCCTCAGCCTTTGAGAGTTGGACCATTGGCACTATGTCCGTTTTGATTATGTGTATTTGAAACTACTCCTCGCAACTTAGCTCTTCTGTTGGATGTGTCTCCATCTCAACAAATGAAACTGAGGGGATCTCTATCTGTGGCTGCTCTGAAGTGCCAGCCTCTTCTTGTGTTTCTGGCCGTCCCTCTCTCAATAGTTGGTTGACTCTTTTAAGTTCAGTTATTTCTTTCAACAGCTTGTCTTCTCTTTCCACCCGCATTAAAGCCAGGTCTCTGCGCTGAGACTGCTCCAGTTTAAGCTCCAGCTCGAGGTCTCTATTCTTTTTCTCTAATGCTTTGTAGACCTCGTCTATTCCTTTGATCGAAGACATTATGGGATTTTCTCTGGTTTGCGCAGGAAAATTGCATGATCATTTATTCTTTGCTCTGAGTACTGTAGGGAGGCATTTGCTACATCTAATTGAACCTGAATCTTTTGAACTAAGAGGGTTGTAGTTAGAAGTTTGTTTGTAACTTCTGTCAGCTGTTCATCTTTTGCTTTGCATGCATCTGACAATTTTGTAAGCAAATCACCGAGCTCCTCCATCTCTTTCTGTTGTTTATCCCTTGCGAGTTGGTGTTCTTTAGCTTTCTCTTTCAACTCCTACACTTGCCTTTGTAGATCAGTGATGATGTTTAGTCAGTCGTCTAACTCCCCTTAGAGTACGTCAATCACCATTTCTAATTCTTTAGCCCTTGTACTATGCGTAAGTTCTGCTGAGCGAAGTTGTTTAGTCATGTCCTGTATTTGCTTGGCATACTCATTAACTCGCAGGATCACTTCATTGTTTGATTGCCAATCTTCATTTTGTGTGAGTTGCCTTGATGTTTCTGCAATCTCTTGTGTATCCTTTGGCTGCGTCATGGCGGCTGGTTGTTGTTGCCCTTGTGGCTATGGCTGATCTTCTTCCGCTTTGTCATTTTGAGGCTCCATGGATGCCTCGGCTGTTTCTTGCCGTGTTGAGGTGGAAGGTGTTTCCCCGTCCTCCTATTCTCTTGGTTTCTCAAACTTTGTGTTTTCCTCTGCTGGTGTAGGACTTGCTACCCTTTTTGGCTCTTTGTTGTGCTCTTTTTGCTACTCTTGTGTAGATTCAGCTTCCTGTTGTGCAGATTCAACTGCATTTCTTTGTTTAGGCTCTGTCTCCCTACTGTTGGGCTCAGGCTATTTGGCTTTATATGCTGGTGAAGGTGGTGGGCTCGGAATGGGCTGATCATGCTGTTCAAAAACAGGTGAAGAAGGGTGGGGAGACACATCACCTTGATCATGTTGTGCTGCTCCTTGTTTAGTTGCTTCCTCTGCTTGCTTTTGTTGTTCTACCACCTCTTTCACTTTTCATGCCGCTTCTTGGGCTTGTCTCAGCTTCAAAGTTTCTGCTCCTTGATACATCTTTTCCAGTGATTCCGTGGGATCTTTAGCCTGTTTCCTGGTACGATGCTTATTTCTTGGTCCTTTAAGCTCAATGGGTACCCACTTTGTTGGGTCCTTGCCTTGTGCTTGGAGGTTGTGTTCGTAAGAGTTCTAATCTCTTTCAAATCGGGCCTATTTTTGTACAGGTTCCTCCTGGTGTGCTGCCACAGCTTTTCTCTTCATTTCTTCAATTCGTGCTCTCCTTTCCTCGTTATCCGAGCTTTCACTGCTACGCCGTTCTGGCGAGATCTCAGCAGACTCTTCATCAGACTTTTATGATCTCTTGGCAAATCTTGTAGCTCAAGGAGAAGGTTGTGTTGACACTATCCAAGTGTTCTGACCTGGGACAGGCGGCAAGTTGTCGGCCATGCTGATGGCATGGTAAGAAATCCTGGTCAGAACCTCTGGCGCACCTAGATATGTGATTTTACCTTCTTTCTTTGTTCGTTTCAATGTGGAAAAAACATATTGTACATGGTCAATTGGTTGCTTGGTTGTTGATTTGAGGACTTGCGTAAAGGTTGTGGCAACCGCATGATTTGGTGTTGTATACCTTGGCGGTCTTTTGGCAAGGAAGTGGAAATGTTGGTGGTACAACCTTGCGGGCTCTTCCACCTGCTTATGGATGAGGTCGGCAAATGTTGCAACGGCGCTTTCCTTGGTGAAAGCATCTGCCGCCTTTCTATCTCTTGCCCTCATTGTCATTCCCTTAGTTGGCAGTTTGAGTGCCTCTGCCACTATCTCCTTGGTAATCACCACTTCAACTTTATTCCCTTGTGGGTCAGAGGCTTGAGTGGTTCCATCTTCTTTGATCGTGGACAAAAGCTCATAAGCTTTTTAGAAGTCCAATCCACACGGATCTTGTTCATAAAATTCTCTGAGACCAAGCCTCCTGTTGGATTCTTTGGTCTGGGGCTTTGCGGCGGCATCATAAACTTCTTTTGGTAGAAGTTGTAGCTCTACCTACTATCCCTCTTTGCTCTTGAATCTTTCTGTGAACACTGTGGTGTTATGCTCTTCAAGCTGTTCTCTTGACAAATAGGTTGCTTTGGTAGTTTTGACTGAATCGGGTCCAGTTGGTATGGTGGTAGCTCTTGCAACTTTTCTTTTTGATTGAGCTTCTTCTTGGCCTTCTTTGTTGCTTGCATGGCTCCTATTGAGTGAATAGAGTGTCAAAGTTAGCAAATTTGACAGTTTCTCTCTGAAATGTCCTTCAGTTTTAAATGTTGACAAATTTGGTCCAATTTGCTTCAAATCAATTTTTGAACATGTATAGATGCATAAGAACGTGTAAGGAACAAAATTATAAAGTCCAAACAAAAAATTGCAACAAAAGAAAATAATCATGATTATTTACAGCTAAGTAATGTTTTCAACTTTTTGCAAATTTGGCAATACAGGCTTGAAGTATATACCAAATAGATACTCTGAGTGAAATATGGGCTCATTTGGATGCACAAAGGTAAAAATGGTGCCTGATTTAAGCTCTAGGTCTCTGAAACAGTAGATGTAAAGAGATTCTAAGATTCTGAGCTCCAAATTTGTTCAAACTTAGCTAGTGGGCTTAGGGCATCCTGTACTTTGGATCTGTGATGGCAAAATTGCAAATTTCTCCCATTTTGGTCAAAAAGTAAATAATAATTAACTTTTCTACCAAATGAACATTTTTTGGTACAACTTGGTTCTAGGCATTGTATAGACCCTGTGTATGTGATATAAGGTGATTTGGATCAAAAAATGTGGCTCATAACTCAGAATTTGGCTTGCAAGGACTTCTTTGCGTTTTTTGGCAATTTTTCAAGCTATATGTGATCATTTTGGCTCATACTTGAATTTTGGCATGTAATAGGTGTGTACAAGTGATAGGTGATGCAAATTTCAAGCCAAAATAGTGCAAAAGTAAATAATAGTGATTATTTACAAAAGTCACATTTTTCTTGCAAAACTTAAAATTTTTGACCTAAACACATTCTATAGACCTAAAACAAGTCCTAAATTGAATTTGGTAAATTTTGGTCTTGTCGGCATCACTTTGTGCTTTGTCGAATCTGAAATCTTTCATTTTTGTGACTACGCTGCCTATTGAGTTGGTTAGTCATTTTTAAGGCTATGAACTTGTCCGTGATATAGTCGTGAAGCAACTCATCCAATTTTGGCCCATTTTGAGTCAATTTGACCTCGTATGTCGAAGTTGACGCTTTGTAGCCTTCGAGCTGTTTTCTGCTTTTTGACACTACAAGAGGTACTTCACATTAGCGATGCTCGCAATGCGACGCTCAAAAGTGAAAATCCTTAGCGTCGCTATTCTATTTGTTACATAGCGACGCTCATATCGAGGCCGATAGGGGTAAAAAATAAATCGAGAGTGCTCGAAATCTAGATCTCGGATCTGAGTTTTTGACGCTCAAGCAAAGAGGTAACCCGCACTCTCCCTCTCTCTCTCTCTCTCTTTCTTCCTCACACACATACATGAGGAGAGAAAGGAGAGACAGGTATGCTCCTTCCCTCTCCTCTCTCTCATGTTCCCTTCCCCTCTTTCTCTTTCTCTCTCCCTCTCTCCCTCTCTCTCTCTCTCTCTCTCTCACACACACACACACACACACACACACACACACACACACACACACACACACACACATTGTGTCTTTGAAAGAGAGAGAGAGAGAGAGAGAGAGAGAGCACATGCATAAACAAAAAACACATACACACACACATTGAGAGAGAGAGAGAGAGAGAGAGAGAGAGAGAGAGAGAGAGAGAGAGAGATAAAGTAAAGAGAGAGAATGAGAGAGAGAAAGATATAAAACAAAGAGGAAGAGAGAGAGAGAGAGAGGAGAAAACAAAGAGAAAGAGAAAGAGGGAGAAAGAGAGAGATAGAATAAAAAACCAAAGAGAGAGAGAGGGAGAGAAGACGAAAGAGAGAGGTAAGGGGAGAAAACAAAGAGAGAGAGAGATTAGGTTAAGATTTAAATTCGATTAGGTTAGATTACATATAGATTTATGTTTATGTTGAGTTTAAGATTAGGTTAGATTTAAAATTAGGGCAGTATTAAAGATTAGCTAGCTATGTTAGATTTAAGTTAGATTACATTTAGGTATAGGATTTAAGATTGGATTAGATTTAGGTTTATGTTGAGTTTAATATTTGATTAGATCTGGATTTATGTTCAGTTTAAGATTAGATTAGATTTAGGTTAGATTTTAGTGCATGTCAATGAAGGCGTGCTTTGCCCAAAGAGAAAACACTATTTACACAACAATATGTATATTCTCATTAGAATCTGACACCTATTAACTCACACAGTAACCATATTCAATTAGCCGTGAATCACTACATGTTCAATTAGGTTAGATTTAAGATTAGATTTTGGAATGAGTTCTTATATTAGAGTCTATCTTCGGGATTACGGTAAAAAAATTAGAGTTAGACGAACTGTGATCCCTCCTTTCTCTCTACGTATGCGACCTTAATTTGGAAAACTTCCAACGACATGATACTCGGATTGGAGGCCAACATGTAGTGTACTAAGTAATCCCTCGAACAAAGATCTGCTGTGAAGAGATGTTAAGATGCTGTGAATTGCTACAGCTAGAGAAGAGGCAAAGGGGTTTTGTCCACTACATGCACTATCATGTAGGCGTGGGTGTGTAGATTTCTCATACCCACAAATATAGGCATTGACCAATAAAGACGATATTATAACCCGGTGGTTCTGATCTCCATGCACCTCTAGACCGAGGTGTGCAGGGATTGAACATGACGAGGTAGTTTACAGTGTGAACAAAGAGAGAGAGAGAGAGAGAGAGAGAGAGAGAGAGAGAGAGAGAGAGAGAGAGAGAGATAAAAGATGGAGGATGCCAATAGAAGATTAAATTTATGTCCAGGTTATAATGTTTTTAACTTCATTATGAGTAGTGACGAGGATGTGGGGCCGTCCAACCAAAACACCTATCTCTCAACAACGATCTTATTTCCTCGTAATCAAAGCATGTTGTGTGATGGACAAGACGCATTTCTTTGCAGCACGTTCACAAATTTGGCGAGTTTGATCCATCTATTATAGATCGAGTCGTTGCCAATTATAACTCATTGGACTCTGACGCTGGCCAACAGGCAGCAATCTTGCAATGCAATAGACGTGTTCGTAGGTGCTTTGGTCAAGCAGCATACGTGAGGCCACAAGATGTAGCCTCTGATAGCTTGGAGGATGATCATGCAGACCACATTCCCAACAAGGCAATGTTTGAGCCGAGATCGATGAAATGATCGAGACGATCATGGATTCAGAAAGGCTTATCTATGATGATATGAAAAGTGAAGCCGATACGCCATTGTATGATGGAGCACGTGTGTCTAGATTGAAGGCGTTCCTGGTTCTTCTCAACAAGCAGGCAAAGTTTGGATGGAGTGAAACTAGCGTCACAATTCTTTTCAGGTGATCTATTATAGTGTGTTTACTTTAATAAAAAACTCTAGATGTATAATTATCTGATAGATTACTTACACAAGTGTACCGCATTTTTTTTTCTGTGTAGATTGCTCAAAGAGCACATACTGCCAAATTCCAAAGAGGAAGCAAGAAAGATCTTGCGAAACTTGGGGATGGATTACAATTTGATTCACGCTTGTCCTAACGACTGCATTCTTTTCAGAGGGGAATACATAGACATGGAGAAGTGTCCAAAATGTGATTCTGAGAGATATCAAGTAGATCTCCATGGAACAAAAATTCCACAAAAGGTTTTGCGACATTTTACTCTGCTTCCTTGCATCAAGCATTTCTTTGAATGTAAGTCCATGGCCACCCTAGCATCATGACATGAGGAGAATAAATCTTCGGATGGTGTGCTACGGATTCCTGCAGATTGCGGAGCCTGAAAACATATAGACGAAACATGGACGGATTTTGCTAGGGAAGCTCGAAATTTGCACCTAGGCCTGGCTATGGATGGCGTAAATCCATTTGTTCAAAGATCAAAATTGACTACCAAGAAGGGACACCTATGGCTAAGCTTGATTGTGTTGGGGCAGTATAAAGTGAAGAATATGGGCGTGTATCTTCGTCCACTATTGGAAGAGCTACAACAATTGTGGATTGGCATAGAAGTGGTGGATATGAGCCGACACACAGGTCGATGGAATGCTTTGATCAGAGGCATTCTAATGTGGACCATGCATGACTATCCCGGACTAACAAAATGCTCAGGTGATTTACACTCAAACTCAAACACTGTAAATCTTGGTTTTTCTCAAGCTTATCTATTGTCATGTGTATACATGCAAGTCTTCAAACAAGCGGATACAGAGCATGTGTCACATGTGGACCTAGACTGAATGCACGTCGGGCACCCTCATTGAAGAAGTAAATCTACGAAGGTCATGAAGCGTATCTTCTAGAGAACCATGTGTTACACGGTGGCTTTTTGGGCCAAGAGCCACCGAGGATGTCTGGACAAGCATGGTTAGAGAAGAAGGATATGTGTGATGACAGGTTGCCCCCAGAGATGAAGAGACTCTCCCTATGGTACGAGTTACCATATTGGCCCCGACTCATGATCAATCACTTGCTCGATCCAATGCACATATTCAAGAATGTGGGTAATCTCCTATGGGACCATCTGACAGGTAAGAAAGATACTTTGGGAGCCAGGGTTTACCTTAGAAATGTGGATTGTATGGAGCAATATTGGCCGTAGACAGCATCCGATGGATTGATAAAACTCCCTAAAGCGCCATGGATTTCACAGGAGCCCAAGAATGCAAAGTAAAAGAGACCATTTGATCTGTGCGGACCCCCACTAGCATAATGTACTCGCTTCGAACGTGTTTCACTAAAGAAGGAAAGCTTGCCAGTTTGAAGTCACACGACTGGCATAAAATGTGTCAGGTATGTTTGAAGTGGAATGTATCATAGTGGGAATTGTGTAAAAAATTTGTATGTGGACTTTAATATCATTGCTAGACGGGTTTTGCAGTTTATTTTACCGATGGCCATTGAGGGATGTTTGTCTCCTAACGTCCGTAACACAATCTACAAACTTGAAAAGTTGGTGTAATGGATCTCACAAAAGGAGATCAATGTAGACTCCATACCATTCGCCAAACTAAATGCTACGTAGCTTGTGTGCATGTTTGAGAAACACTTTCCTACTACCATGCTAACCATTCAGGTGCATTTTCTTGTTCACAGAGTTGATGAGGTGGAAATAGCTGGCATAGTACATTCCAGATGGATGTTCTTTTTAAAACGTTTAATGCAAACACTTAAGGGATATGTGCGTCAGAAGGCACGTATGGAGGGTAGCATGGCAGAAGGTTGGCTAGTATCAGAGTCCCTAGTTTACATTGGAGAGTGTCTAGATGGATTTGATAAAGCTCGAGACACGCTATGGAGAACCATAAATGATGAGCGCATATCTGGGATTGTCATGTGCAATCTTGGTGTTGAGAAGAAGACGACGAAAGATCTAGAGGCTAAAATCAATCGATTTTGCATGATTCACAATCCAGTGATGCAAAAGTGGATTTCTCAATACGAGGATGCAAAGCAAGAGCGACAAAGGGCAAGGATCGAGTGGAGACAGGGAAGACAACCACCGATGCATTATCCGGAGGGTGTGGAGAGCCTACCAACATTCATGAGCTTGATGGTTGCACAACCAATTGAAAAGCGCACAATAGTGAGGTGAAGAAGTGATTGAGGAGGAGTGGGAGTACTCTCGGGGTTGCGCGTCCAAGGTAAGTTTGCAATGTACGACTAGTGACTTTCTAGATGTTTGAACGGCCGCTCATAATCTTTGTTGGTTGTAGTAAAAGTCATACACAGCAGCATGGTGTAAAGGTCGACATTTTAGGGAGGAACGAATCGACAAAAAGCATTTTACTCAAGATTGTGGAATCATGGCAAAATTTGAACAGTCTAGTCGACGACGGTTCTCTGATGCAGATCCTATGGTGGCAGAACTCACTTACATCGGCAGGCTTTAAGAGAATTTGAGGATCAATTATAGAGGATTTTTTGTTGACTTGTTCGACGTGCAATGGTTCAAGATAAACATGGAGGGTCGCAATGCTATTGTCCGCAGAAGAGAGTCTAGCTTCCTTGAAGTGGATTCAACTAAAAAATGGACCGATCTAAGAAACACGTTCGTACTACCCGAGCATTGTGAACAAGTAAGTTATGTGCTTGGAAGCTATCCAATTTTAGAAGTTATGTGCTTGGAAGCTCTCATGTAAGTTATGCGGCTCTGGTGGTACTTCATAGAGGTAGCCCCTCGTAGTGCACGGACGTATGAGGGCTACCATGTGTCAATCATAGTGGCATCAATGGAGGAGATTGGAGAAGATGCTCAGTCAGAAGCTGCTGAGGTGGTGCCAAACGAGCATCAAGCTGCTACTCTCTATGGGGTGCATGCAGAGGATCTACAAAATGAAATAGAGGACATCTACCTAAACGGAGAGCTCTATATAGATATAGGGAGTTATGTTGAGCTATACGAGGATGAGAGAGAGACCTCTTAAAGCCATAAACATTGTATTTGAACAATTTTGCTCCGTTTTATAATAAATATTGTATTCACGTGGCTATACTTGAGAAGTTTAAATTGTGTTTAATCGTCATTGCATCCACTCCGGGTACGTATGCTCCAGGTATGTTCTCACAAGCAGGGACACTCCTCGATGTGTCATGAAAGTCTGATATGCCGGCGAGCACTACGTTCCGAGTGCGATGGAGATTGAGGCTGCAATCGTGAAGGAGGTGATCCGTCTCTGCTCATAGATGTTTCTCGTGCCTCCACTAGATCTAGTTGATCGGATGAAAGAGACGCTGAGAAGCACTACTACTGCTTCTTAGCGTCTCTTTCACCCGATCAACTAGATCTGGTGGAGGGTCAAGGAGCATCTATGAGCAGAGACGGATCACCTCCTTTGTAATTGCAGCCTCAGTCTCCATCGCACTCAGAGTGTAGTGCTTTTACAAGATACATAGAATGCACACGGGAGACAAATTCACAAGAACTTCACAAGAATCTCTCTACACAAGAATTCCTCTCCCTTTATGAGTCCTCTCTCTCTCTCTTTCTCTCTCTCTCTCTCTCTCTCTCTCTCTCTCTCTCTCTCTCTCTCTCTCTCTCTACTTGTCCATGTTTTCTTCTCCATTCAATATTAAGATTAAATGTTCATGTGTTTAATGCAAGTATGGATGATGATGAGTTTCTTTCTTCTTTGTCACCTTGGCAGAGGCAGTGGTACGAGCATCATCATCACTCTGGAGCACCATCACACCGTTCTACTCCTTCAGTGTCTCCCTCTATTTTAGAGAATTCAGCACACTCCGAAGCTTCGGTGTCGATGAGACGATCTTCACACTCGTCTAGGCACCGACGCTCTAGTGGTGGCGGCGGCGGTTGTTGTGGGGATGCCGCCATTGATGCCTTGACACCACCTCATGTTCGACGAGGCTCTTTACCTTCCCCTTCTTTGTCCGCCTCCACACCAGCCATGGCATCGCCATCTACGCCAGGTTTTGCACGGCTTACGGCCGTTCCTGGTTACACACCACTACCTACTCCACCGGGAGTCATCCCCAGTCGACACTCCTCGCTTTGGGGCCCAGACTCCAGTGGAGACACCTGATGTGTGTACCCCCATTGACACGCCGCTAGAGACTCCTATCGAGACACCCAGGTTCACGCATCACAGGCGAGAGGGCTTGCCTTACACCGTCGACTTCAACGGCGGCATCATCTTGGATAATGAAGGCAAGAAGGTGATCTCGCGCATGTGTGGTCTTTGCTCTCAAGTGTTTAGACACTACATACTAAACACCTAGAGTGAAGTACCAAGTGAATTAAAAGACAGAGTCATCAGCATGCTGCATGACGAGTTTCCTGTGTCAACATGGGATGATCGCTTCAATGAAGACCTGATGAAGGTTCGAATGCGCGAATACTGCAAGCACAAGCGTTCTGAAGTGCAAAAGGCAATAAAGCATGGGTGGAACAGACCAAATTGGCTGGCCAAAGAAGATTGGAAGAATGAGAAGCAAGTAGCGCGCGCGACAATCGTGACAAGTGGAAGCAACAAAAGGAAGCAGCCAAAGCGCGAGTAGAGGCAGGGAGATCAAACCACTTGGGGAGTGGCGGATGGGCATCATTTGAGGCCGATTTTGTAAGTGTTTTTGCATTGCTCTCTAGGTTTGGTAGTTACGTCTATTTGTACTTTTAAATTCTAACATAATGAATTCTTTGGATGTTTTGAACAGTGGTTGATGACAAGATGTGACCCCACACCGTACAAGCACGAGTACGCAGGCAGAAAGGGCTTAAACGCCTTGATGGACATTCTGAGTTCTCACGGCGGCATGGGTAGTATTAGGGTTTACTCTTTTCTATTTGTTGTATTGTTTTGTAAATTATATGTTTATACTTACAGAAAGCTGTCTTATTGTTTTTTTTTGCAGAATCCGACAGATACGTCGCTTGGACATGATGAGACGTCTGATTAGACAACGTCAGTCTAGCCATAGCTAGATAACATTAGTTTCCTTTCGTCATAGCATATGTATCATGAGATGACGTGTATACGTATTTTTGTAACTATTGGAAAACCATGTATTTTTTCAATAATGACAATGGTGTTGTAACTATTACATTTGCAAAGATTAACAAATCAAGTGATTTTGCCTATGATGTGTACAATTGTCATTGATTTACTTTCATCAATTTACTTTTGTCAGTTTTGTATCTTTATTCTGCAAACAATACTATGGATGATGGAGTTAATGGTTATATATTCTTGTGGGTGACTACTTTGGGTCTATACCTAAGCTTGCACTTTCTTTCAAAGGTGAATCTATGCTTATCTTGGATTCATTTAGGTTTACTCTATTATTGAAACATTTAATGCCCTGCCACCAAAAAATTTTACTCTTGGACGTCGCTATAAGCGTCGCTCTATAAGGCTCTGCAACATTGCTATAAGTGTCACTATAGGTACTTGTAAGCGTCGCTATATAGCGATGCATATAGCGACGGTTATAGCGACGCTCATAGCAACGTTCCCATATCGGCGCTATTACGACAGTCTTAGCGACGCTGGGGAGTAAAAATCCAATGTATTTTCATCGCTAAAAATGTCACAAGTGCACACAACCTCTTGTAGTGCGAGGGCTTTGTTTGATTGATTTCACAAAACCAATCATATGCATTGTGTATAGACCTCGTAGGTAAGCTGTCTGTGGAGTCAAAACCCAATTCTGCCATTTATCAAAAACCTAGCTTTTCTACTTGGGACCCCCTCGACCTTTGTTGAATGGTCAACTGTTGATATAGAAGTGTTCTAATATGTTGGGGCATGCTACAGTTCAGCTCCCATCCGATTTGGTTGAGTTGACAGGCCGCTATGGTCGATTTTGGTCGTAGGTCTTCGTGCACTGCTCGGATTCTAGGGTTTTTTCTAGGGGTTTAGAGTAGCTACCGGCCATACAAAATGGATCATTGATGAGTAAAGAACTTGTTATGGCGGTTACGCCGCTAGCGGAAGCTAAATAGCGAGAACTCAACCAACAACAGAATTTGTCAGACGAGGACGGAGCTTGACCCGCAGGCGCATGGAAACAACTAGGTGGGTGTCAAATCACCTACTCGACCTTCTAATGACAATCACTACTAAGGAAATCAAATCTAAGTTCTAAAATACGCAAGTGACTGAAATCCGTACTACGAACGAATGCTATACGAAACAGGATCTTGAATCATCGAATCGATCTCAAACTCAAGGGGAAGTCTATACACTAGGTAAGAACAACACCCTAAAGACTTGAACTGCAAAATCAACCTATAACCACTCCGTGCGATAAACGCGTATGAAGACAGGCCGAAAAATAGAGGTGACCGAAACTTGACCCCGATGGTACTAATGTGTAGCTCTACTCGTTGTGGTTCTATAGATATGCTGCACGCTCTATTCCGACACACGAGTTGGAAGAAAACTCACACCGAAGCTCGTAAGAACTTACCACACATAGAAGCCGATAACGCGCACTCTTGGTATCAGTGCGTAGCTCTCGCCGTTGCTAACACCATGGCGGTGTCGCTTCTCCAATGGCGGCCCCGTAGCTCGCGTAGCAAGGAGATAAGACTCTCTCTCTCTCTCTCTCTCTCAGACACAGTCACAGCGCTCAAAACTCACTTTGATTAATAATTGAATCTCTCCTCTTTTAGGTTACAAAACTTTGGCTTATATACCTCAGCCTTGGAGGTGAAAACATCTCTAATTATTTACATCAGCAGGTGAAATTAAGTCGGGATTACAGGCTGGAAACTCAATTGAGTCCCGTTACTTAATGAATGGCTCAAATCAAAATTAATGTCGGAAAGACATTTATTACAATCAATGGTTACATAATGATGGGTGTGAGCAAAAATGCGGGTGTGATCCTCTGCTGGCTCAACACTCCCCCCCTCCGCGTTCATGTCGTCCCTGACATGACTTTGAGGCTTGATCAATAGAGTCCTGTCGTCTTGAGCATCTGCAAATGTGATTCGTAGCGTAGGTTGCCGATGGTCAAAGTTGGGCCGAATATTTTGCTTTCGTGAGTGAAAAAGCCGGTGTAGAAAGCTTCTTCGAATGTTTGCATGTGGAAGCTAGGCAAAAACATAATTCTTTGGTATAAGAGATGTAACACCTTTGGTGATGGATGCAATGAAAGATCATACATCATATCCGTCACTGTGTCGGCCGTCGATAGTAGACTCGAGGTCGTGGCTTTGTCTGGCGCGAACACTTCAATGCATGCTAAGAAAGTCCGGCAAATTTTCTTTAGCATCTGACACGAAAGGTCAGGAGAGCCAGTAAAGAGTTTGATGGTGCCCGTTAGGGTTTTCACCATGTAGGCTTTACCTATTCTCTCTCCTTCCTTTGGTCCTGGCATCCTGGGATAATTAAGCCAATTTGGCTTCTTTTCTGCAATCCTGCCATGCTCTGTCCAGCTTCTGACTCTTGGCACCGGGCAGAAGGTTGCATCCTCCCGAATCTCTTTTGGAGCCTCTACCAAGTAGATGACGTAGGCTGGGTATTTGTTCAGCCAACCTTTCCTCCATCTAGGTTGAGAATCTACAATCTTCTTTGATTGTTCATCCTTTGTGATGTCGCCTTCATAAAGAGCGACATACTGCTCCTCCTCTATTCTCTTTTTCGTCTTTATCACTTTAAATTTCATCAGAGGGAAAGGCAGGCTGGGTTGCATCCACTCTTCGTGGAGCACTTTTGTGTCTAAACCTTGAAGTCTAATGGAGATGAGGAGTCTCCTTTCCCATTCCATTTCCGCCTTGGCACTTTCCTCTGTTGACTTTTCTATTTGGTCCTGGAGCCTTTGTTCTTCTCCTTCAGAGATTCCTGAAGTCGAGGCCACTTCTTGAACTGGGGCTGGATCTTCGATTGTGGTTGCCTCTCCAATTTCTGGTAGCTCTATGGATGCTCCCCCTGCTTCTTCTTGTGGTGTCTCTGTTTCTCTTCTTTGTTGCTCTTGGAGGTCTTGGAGCTGTTTGCGGAGGGCGTCATTTTCTGTCCTTAGTGTTTGGTTTTCTGATGTGAGCCTCTCCTCTGCAGCCAATGATCCCTCCGCCATGTGCAACCTTTGCACTTGCTCTAACCTCAGCTCTCTCTGCAGACTTCTGACCTGATCTTCCAGAGCTGGTACGAGGGCTCCCTCTTGTTCTGTTCCTGCTCTGCTAGCTCTAGGGGTGGTCCTGAGTCTCATGATTGTCCTTTCTTGAAGTTCGACTCTTTCCCTTAGCTCAATGAGCTCATCCTTGGCTGCCTCCAGCTCATCTTCTATTCGCTCCTTTGCTTCCTGTGAGCTTGTTACCTCTCTTGAAGCTTCGGCTAGTTGGAGTATCAAGCCGTCCCTCTCGTTTTCTGCGTCGTAGAGTGATGCTTTATGACTTTCAGATTCAGTCATCGCATTCTCTAACTTCTTCTGCAACTCTGCTTCCTTTTGTTTTGCTGTCTCAAGTGCTACTTCCTTTTCTCTGGATCTTTCTTTAATCTTGCTGAGCAATTCATGCACCATGTGCATGTCTTTTTCATCTTCATCTGTCAACTTGACAGCTCTTTCTGCCACCACCTCCAATGGCTTCGGCTCGACCATTTTTTCTTCACTCTCCATTGTACCCTTTGTCTTTTCTTTCGTCCCTTTCCGATCATCTTGTTTCCGTAGGGATATCCCATAAACTGCCTCCAGGGCCTCTTCTTCACTGTATCCGATCGCTACCAGATCCTCATAATCATCTTTCTTTTGCTGAACTGGATCTATCCTCTTTTCCTTGGTCCCGGCCTCCGGCTTTTCCATAATTTCTGCTTCTATTTCTATTGTGGTTTCCTCCACAATAATTTCCATCTTCTTCGGGCTTGGTACAACAGTAAAAAAGGGCTGATTGTCTTCAGTCATCTTGGCTTTCCCTTTGTTTGCTTGCCTTACTGTCTCTTTAGGTTCAGTAGACTCATCTATTTTTTTCTTCCCCTTGTCGTCCTTTTGCAGCTCAGCTTTTAAAAGCTGTACTTCCTCTTCAGTATAAGGCTCGACAGGTTGCTGCTCCAGTATGGCCTCCGACTCCTCATAAGCTCTAATATATTGATCATATTGATCAACATGTGGCCTGGCTGAGCTGGTTCCGACTTTACTGGGGTCTGGCACCCACATTTCTTCGAAGTCCCCCTTGAGAGCTCTTTCCGCTCTAAACTGCTCCACCAGCCTTTCCATTCTTGCGGCCTTTTGACTTTTGGTTTGCTTGGGATCGGCCTTCTTCTTCGCTTTCTTCTTGAGCGGCTCGTCCACAGCCTCCTCAGGTTCTGAAACTATTTCTAGTTTTCGGTGTGCTCTTGTGGACACCCTCTTGGATACTTCTTGCTGTTCTTCCTCCTCATCGGCTTCTCTAAGCCACTCATTCTGGGAGGGAATCCGTGGCCCTTGATCTCTAGCTCCAATAGCTTCATAAGCTATTCTTGTTAGGATTTCTCCTCCTCCTATGTACTTTGGCTTCTGGTTGTGCATGACGATTACTTGCTCGTGGATGTATTGAGCATAATTCACCTCCTTTGGCACGTTGCTCTTCAGTGCCCATGTGATGGTTGTCGCAATGGCATGGGGTGGTGTAGTGTACTTCTGCGGTCTTTTACTGCACACATGGAAAAACTGGTTGTATAACCGAAGGGTTGCCGCTCGTTGATCTGCCATATCTGCGTAGGTTGTATTTTGTTTCTTTGATCCATAGACCTCTATGGCCTCCCTTCTTTCTCTGACAGAACTCCCTTTGTTGTGCAGCTTCAGTGCATCTGCAATGAGCTGTGGAGTGATCTGTACTTCAACTGTTTCTCCATCCATGGCTGTCAACGTGGCTTTCCCATCCTTCTGAATGGATGTTGCCAACTCATACACTCTTCTTGTGTCTACACCTGATGGTCTCGAGGTGAAGAACCTGTGTAAGTCAGCCTTTTCCAGGTATCTGCTTATGTTCTCTGATCTGCTATAATCCACTAATTCTCGTGGGATCATAGGTACATCGATCGATTGCCCTTGAGGATCTCTGAAAGTCCCCTGGTAGATCTTTATTCCCTCTTTTTCTAGTACTGCTTCCTCCACCCAAGTCTTGGTTGGCTTGAGGGTTTCTGTTGGAATATCAAAAGGTTCTGCCTCTGCAAGAGCATCCTTGATGGTTGGTCTTTTTCTCTTAGTTGCCGATGACTTCGCGGAATCCATGGATCCTGTAACTCCAATTTCAGAAGTTAGCGTCTTTTTAGTACTGAAATCCGAAATGAAGCTTTTAACTATTCAAATGACTTGAAAATTGAAACATGAGCTATTCAGGGCCTAAGGATGCAATGTAGGTGAAAAAATATGCAAACTGGGCTCAAAAACATGCTTGAGACATCATACGCGTATGATGTCTTTTGTGTCAGAATGGCTTCATATTGGTTGTGCTTGTAGCTGATAGTGTATACATGAGTGTCATATGCTTGGATTTGAGTTTGGATTCCATTTGGTCAAGTTTTGGCCAGTTTAGTCCAGTTCAGGCTCTTGGCAAAATTTTGAAAGGGAAATGGATTTTATGATCCAAATTGGGTAAAACTTGGTGGATCACCTTCAAATGGCATGTAGAACACTTCTGTTTGGTGGTTGAAGCCCTAAGGTGCCAAAATCACATAGTGAGACATCATACGCGTATGATGTCTTTTAGTGCATTTTTGGACCAATTTTCTCTATAAGCTTGGATTTGGCTTTAGATAGGCTTATTCAGTGGATTTATGAAGTTTGGGTAGAATTTGGACTAAAAATGGCTCTGGGGACATCATACGCGTATGATGTCTTTTTCATCAATTTTTCATGGGATTGGTTCTGTGGACTCTCCATGTACTAGTGAAGGACTGTTTATACTCAAATCTTGGTTTGGACTTGAATATGGTGGATTTGGGACAAAAATAGGCTTTGTATGAAGGATTTTCTCTTAATTGGGCTAATGGGGTGATCCACTTGACCAAATGGTTCCAAACTTCATATGTAGCATGTATGAGATATATATAATGGATGTATGATGACAAATGAGCATTTTTGGCTCTGTAAGTGCAAATAGACATCATACGCGTATGATGTCTTTTGTGTCAAAATGGTGCTTTTTGGTTCCAGATAGCTTGTAGATGTGTTAATCAACAATCCTACAAAGTTTCAATGAGTTTGGAGTTATTTTGACAAAATTAGGACCAAAAATCAATTTTATGGCCTAATTTGCGTCTTTTTGGTTTTCCTTGGGTTTTCTAACTCCAATTCTCATGATACTTGGTTCATAGGATGTGATTAGCATGTGGAATGAGGCTATGCACTCAAATGTTGAAATGGATGTGAAAATCATGCTGTGAGACATCATACGCGTATGATGTCTTTTCTTGAAATGTTGGTCTTTTTGTGCAAAGAATGCTTTGTGCTAGTGCCCTAAGCCCTGCTAACTAGTTTTCAACTTAAAAAGTCATCAGTTTAGCTAAAAAGCCCCCTTATAGGCATTTCAGTCTCCGAAGTCGTCTTTTTGCCTTGGAGTTGAATTTCTTCAACTTTTCTTCTTGAGAGTTGCATTTCCATCTCATTGGATATGTTGTGAAGCCACCTATTCGGTTGGACTTGACTTTGGCTCCCCGTTCTCCATCTTTCTCCATTTGGTTGCCCGAAAGCGTCTTTTTCACCATCGGTAAGTGAATCAGCTTTCTTTTGGGTTTTGCTTGCAAACATAAGTCATCCATGTATAGTTGAAACTGCTTGTGAAGTCTCATGTCATTTGGTCGTCAATTTTAGCCGTTATGCCAAAATGACGCTTTGTGTGTCCACAGCCGAATCGGTTGTTCTGACTTACTTTTGGTGGTACAAACCTGGAGATACTCCATGGTTGCATTGCCCTTGATGTTGTTAAGCTTCCTGAGAAGTTTTGTGTCGTTCCGACAATTTTTTTCTGTTTGCCTCTTGCAGGCTCTGTTGACCTAGGGTTTTTCCAGTCGTTCTTTCTCGAGCTTTGAGTGCTAGAAACTCATCCTCTATGTTAGGGTAACCCACCTCTAAGTTCTTGCAAAGTTTGGTTAGGCGGTTGTGCCCCTACCTAGCGTTCTTCCCCATTCCCTGTCTGCTCTTGTTTCTTGGTTTTGGTGAGTTTTCGCGACAAAAGTTAACGATAAGCATCAAAAGCTTATGGCAGCGAGTCTACCTCTCATGTCTGGTGTCCTCTGAGCTCTCGTAGCAGTCGTAGAAGGCGGTAGAAGGCCGGATGCTCCTGTGTGCTCTTTGCTCTCTCCAAGAAGGTAATAGTGGAAATGAGCTTGATAGTGAAGTGAAAAATACTTAACTTCGGGCTTCCCGGATCACTTGTTACCAAATTTGACATGTGCTCCTATCTCGTCGTGAAATGCACTTTAGGATTTGAAATTCCTCAATTTGGACTCCATTTGACCTGTTTCTGAGAAATCTGTCCACTTTGCCAAAATTCTGTCATTTTGGGCTTTCCGCAACTTTTTCAGAATTGTACCCCATTTTTACCATGGGTTGCCCTTGTCATTAGGACCATCACCGTCTATTTTTTTTCTTTTTTCCGATCTCATTTCACCTGCTTTTTTATTTTTCTTTTATTTTTATTAAGAAAATCATAAAAAATAAAGGAAAATAGCAAATTAAAGCCAAAAAATTCCAAACATACATGATAAATAGCTGGTAACCCTGTGTATATGAATATATACTTCTTTGTGATTTTTGGACTTGGATTACCACTTTTTTCCACTTTTTAGCTCCAAAAACACTCTTATTTAGTGATATTTACACATCTAGAGACCCAAATTCATCATTTGATCTCTTCTTGTTGCAAAACAAGGTATATAAGGGCATAAATATTATCAATATTCGCAATCAAACATAAAAAATTGCAAAATCATGTAAGACACTGCCCTTGTAATATAATTTTTGTTTTTCTTTGTTTTTTTCCGCTTGTAGCTGCTTTGTAGCTCCTGTATACCTCCCCCCCTCCTAGTCTGAGTCCTCCCGGACGACTATGAAGTGTCTGTGGGTGAAGCATTGTAGTTGTTTTGGTCATAAGTTCCCAATGCAATTGTAGAGTGACGATACAACATTCTTTCCAATAAAGCTGCTCTTTGTTTGATTGAAGGATTGGTGGTCGGGTTTTGGGTTGGTCTTGGCACTTCGGTAGTAGAATCAGTAGATGGATTCTTCGTTACCTTGTTGTCTTTTTTCACAATCCAAATCTGCTTCCGCTTTGCTTGTGCTTGCCACAAACTCTTTGCGACCCAAACCTGCTTTGTTCTGTGTGTTGATTTCCTCGCCTTGAAATACCTAGGAGTTTCCGTTGATTGTCTTGAAGGGAGTTCCTGTTTATAAATCTTTGGGATCCAAATTTGCTTGCTATAGCTTTTTGCCGTCATGAACTTCTTTGGAATCCAGATCTGTTTTACTGTCCTTGATTGTCTAGAATCACTCCGTTGTCTGGTATTGAAGACTCTGTTTTCCACCTTTGTGTTCTCTGGCACAACCTTTTTTGGTCTCCATACCAACTTTGACTCCGTTTTTTTCCAAGGTTGAGCTGTTATAATATTGCTTGTCTTCCTTATCCACTGTTGCGAATTCCTCGTCGAAGAGTACTCCGGTTGTATAGAAACTTTTGGTTGCCATTGCTTCTTCTTTTCCTCTGTTTGTTGTTTGCCCTTGTTCGTGGATTCTTCCTTTGGAGTTGGCTCTGCTCCTTTGGTGAACTTAACTGATTGACTTTCACCTTCGTATTTGATAAGCACTGATTTAGAACTCCAGTCAATCATTGCATTGTATTGCTTCTGCCATGGTTGTCCTAGCAATAATGGATGTTGTGTAGCTTGGTCTTCAACCACGTAAAACATATGAGGATACACATATTGGTTAATCTGTATATGTAAAACTGTGCATCCGACAGTTTTGATTGCATTCTCAGAGTAACTCTTTAACTCTTGCTTGGCAGTTTGTAGTTTAGTGTCATTTGTCAATTGTCTATACAAACTGAGTGAAAGTAGGTTAGCTTGAGCTCCTGAATCCAATAGTGCTCTGGCTTTGATTTGGTTGGTTCCTACTTTGCATTCAATGATGGGTTCTTCTTTGTCATTATCCATTTCTGTTATACTAACTGCGTTTATTCGCATTGCTCCTTCATTGCGCTGTTTCTGACGCAGTAGTCTTCTTTTCTCCATTCTTTCCTTCGCCTCGGCTTGCGCTTCCTCCACAATCTTTTTCTTTTTCTGGACACGCAGCTTTTCTTGATGTATTTTGAGAAGCATGTCTTGTGTTAGCGGCAACAAATACTTTTTCACTCTGCATCCACTAATCCAATTGGGCATTTCTTCTCCGTCTAATGTAGCAAGCTTGACGGCTCCACTTGGTGATAGATCTTTAATCACCAGAGGACCCATCCCTCGCTTTTTAAGCTTTTTAGCATGCTGTTTCAGAGTGTAAACTAGGACATAGTCCCCAACTTTAAACTCTTTAGTCCGCACATGCTTATCAAAAAATTCCTTTTGTCGCCTTTTTTGAGCGTAGATAGAAGCTACTGCTTTTAGGCGAAGCTCATCTAGCTTTTCTAGGTCATCTATTCTATCAGAGAGCTCGTGCCCTGTCCACTCTAGATCCTTAGCCACCCTTAAGGTTGAAATCAAGAATTCTATTGGCAAGATAGCATTTAGTCCAAAAACCATGTTATATGGGGTCGTTCCTATTGATGTTTTATATGCTACCCTATATGCCCATAATGTTGAATGTAACTTTTGGTCCCAGTCAGTTCTCGACTCAGATACAATCTTCGTGAGGACCGTGCATATGGTTTTGTTTGTTGCTTCAGCTTGTCCGTTTGCTTGTGGATGATACGGGGCTGATTTCCTATGGATTACCATGAATTCATCTAGAAGGATCTCTATCACTTCATTTATGAAATGTGTGCCTCGATCACTCACAATTTCTATTGGCAATCCATATCGTACAAAGACGTATTCATACAGAAATTGTGCCGTGGTCCTGGCATCTGCTTTTTGAGTTGCCTTTGCTTCGACCCACTTTGTTAGATAGTCTGTAGCCACAATGATGTATTGTGTATGAGTCTTATATGCAGGAGGCGAAATGGGTCCAACATAATCAATCCCCCATTTTGCAAAAGCTCTTGCCCCCATCATTGGTCTAAGCGGCATATCATCTCTTTTAAGTGGTACTTTGGTCCGCTGACAGTCATCACACCTTTTAACGTATTCCTCAGCGTCCATATGTAATGTTGGCCACCATATTCCTGCGGCTAAGACAAGTTTTGCTGTCTTATCACCTGAGAAATGGCCTCCACCTACTCCTCCATGAGCTTGCTCCAGGATTATCACATACTCAGACTCTGATGCGCAAATCCTAAGCTGGTTGTCTTTACCTCTCTTATAGAGTTGATCTCCTATTAAAACGTAATCTCTAGCTTCTATCTCTACAGATTTCTGACGAGCTTTTGACGTTCCTTCTGGGAAAGTTCTATTTGTGAGATATTCAACAATATACTGACTCCATTCTGGAGCGATCATCATCTGATATAATGTTGAATACTCGGCTGGCGGTTTTGATGAACATACAATACATACAGTGACATATTCATGTACGCTTTCTTTCATTCCAGGCCAATAGACTCCCAATTGTAACAAATTCCTATATGTGTTCCTTCTTGAACAATGAAATGCACATTCCTGAACATGTGCTTCGCGCAGATATATACTATATTCCTCAGGATTGATGCATAGTCGTAAAACATGATCATTTCCCAATTGATACAACCTTCCTGCAATCAATTGAAGATTCTTGGATTGCTGAATAGCAATATGTTTCAGGTTGTATTCTCTTCTATCGAACTCTCCTCCATAGGTTAATAGGTCAACGACATTTTGAGACCACCTCGGTATCATTTCTATGTTGAACAAGTACGCGTCTGGCATGTCGTCATCTACTCCTATAGGGTCTTCTCCATTCGTCAATCGCGAAAGATGATCAGCTCTAAGATGTGTTTTTCCTTTCTTTACTACTACCGTGAAGTCGAATTCCAGTAAGATAATGAACCATCTCACTATTCTCCCGGTATTGCATGGTTTATTCACTAGGTAGAGCAAGGCTTGGTGATCCGTAAAAAACACAAACTTGTTGGCTAGAAGATAATGCCGAAATTTCTTCACAGCATAGATCATTCCTAATCCTTCTCGCTCTGTTGTGGTGTAATTCTTCTCTGCATTGTTGAGCTGTCGACTGGCGTAACAGATAGGAAAATCCATGTTTCCTTCTTCTGGCTGAGCCAGAATGCATCCTATTGCATATGCCGAAGCATCTATGTGCACATGGAATATCTTCTCCCAATCTGGTGATTTCAAGACTGGAGCGGTAATGAGTGCCTCTTTCAATTTCTTGAATGATTCCTCACATCCTCTGTCCATTCAAAGTTCACTATTAGCCTGTAAAGTGGTTGGCCTATTATAGCGTACATGTAAATGAATCGTCTATAATATCCACAATGTCCCATAAAGCTCTGTACTTGTTTCGCATTGGTTGGTCTAGGCATATCCACTATAACTTTTATCTTCTCTAAATCCGTGGATATTCCGTTTTGTGAGACAATATGTCCCAGAATTCTGCCCTGTCGGACCATAAACACACATTTCTCAGGATTGAGACAAATGCGATATGTCCTACATTTCTCAAATACTTTTCTTAGGTGTTCTAGATGCTCATCTCTCAGTAGAGAATGTACACATAAGTCATCCATGTATATTTCGAGAAACAGCCTTAAGTATTCTTTGAAAGCATGCGTCATCAGCCTCTGGAAGGTTGCGGGAGCATTGGTTAGACCAAAAGGCATAACCCGATAAGCATAAATTCCCCACTCCGTTGCAAAAGCTGTTTTATGTTGATCTTCCAATGCTATGGCTAGCTGGTTATATCCTGAAAAACCATCAAGAAAGGAGTATGTGTTTTCCCTGATACACGCTCTAGAACATGATCAGTTATCGGCAGGGGATAATTGTCCCTGATTGTTGCAGCATTCACTTTCTTTAGTTGACACACACTCGGAGTTTTCCGTTCTTCTTAGGTACTACCACAATCGGAGATACCCAATCAGTGTGTTCAATCTCGTATATGAATTCAGCTTCCATTAGCTTATCTATCTCTTCTTTGATTCGCTTCGCAAACGTATCATTATATGTGTATGGTCTCTGTCTGCTAGGCTTTGCGTCTTGTTTCAGTGGGATTGTGTGTTGGCATATCGATGGGTCAACTCCCTTTAAGTCCTTATAAGACCATGCAAACACATCCCTATACTCTCTGAGAAGACTCAAAAGTCTCTCTTCCTCGCCTGGAGACAAATCTGTGGCTATGTACACCGGTCTAGGTGGCTCACCTGGAGCTGCTAAATCAACTTTTTTTGCATCCTCCGGTCCGTCATAAGATTCGTTCTCCTTCCTCTCTCGAATAGGTGGGGTTAATATCACCTTCCTATCCTCTATTGTGAATTTCCTATAGTGAGAGGGAACATCCATGTTTTCCTTGATTTTGGCGTTTTTGTCCTCTCCACTCTCAATTTCTGTAGTCCAAACTTCTTTCAGAGTTTTCTTGAGCTCTCTGTACTTGTTTCTACGTTCTAACTTGGACTCTGTGTATTCTCTGTTGCGCTTGTTCTTTTCTGTTTTTTCTGTTTTAGTTTTCGTTCCATTCTTTTGAACTTGATTTCTTGAGCCTCTTTTGTCTTTTCGTAAGCTCTTTTGATCTCTGCCTCTCATTCTTTCAGAAATCTTATACTTAACACAATCTTCAGCCTTTACTAGCATTAGGAATTGATTTTTTCCTCTTATTCTAGGCATCGGATTGGTTCTAACCCCTTTTGTTTTTTTCTTTGCTCTATAGTGTTTCTGGCGTTGTTTAGTTTGGTTCGGAAAATCATAAAATCGGACATCCATTATAGTTTCTTCGTTTCCGCTTGAATTGTCCGTTGACTCGTTGTCTGCTTCATTTCCCCACTCTGGATGATTGGGAATGTCGTGAAACACCTCTTCTTCATCTTCCTTTTCCAGTGTATCGTTCTTTCAGTTTCTTTTTTGAGTACAGTTCTCAACATGAAATACGGAACCACGTCGTACCCGTCCTTGTCGCAAAATTTCGTTGTGGGACCATCCGGAATTGCACAAACATCTAGGGTTGCTAGAATGTGTGTCCACTCTAATGGTTCAAACGTATCCTCTGGAAAGGGTTCTCCTACATAAGTTTCGTCTTCGATAGCCCTTTCTAAAACACATTCTTCTCGTTTCAGACTTCCACATTTCGAAGCTCCACACATCCATAACTCCTTGGGTTTACCTAACCAAGCTGGAAATTCGGATCCCGCCAAAGTAGCTGAATCAAACTCCTCTACCGGTGTTCGGTTCACATCTTTGTAGCTATGGTCTTTCAGGTTCACACGTGTAGTGGTTTCCATACTTCTCAAGTATATGTGATCGTAGCCCCAATCCTGGACCATTTTCAACTGTCTCATGAATGGTCTTCCCAGTATGATATCATAGTTATTCTCCTTGCCAAAATCGACAATAGCAAAAGTATGTTCGTATTCAATGCCGCAAGAAGTCACTACAACTTTCTCTAATAACCCCATAGGTTTCTCCATGTGTCCATCTCTAATTGGAGTTTCAACCTAGTCTGCTCTTATTGCTGTTTCCCCCCATTTTTTCCAGATTTCTTTTGTAGCTATGGCTACCCCAGCTCCGCTGTCTAGTATTGCCATCGTGTTCACTCCTTGGAATTCAACTGGTAAGGTTGTATTCCCCTCTTCACCTTCGCAATACTCTCCGACCTTGTTTAAGGGTACAGGCTTAGCGTTCTTTTGTGGCTTGCTCAGCTCCTCAATGCTCTCTTGCAGTCTCGATGTTGGATCTTTTATCCCGAATTTCTCCAAGCATTTTCCTACAGTGGTCCACATATGTGGTCTTAGCCTCAAAAGCTCAGCTAGAGTGATAGTGCATGTCACTGGTGTTGACAAAATCTCTATCAATCCTTGCGAGTCCATGACTTTTTCTGATGAGATTTTTCGTGAGGGAAGTGCTCTAATCTCGGATTTTGCTTCATACTCTCCTAAGTATGAAGGTAAGGTTTTCAGTGAATGAGGTTTGCTCTCCATTGTTCTAACAGAGCCCCCATCTCCCCAGTAAGATTGCAGATCCAAGTCCACTTGAGATCCTGCCTCAAATTCCACTATGGGAGGATTCCTGATGTCCTTTTCCCAATTTGTCTGATTAGCTTGGCAACTTAGCTCGTTTGCAAAGTTTGCCTCTCTCACTTGTTTCCAAAATTCATTGTAATCCTCATCTTTTCCGTAAATCCTCTGTATGACTGGATGAAAACTCTCGACCTCCTGATCGGTTGTGTTCAATACTACGCGGTCATCCCT
The DNA here is from genome assembly GCF_014529385.1 of Adiantum capillus-veneris. Classification (NCBI taxonomy): domain Eukaryota; kingdom Viridiplantae; phylum Streptophyta; class Polypodiopsida; order Polypodiales; family Pteridaceae; genus Adiantum; species Adiantum capillus-veneris. The sequence continues at coordinate 148,819,198 of NC_140951.1, forward strand.
TTGTGTATTTTCAGGCTTTTGTGCACTAGGAGTCTTTTCAGCTACCCGTGAAACGATAGTCTCTTGCTGAATTGGGTTTTCCTTTCCACAATTCATTGTTTCTTTTGGTGGTTCTAATAAGGCTTGTGCAGTCTCGATCATTCTCTGGCACATTTCAAGTCTCTGCTTTTCCAATTCCGCGTTTGGGTATGTCATCCACCTCTGTTCTTGTGTTTGGTTGTTCTTTAACCTAGCTTCGTAAGCTCTCATCAATGCGTCCAATGGTTCGTGTACTTTGTCGACTAGCACTGATCCCCCTGAGCTTAAGCTCGTTGTTTCTTTGATACTCTTTTGTTTCGTTCTTTCAGGGCTCATCTCTCGTTTCCCGTTTTGACTCTCAAGTTTTTCTAATCTAGCTTTAGTTTGCTTTAGTTCCTCAACTAGAATAGCGTCTTCACGTTCTTTTCTCAACTTCATGCGTGCTTTTCTAGCTTTCCATGTGTTTTTCTGACTCCGCGGTCCTTGACTAACCACTTCAGTCGCCAACTTTCCGTTCTCAGGTTCTTTAGTGGTTTTCTTAGCTTGAGCTCTAGTAACAACTTGCGTTGGTATCAGAGTTTCATTTTCAGACCCACTGCTGGTAGGAATAGTTTCTAACATATTCAATGTCGTCTTTTGCACTTTGTTTGGATTCTTTGAACAATCCTCAATGAAGTGAGTAACCCCACACTCAGTGCAATAAGCGTTAATTCTAATGATTTCCGTATGTGGGCAAACATTCATCAGATGGTCACCTCCACACTTGTAACAAGGTCCTAGTGTTGGTCTTGGTCCCATTTGATTCGTCCTTTGTGGATATGATGGTCTTTGTCCTGTTAACCCTCCATGAGCTATGAACATCAAGGTTCTTGCGTCCAAATTGTATCTCTCTTCATCAGAAGCACTTGTAATTGTTGGTATTCCAACATTCCCCATCATGCCCCATGGTTCTGGTTGTTTTGGTTCTTCTGGTGGGTAATACACTGTCGGAGACATGTGTGCACCCGATTCTTCATAATAGGCTTGAACAGGCACTAAGGCTTGTTCTTCTGATTCTCTAAGGTTGGTGCATATCTAATGCCCACTGGTCTTGCTCCTGGTAAAGGTGGTTGTTGTCCCAATACCGGTTGCGGTCTTTCTATCCCCATAGGTCCTGGTACATTTCCCGTTGGGTATCGAGGTACTGGATGTATCTGAGGTGGTGCTAATTGAGCAGGAGGTGCATACTGGCGCTCCCTTACATACCCTTTGTTGTAATAACACTCCTCTGTTGGATGATTTGTCCATTTTTGCTCAATAGCACACCATTTCAGTGGTTTTGGCAATGGTTTTTGGTATGGTGCCATCCTTTTTAGAGCATCTTCTATCATTTGCTCTACATTTGGCATGGTTGTTGTTTGAACATTCTTTTTAGTGGTAGTCTCGCTCGCTACAGAGGAGGAGCTACTGGATGCAAAATCTGTATCCGCTGACACCTCTCCATAAACCGTACAGTTATCCACTAAGTACAATGCCTCTCTCGTTACTTGCTCGAAACTTGTACAAGCTTTCAAGTGCAAGTCCTTCTTGAGAGTGTCGTTTCTCAGTCCTTCAATAAAGAGAACAGATAGTCTGTCATCTTGTGGTCGTTCACGTACTGGACATCTCTCAATGTATTGTTTGAAGCGAAGTGACGCTTCCTTCACTTTTTCGTGTTCTCTCTGTTTAAAAGCATATATTTGTGAGACCGTATTGTGCTTAATCCCTCGTTTTGAGAATTCCTCAGCAAACTCTCTTAGCAAATGGTCAATGTCATGGAATCCCCCTATGTTCATTGGTTGAAACCATGTCAATGCAATACCTTCTAGAGTAAGACCAAATCCCTCGTATTGTGTATGGAAATCTGTTATCTGCTCAGCTCTTAAGACTTGCTTAAAGAGTGACACATGTGCATACGGATCTCCTGAACCACCATACTTCTTTGGCATACACTTGGCTACTTGAGATGGTCTCATACGTCTATGATCTGCTACCAATCTCATTGCTCCTGTGTCCCGGCTAAAGCTTTCTCTAGCATCATGGACTTCATGGGTTACCCTTGTCGGTTCCTCTGCCCTGAATCTACTACTGGGAGGTAAATGTGATGGTTCCGCTTCAAACCTTGGACCTGGAGTGGTATAGGTGGGGATTGGAACTGCACTACCTCGATTCGTCTCCATTGACTCTCTGGAATGTAATGATCCCATTGGTCCGAGCTTCGAGTCCCAAGGTTGACTGAAAGAGTCAGCAACCTGAGTTCTTTGTCCTCCTGTTGTCATTGAGTTTTGCACTCCATTTGTTGGTGCTGGTCTATGTGAGCTAGAAGTAACATAATACTGATGTAGTGGTCCCCCAAAGTATGTATATCCTTCTAATTCTTTCTTGCCCATTGTTGAGTATTGCCTTCCATACTTATCGTAAGCGGCAATTTTCACTTCCGATCCCTCTGTGTAGGTAAAGACATAGAGTCTTTTTTTGTCTGTCAACTCTCCGGTGTAGGGTTCTTCACATCTATAATAGAGATCTTGCTCCCCATTATTATATTTGTACAGCCCCACATAGATGTTATCAGTGTTGATCCTTGTAGTTTCATTCTCTCTTCTTAACCTCGCATTAGGGAAGTTCATTATTGGTGCTTTCTCCTCGAGTTCTTCATCTATTTTGGCTTTGGTGCCCATCAATCCCCACTTGTCCACAATGTTAGGGTTTAGGACTACCAAGTACATGGTACCCTCGGCATCTAGATATCTATCTCCGCTATAGCTCACAGGCACTAAGTCCTTGAACTCACTAGGTCTATCTTCTATCTTTACACAATAGCGGTCCATTCCATCTTTGTAGATCTTGGCACCTTGCTCATTGTCGTACTGGTATTTTATGAACAATAGCTTCATGGTGGCGGAAGGGTTTGATGATCCTGCTGCCATATTTTCTCTGTTGTTCAGGTTCAAGTGTTCCAAGTTTTCGGTGAAAATCTCGTAAGATCTCTCCGAAGAAGTATCAGAAACACTTTCTTCAAAGATCGGCTCTAATGGTTGCACCCAACTTTGGTTTACACTTCCCTCGGTTGATATGACACTTGCTGGTTCCCCTTGTTTTGGTTGATTATTCCGGAGATTCCTGCCCGATCTAAAATTCATCAATTCCCCTAAAGGACTGTAACTTTTCTGTCTCGGCAATTTGTTTTCCCCAAGTTTTTGTGGTCAGAATTGATCCAAACTGATTGATTCTTGGTCAATTGTTTAATCTTGTCAGTTGGACATCTTCTGTTTCATCAGGTGAGAATTTTGTTACTGTTATGCTGAAAAAGACATTATACGCGTATGATGTCTTTTTTCACAGATTTTGACTATTTTGGTTATGCTCACTCTCAGTAGCCCCCTTATGCTCTTTCCACTCACAAAATTCAGTTTAAACTCTGTTTGAGCAAGTTATGGCTAATTTAGGCTTTTCTTGGCAATTTTCCGCTTTTGACTTGTTTTTTGGGTCAATTGTGATCCAAATGGGATGAAACTTGAAATATAACCTCTAGACAGCTGTTACAATGGATCTGGGTTAGCAAAGTATCAAAATATGTCCAAAATTAGGTCAAAGACATCATACGCGTATGATGTCTTTTTCATCAATTTGGGTCCAAACTTGATATTTATGCTTCCAACAGTGATTGTAACAATCTTGTCAGGTCAGATTTCAAAAATAAGCAGTGGAAGTGCCAAAAGACATTATACGCGTATGATGTCTTTTGTCCCAGATTTTGACTATTTTTGGTTTTAAGCCTTCTCCAATGTTTATAATTGAGTTTCAAGTGTTTTTGTCAGGTTTGAATGTAAAAACAAGATTTGAATCCAAAATTTCCTATTCTTTGCGTTTCTTGGACTCCGACTTGTCTTTTTTTTGGGTTTCTTTGAGTGTTAATGTTCTTGTTTTAAGTTGATCTTAGGGTAAAACCCCCCTTCTAAACACTCTGGCAATGTCAAATTTTCAATTTTAGGCTCTGTTTAGGTCCTAAGACATCATACGCGTATGATGTCTAAAGTTGCAGATTTCCAGTTTTTCAGCACAGAACTCTTCCAATAGCTCTTTTAAGTGCTCAACAACAATCAGTTACACAGAAAATTTTTCTGAACTTTGTTTATTGCATATTTCACTACCAAAGCGACTTTTTCAGTGATCTAACATGCAATCAAACACATCAAGCAAATAGAACACCAATTGATAGCTCTAGATCAGGATCAAATCAGGCCCTACCTAAGCTACTTCTAATCATAAAATGGATTTTTTGCAATTGAAAATATAAAGAGATTTACTACCACACAAGGAGTAGCAAATGCTTTTTATGTCAACAACCACTTAAACACCATCAAAAACAATCTAATCTAAGCTAAACTAAAAATACTGTCAACACGGAAGACCCAGGAATACACCACTTCCTAGTATCTCTCGAGACCTTCGGAGTCCACCACTCCTAGATCTTTTCTAACTAAAGTATACAAAGTAGTTTATACGACTCACCTCGTAGGATTAGTCTAAGGTCACCTACTTAGGGCTCTCGTCCCCGGCAGCGGCGCCAAATGTTATGGCGGTTACGCCGCTAGCGGAAGCTAAATAGCGAGAACTCAACCAACAACAGAATTTGTCAGACGAGGACGGAGCTTGACCCGCAGGCGCATGGAAACAACTAGGTGGGTGTCAAATCACCTACTCGACCTTCTAATGACAATCACTACTAAGGAAATCAAATCTAAGTTCTCAAATACGCAAGTGACTGAAATCCGTACTACGAACGAATGCTATACGAAACAGGATCTTGAATCATCGAATCGATCTCAAACTCAAGGGGAAGTCTATACACTAGGTAAGAACAACACCCTAAAGACTTGAACTGCAAAATCAACCTATAACCACTCCGTGCGGTAAACGCGTATGAAGACAGGCCGAAAAATACAGGTGACCGAAACTTGACCCCGATGGTACTAATGTGTAGCTCTACTCGTTGTGGTTCTATAGATATGCTGCACGCTCTATTCCGACACACGAGTTGGAAGAAAACTCACACCGAAGCTCGTAGGAACTTACCACACATAGAAGCCGATAACGCGCACTCTTGGTATCAGTGCGTAGCTCTCGCCGTTGCTAACACCATGGCGGTGTTGCTTCTCCAATGGCGGCCCCATAGCTCGCGTAGCAAGGAGATAAGACTCTCTCTCTCTCTCTCTCTCTCTCTCTCAGACACAGTCACGGCGCTCAAAACTCACTTTGATTAATAATTGAATCTCTCCTCTTTTAGGTTACAAAACTTTGGCTTATATACCTCAGCCTTGGAGGTGAAAACATCTCTAATTATTTACATCAGCAGGTGAAATTAAGTCGGGATTACAGGCTGGAAACTCAATTGAGTCCCGTTACTTAATGAATGGCTCAAATCAAAATTAATGTCGGAAAGACATTTATTACAATCAATGGTTACATAATGATGGGTGTGAGCAAAAATGCGGGTGTGATCCTCTGCTGGCTCAACAGAACTTACCCCTCATGTCTTGTGTGAGACGGTGCTGAAAACGGACAACTATACACTCCGGAAAGTACGCGCGAAGAAGTCGAAAAGCTCTCTCTCGAAAGGCAACAAGTGAAAATGCGGTGATTCTAGCCTACCTCGGTTATCTATACTCGGACTTCCCGAACCAGTTTTTCTCAAATTTTCCTCTTAGTCCAACTAGGCCGTGAAATCTATGTTAGACTCAAAAATTTCCCCAATTGGATTCCTGTAGCTCATTCTACAACAGGGTTCTGCAAAAGGAGGTATGGCCGCCTAATTTAGGCTTCCTGCTTCCATCTGCCGATTTGATTAAAGTGCCGGTTTGATTCTGAGGCTTAACTCTCCATTTCTTGATTGGTTTTGCGGTTTGCAAAGAAGATAAATGCTCCTTTTTCTTCCAGATCCATTTCGTGTTAGGTTCCCTTCTCGAAGAAGTGTGTCTCTATATTTTGATTCTCGAAACCGTCTTTGGTTTTGTCCATGATGTTTTGGGCACCAAGATATGAATTGGTTTGTCCTTAAGCTGTGCTTTCTATACCCAAATTTGCATGACTCCGCATGCTACTTGTAGAATTTTCTTGTTGAGAGGATGGAGAAGATTGATTACTTCGTGTTTTGCCTTGCTGATAATTTCCTTTCCATTCCTCCTTGCTTGGTGCAATTGAAACAATGAGTTGCCCGCCTTTAGGTGATAGCTTGAGCTAATTTGTATCCCAATCTGGTACTGCTTCGTATGTCCGCATCCACGGAATTCTAAGAATCATCGTCTCATTCATGTGTTCATCTGGTAAGCATATAAACTGATGAGGGCATGAACATCTATGTACTATCACGTGCATGTTGACTACTCCTAATGTTGGTGTTGGGTTCTTGTTGCATCCTTTGATAATTGTATTCCTGCTATCAATGATTGAGTTGTTGCTTTCTTGTACGTGGAATAACTGACTGCATTTACTCTAGCTCCTGTATCGAACAAAGCATTTGTGCTATGATTTTTGAGTTGTACTTTGATGCAAAGGTCCATTCCATCTAACCATTTATCATCTGTTGACACTGCATCTTTCTGCAATTTCCATTGTCAGTCATCTATTTCCAGTGTGTTGATGGGAATAGGTATGTGTTGATTCTTGAGAGCAGCTTTCCTTTTGAGTACCCAAAGCCGAGCTTCTTCTTGGGCTTCATCAATAACCTGCTATCGTTTTATCCTCCTTTGCTTGGCTGCATGCATTCTTTCTAGCAATTCATTGGTTAGCGGCAAGTTGTACTTCTTTAGACGGCATCCGCTAATCCAATTAGCGTACAACTTAACTGTTCCACTTAGAGATACATCTTCAATGATAAACGGTCCGTTTCCCTTTTTCTTGAACTTGAGAATGTGTTGCTTAAGGGAATAGACTAAAACTAAGTCCCCTTTTTTGAAGATTTTGGTAATTAGATGGGAATCAAAAAACTATTTTTGTTTTTGCTTTTGTGCATAGATGTGATCTACAACAGTTAGCCTTTGCTCATCTAGATTCTCTAAATCTTCAAGCCTTTCTGACAATTCATGTCCAGTCCACTCAAGATTCTTAGCTACCCTCATTGTCGGTGATAGAAAGTCTATTGGCAGTATGGCATCAAGACCATAAACAAGGTTAAAGGGTATAGCATTTAAAGTTATTTTGAATGAAACTCGATAAGCCCATAGAGCAGCATGGAGATTCATTTCCCAGTCTGTCCTTCCTGAATTGACCACTTTAGTCAATATCGAGCTAAGAATCTTATTTGTATGCTCACCTTGTCCGTTTGCTTGTGGGTGATAGGGAGCTGACTTGTTATGGATGACCTTAAATTCATTAAGCAGATACTCGATTACCTCATTGAGAAAATGAGTTCCCCTATCATTGACAATTTCTATTGGCAGTCCATATCTTGTGAACACATACTCATATAAGAATGCGGCAGTGGTTCTGGCACCATTCTTTTGAGTTGCTTTAGCCTCGGTCCACTTAGTCAAATAGTCCGTAGCTACAATAATATATTGAGCTTGGGCTCTATAAGCAGGTGGTTGTATTGGCCCAACAAAGTGTATACCCCATTTTGCGAAAGCTCTAGCTTCCATCATTGGTCTTAAGGGCATGCTATCTACTCGTGTTGGCATTTTTGCTCGTTGACAAGCATCACATCTTTGAACATATTCTTTGGCATCTACAAAAAGTGTTGGCTACCATATGCCTGCCATCAAGATTGATCTTGCGATGGTCTCACTAGAAAAGTGACCTCCAGCTAATCCAGCATGTGCTTGTTCTATGATTGGAATATATTCGTCTTCATTTGCACAAAGACGCAAATGTTGATCCTTACCTCTATGATACAATTGGTTTCCAATAAGAGCATAGTCTCTTGCTTCAGTTTCAATTGCTCTTTGACGGTGTTTACTCATATCCTCAGGAAATGTTCGGCTCGATAGGTAAGTAACTAGATAGTTACTCCATTTAAGAACAGGTGACATTTGAAACAATGTTACATGAGGTATGAGTATTTGTTTTTGACATTTAGGACAGTCCTTTACAAAAAAGCGAACATCACTCCTCATAGTTGGCCAAAATACTCCAAGTCTCAAGATTCTTTGCATAGTTTGGTCTTCTGCAAAGTGAAGTCCCAGTATGGTAATATGTGCTTGACTTAGGTATTGGTTTTTCTCTTCAGGATTAATACATAAGAGCAATATTCCATCTCGGTTTCTTTTGTATAGCCTACAAGCTAGTAATTGATACATAGCCAATTGCTCAATTAATCCAATTGTAATAGAAAGTGGTATTTGTGAATCCACTTGAGGTATGGTCATCAATGATACCATATTTTTTGACCATCGAGGCATCATTTCCACAGAGAACAGATATGCATATGGTAGATCACCATCTACTCCTTTAGGCGGTTCTTTTGAAATAATCCTAGATAAATGATCTGCTCTTTGATGAGTAGTGCCCTTTTTTATAACCACAGTGAAATCAAATTCCAGAAAAATGATGAGCCATCTCACTATTCTTCCTGTGCTGCTTGGCTTGTTGACCAAGTACAATAAGGCTTGGTGGTCCACAAAGAACACAAATTTGTTTGCTAATAGGTAATGTATATAATTTTTTACGGCATAGATTATTCCTAATCCTTCCCTTTCGGTGGTGTTATAATTCTTTTCTGCCATGTTCAACTGTCAACTAGCATAAGAAATAGGAAAATCAATTTTCCCGTCTCCTGGTTGAGCTAGTATACACCCGATGGCAAAATTGGAAGCATCTACATGTACGTGGAATATCTTATTCCAATCTAGTGCTTTCGATATTGGAGCTGAGGTGAGAGCTTGCTTAAGCCTCATGAAGGATTCTTCACACTCATCAGTCCATTCAAAGTGTGTAATTAAGCTATACATGGGTTTTGCAATTATAACATACATGTAAATGAACCGTCTATAATATCCACAATTTCCCATGAAAGCTTGAACCCCCTTGACTATTGTTGGTCTAGGTAAATCAACAATAACATGAATTTTATCCATATTAGTAACTATGCCATTTTTAGACACTATATGTCCAAGAATTTTTCCTTGTCTACCCATGAATGTGCACTTCTCAGGATTCAAGAAAATCCTATAAAGTCTACATTTTTTGAATACCTTTTTGAGGTGTTCAAAATGATCAACCCGGAATGATGAATGTACACATAGATCATCCATATATACTTCCAAAAATTTCCTTAGATATTCTTTAAAAGCATGACTCATCAATCTTTTAAATGTGGCAGGAGCATTAGTTAACCCAAAGGGCATAACCCAATAGGAAAAAATATCCCATTTCGTTGAGAGGGCAGTTTTATACTGATCTTTTGGGTCAGCCAAAAGTTGATTGTATCCAGAAAAGCCATCTAAGAAGCTGTAAGCTTCTTTCCCTACAACTTGTTCTAACACATGCTCAGTGATTGAAAGAGGAAAGTTGTCTCTAATGGTAGCTACATTCACTTTCTTGAGGTTGATACACACTCGTAATTTTTCATTCTTCTTGGGTACCACCACAATTGGAGACACCCAATCTGTGTGTTCAATTTCATAAATGAATTTGGATTCCTTTAGTTTCTCAATCTCTTCTTTGATCTTCCTGGAAAATGTTTCATTGTATTGTATGGCCTTTGTCTACTTGGTTTCACATCCTCTCTCATGGGTATGGTATGTTGGCAGATTTTTGGATCAACACCCTTGAGATCCTTGTAAGACCAAGCAAAGATATCTCGGTATTCTTTTAGTAAGCTTAGTAAAAGCTCTTCTTCTTCTTCTGTTAGGTCATTTGCAATGTAGGTGCGGGCCTAGGCTCTTCTCTTGGTTCAGCCAAATCTATCTTTTTTGCGTTTTCAGGCCCTTCGTAGGACTCGCCTTGTTTTTGTACTTCTCTAAAAGGTTGTTCTACTATGATTTTTTGATCTTGGATAATATATTTTTTGTAGTGGGATGAAACACTCATTACATCTTTACCATCCTCTTCTGTGGTTTCCATTTGGGTTGTATATATCTCCTTTAGAGCTTTTTTCAACTCTTGATATTTCTTTTTCCACTCAACTCGCTCATGGTTGGCTCCTTGTCCTGTTTCTTTGGCTTTGCTTGAGTATCCTTCCTTGTTTTTCTCAATGTTTTTGACATTTCTGGATTTTTGTTTGAAGGATATCTGCCACCACTAATTTGTCCTTGACACAATCATGTGCATCTATCTGCATCAGGAACTGTGTTCTACTGGAGACTGAAGGCATAGGTCCAACTTTCACATTTTTGGTGTCTCTTTTTTGCCTATACCATTTTTGCCTTCTTGATTTCTAGTTAGGAAAGTCAAAAAACTTTTCCCTCCCTCCTTTCAAGAGTAGCTTAGCTTTCACATGTTCTTTTTCGGACCCCGAATCTTCTCAGGTAGCTGAGTGTTCTTCTAACTTATCTGTTGCATCGTAGTAGAGGTCTGAAAAGACTTGTTGAGCTTTCATTTGGGTTCCTCAATTTCATCTTCAATGTGGAGGTTTGAAATCATTTGTCATAGCCATCCTCATTGCAAAATTGAGTAGACATAGTCGTATTCACACATACATCCATTGTCGCTAAAATTTGAGTCCACTCAAATGGCTCAAACACATGTTCTGGAAAGGGTTCAAGTACATAGGCTTCGTCTGTGCAATCCCTTTCTAAGGTACATTCTTCTCCCATTTTTTGAAGCGCCCCACATCCAAATAGGAGTGTCTTTGTTTAACCATGAGGGAAGCTTAGTTTCAATCGAAGAGATTGAATCGAACTCTTGTATGGGCGTTTTCATGACATCCCTATAAGTGTGATCTTTTAGATTGACCCTTGTTATAGATCCCACTTGCTTCAAGTACAAATAGTTGTTTCCCCAATCTTGGATAAGTTGTACCTGTCGCATGAAAGGTCTTTCCAATATGATTTCATAATTGAGTTTCTTCCCAAAGTCTACTATGGCAAAAGTGTGTTGATATTCAATCCCACAGGAATTAGCTATCACTTTTTCTAGCAGTCCTAAGGGTCTTTCAATATGTCCATCAGCCAATTGCAATTTCACTCGAGTTTGTCTAATGGCTGGTTGTCCCCAGGATTCCCATACTGCTTTTGTGACTATGGCTATGTTTTCCCTGCTATCCAGTATTGCCATGGTTTCAATGTCATTATATTTCACTAAAAGAGTGGTGTTTCCTTCTTCCCCTTCGTAATATTCTCCAACTTTGTTCATTGGAACAGATCAAATCTCCTTGTTATCCATTTTGTGTTTCGATCTTTCCAAAAAATTTACGATGAGCCCCATTATTCCCACCTTCTCTAGGGTTTTCTGTAGGTCATTCCATAAATATGGTCTAATTTTTAATAGTTCTCCCAAAGTAAGAGTGCATTGGATGGGTGTAGACATGATTGAATGAATATTCTCTACTTCTAGGTCCTGTTTCGCTCTTTTTACTTGAGTGGTCTTACACACTATGGATTCATCTTCGTTAGCTCCCAAGTAAGAGGATAATTTTTTCAAGGTCAATGGTTTAGACATTCCTAAAGCTTTAGATCCGCAATCCCCATACAAGGATTATACATCCATGTCCATATCAGGAGGTAAATTGTCTAACCAAACTTCCTCTATAGGAGATGAACTTTAAAGTTAGGCTCCCACCATTGATCTCTCTAACTTTTTTCCATAAGTGTCCGAGCCAGTCTTCCTCTACAAATGGAATCCTATCTAAGGCATCTTCGTTGTCCAGCACTATAAGTTCTGGCTCCTTTGGTTCAAAGTAGGTTTCTACCACCACATTGGATTTTTCTTGATTGTCTCTCACCACAAGCTCCTCTGGTTTTGCCATACTTTCGAACTTGGGTTTTTGTTTTTCCAACATCTCTTGCATCATTCTTACCAAATTTTTGATAAGCTTCAAGCTTAGCTGCTTCCATGTCTGGAGAAGGATAGTTTTTCCATTTGCTTTCCATGTTTTGGTATGCTTTGAGTCTTGCTTGGTAGGCTTCCAAGGCTGCATTAATCGGCTCCAAAATTTTATCAACCGAAATCAATCCTCCGATTTCACGGTTGTTTCTTTGATTTCACTTCCAGGTTCTTTCACCTTTTCCTGGAATATTTTTTTTGCTATCTCCTCGATTTCAGCTCTTTGCTTCTGTTTTCTCATCTCATACCTTTTGCTTTTGCTTATTTTGGTCTTTTGAGAGGCAACTTTTGTATTCTCCGAATCATCAGAGAAGTTATGTTTCTTTTTTTTAGCCTGAGATCTAGTGATTACCTTGATTGGAACAATCGATTCACTCTCAAATGAGCTACTAGGTATCACTTGGACTACATTTACTAATGTTTTCCTCTTGTTTAAAGGATTTTTTGGACAATCTTCAGGGAAGTGTCCTCCCTTTTTGCAACATTGTATGCAATAAGCTTCAACCGGCTTGAGATTTTTGTCAGGCTCTGGGCATTCATTTTTCCAATGATCATCGGTACCATAGTTGTGACAGTTTCCCGTTCTTAGCTTAATCATGGGTCTTACCATAGGAGATCTAACACCTTGATTAGCTACATAATACATTGGTGCGAGATCTGGTGGAGCATAAGTCACAGGTTCTTCCATTGGCAGTGGATGTGAATTATACCAATATCCTTCTACCATTATTGTAGATGGACTAGGCTCAGCATAGGATGTAACAGGCACTAGTGCTTGTTCATCTATGACTCTTTCTGAATGCATGTATTTTACAGGCACTGCATTATGTCCTAGGTATGGAGGTTCTTGACCCAACACAGGTTGAGGTCTTTCCATACCCATCGGTGGTCTTTGAGTTGGTGCCATGTTAGGCCGATATCTGTACATGGGTTGTCCTTGTGGCCTCATGGGCACGTACTAAACATTCCCATCATACTTTGGTCAGTAGTAGCACTCATTGGTCTCATGGTTGGTCCATTTTTCATCGATTTCACACCATTTCTAAAGTATAATTGGTTGGTCCTGTTCATGTATCCCTTGCCCTGGTTCCCTCATAGGTGCTTTTTGCATGTTATTCATCATGTCATTCATCCTTTTGAGCATGTCTTCTATGGCTGAAAGTGGTGCTGCAGCAGCCGTTCCCACTTGTGTTGGTTTAGTGGAATTTGTTTTCTCACTTTGGTTATCCTTAGGGACATGTTCTTTGTTGAAAATATCACAATTGTCTCGTAAGTCAATAGCGTCTGACACACACTCTTATAGGGTTGTATGATTCTTGCTATATAGTATAGCATGAAGCTTTTTATTTAGTAGTCCCTCCAGAAACAATGATACTAGTCGTCCTTCTGCAGGTATCTCTAGCTTTGGGCATCTGGCAATGTATTATTTCATTCAAGTTGCACAATCTCTAACATGCTCACCTTGTTTCTGTTTAAAGCTGTAGATTTGCACTACAGTATTGTGTTTGATCCCCGTTTTGGAACAAGCAGCTACAAATCCTTGAGCTAATGTGTTCAAGTCCATGATTGACCTTGGTGGAATGTTTTGGAACCATGTCAATGCTTTTCCTTCTAATTTCATTCCAAACCCTTTGAATTGAGTATGGAAATCGAATATGTGTTCTGCTCTTAGCACTTGTTTGAAGCTTGCTAAGTGGTTATATGGATCCCCAGATTCACTGTATTTTGTGACCCATTTTTGAAAGTCACCTGGTCTGACACGTCTATTTGGTTCAACTCTTGGTCTCCTGGCAGTTGGTCCTGTTCCAAGTCCTTCAAACCAGTCTGTTGGAAATAGTGACTCACGTAGCCTTGGATTGGCCTTAGTGTCACCCAGTTTTTTGCGTGATGAGGTGGTTTCTGGTTTCTTAACATTACTCTCAGAAGATCTCTCACAATGTTCATCTCTTGGAATAGTTTCTCGTCCTTGGCCCAAGGTCCAATCCCTTATTGAATATCCTTGATATTTGGTTTATTCCACCTCCTCAGGAGTCATCATAACAAAGTTGTTGTTATAGCAATCCCTAAACAGGTAGATTGGTAGATCTGCTGGTCCCTTTTCTTTGATTTTGAAGATATAGATGATCTTCATGGGCGTTGTTTTCCTGATTTGGCATGCGAAGTCCCAACAATAGACTCCGATCCTAGGATTATCAGTACTAAGCCATTTCAAAGGCTTCAAATCAACTTGGTCGTATCTCTCGAATTCTAAGGTTGGTGGTTCTTCTTTTGCGGCCATATCTGGAATTATGGTATTTACTTCTAACCCCCATTTTTCTATCACATCATGGTTTTTGACTTGTAAATATTGAGTTCCATCTTGATCTATGTACATTTTTCCTTGTTTATTTGCCATGATTTCCTCTTCGAACTCAATACCATGGTCATCAATGTGAATAGTGTACTCTTTGTTCGGATCCAAGTAAACCTGAGCTCCATGACCATTATTCTTATAAAAAGAGAGTATATGCTTATAGCGCATTGTCGTTCCGGTTTCTAAGTGAGTCGAATAAGAAGACATTTCGGGCATCGAATCAAAAAAAGTGTCTGAGACTTCTTCAGGGATACTATGCAAGGAATTGCCTTGATTTATGCTTTCTTCGGTGGATAATCTACTGGAGGTTTCTCCAAATATGCCCTGATTTCCTAGTACCCGACCAGATCTAAGGTTCATAAAGACTTGTGAAGCTCTGGATAGAGTACTTACCTTTGACTTGTTGTCAATTTCTCAAACTCGACTTTGGCAAAAATCAAAGGATTAATGTGCACCCTAGAAACTGAGTGAACATGTACCAATTTGGATCCGATTGAACCCAAAATTGCCATGTGGCTTTGTATTATGCTGGTCTAACACTGTACAAGTTCAAAAGTCAAAAATGGTGGCTCTGTGTAGCAGTAGTAAATAATCACGATTATTTACTTTTGTCAGCTTTTTACACTTTTTGGCTTGATTTGCCAAGTATACTTGTAACCTGTTAAGGTCCTTGGACAAGTTTCAACAAGTTTGGACAAAATCTGTTCAAGTTTATCAATTGTTTCATGTTTACAGACTATGATTTCAAGAACCTGGCTTAAGTCTCACTTTTGTGATCCAAATCTCACCAAAATTGATTTGTGGGGTCTCCTTGATATGCTTGACCTTGTGGTATGCTCAAATATACAAGATTGTCTTTGTTTCAAGCATATGTAAATAATCATGATTATTTACTCTAGCTAATTTTTTGCAATTTTTTGTCCCAACCTTGACACAGATCCGTTAAGCACCTCTACTTAAGGTCTCTAGCCAAGTTTCATTAAGTTTGGACAATTTTTTGGTCAAATGGTCATCAGTTTTCTGTCCGCAGACTAACTTTGCAAAGTTGGTCACAATTTCCAACCCAAAGATCCAAATCTCACCAAATTTGATTTGTGGGCTTAGTGGTATGCTAACTTGGTCAAAAAAGTTTAAAAATGGGGCAGATGTAAATAATCACGATTATTTACTTCTAGTAAATTTTTGGATCTTCTTGGTCAACTGAGCATGTACACATGTCTATCACATCAATACAAGCCTATGAATCAAAGTTCATCAAGTTTGGACTATTTTTTTCCCAATTTACACTCGTCTTCAAAAGTCAGTACAACTTTAGTTTTTACCCAGTTTTTTGTCAATTTGGTGATCCAAATGCTTTTACAAAAGTTGTTTGTACACATGCAATGAGTCATTGGTATCAACCTTGGTCAAGTCTGAGCTGAAAGTAAATAATCGCGATTATTTACTTCAGGCTTGAAATGAACTAATTTTTGTACTTTTTCCAAGGACAGTTATTTCATGAGTTATTTTAAGCCTATGAATCAAATCAAAACTTAATTTGGCCTAAAATGTCAAGAAAAAAAAAGTAATCTGAGTTTTGGTCAACTCTTGAAATTTTTACCTCAAAGTGTCCTTGAGCTTACCCACTGGTTCATACAACTTTTAAGCTTACTCTCCAGTCAGATTGAGTGATTTGGAGTCTTTTCGTGCTATTTCTAGCCGTAGACCTAAAATTCTGCAACTTCAAATACAATGAATCTTTCAGAGAGAGCAATTTTATGAAATCCACCTTGGATCCTACTTACCCTACTCCTAGGCTCTCATGCAATGGGGTTGTGGAAAGTGTCCACAAACACTCATTTTCTTGTTTTTTATGGTTTTTTGAGCTTTGATCTTAAGACTTGTTTCGTCTATCAATCATTATCAAAATCCTAATCTAACTCTACAATCCTACAATCCTAAAGGCACTCGACAAGTACAACTTATCTCCAAGCTACCTCTACACATCAAAAGACGACAATCTTAGGCTATGCGGTTTCTAAAAGAAATTTTTTGACTCTAGGAGATCCTAGAGGAAGTTAAAGGATAACTTCACAAGACGCTCGTATTTTTTCCTAGTTTAGGTCTCTTCGATGCCCGACAGCGGCGCCAAATGTGGGACGGTAGTCGAACCTCACTATCCTACCTTATTGCAAATTTAGCGAGAACCATAATTAAATTGTGAATCCATGGGACGAAGCTGACTCGACCAGTGCATAGAGGCTACAAGAGGTTTTTAATCTCTCAAAAAACAACAAACAACTCAAATCTAACTCAAGCTACACTCAAGTGACTGAAATCACCAAAAGCCAATCGCTCATCGGCAAACAAATCACATCCGTTACAGCATCAAATGACATTCAAACGTAATGAAACTTCTAGGACAAGTTTATAAGACCTAAGCAAACATGCTTATGGTTTCAAAACCCACTTTAGGTTAAGTCAAAATCGCGATTATTAACAACAATGGATTTTTGACTAGTCGTTTTGGACCCAAAATGCACCTAAATGCTCAACAATGATGCCCCAATACCCCGCCTATGCTTAGCTTTTGATTTTGAAGTGTAAATTCCTACTTATGATGAAATTAGGCCGCGGGTCGACAACGCCAAAAGCTACGAAATACTGTGATGTGTTTACGTCAATGTGTAGATCTCTTCCCCGCGGTTGCAATGCAACAAATGCGCTTGCAATGTGACAACCAGGGGGGGAGTAGGAAGCACGAGAAGGAAAGAAGTGAGAGCCGTTAGCTCACGATGTGTATTTCATTATACAAAACTTACAATTGGCTTTTATACCTTAGACAAGGTTTTTGGTGGTCAAAACTAATAATTTGGGAGCTCTAACTAAAGATAGGTAATGACAGGCTGATACAATCTGGAAGCTTGTAGCCCCGGCTCATCAATTACAAGGTTTATCCAAAAAATAAGAGTTATAATATTCCCGATTTATAAAAAATAATAAGTGTTTTTACAATAAGAGCTCCGAAAAATGGTATCCGTGTTATTCGTGTTAGCTTGTTGCTAACAAAGACAGTTGTCAAGCAATCAAAATTGAACGACCTTCACCCACATTGCACTAAGGCCTTTATCAAGCTAAAAAAAAGGAGGGGACAAGAGCTCCCCATCATTTGCATGCACACGGATGATGGGGAGGATCTAGCCCCCCCCCTTTTTTTCTGATTGTGTGTGCCTGAAGCACACCATATTTGGCATACATCTTGACCGAGCCAGTACCAAGCATGATGTTTCTTTGCAACATTTGGCATACATGTCGACTCAAGCAGTACCTAGTACAATGTTTTTTTGCGACATAAACAACGGGTACATATCACCTCTTTCCCTTGGTGGATGTGGGCAATTTGGAGCATGGTGGCCCTCTTCTCCATAATTAAAACATATGTCAGGCAACGGCCTAGCCCTGCCACTTCCGGCCCTTGACTGACCTCTATTCATAACACTCAAACAAAGTTCTTGCATCTGCTTACTCAAATCTTGAATGATATGTACCCATTGTGGAGGAATGGTTGAAATTCTCCAATTTACTTGGTTCTCCACTTGAGCTTCTTCCTTTGGACTTGGGAGTAGGGCTGCCATAGCTTCCTATCCCAACGTGCCTTGTTCAATCTTCTTCTTGATTTTCCTTCATTTCACTCGTGCAATTGCAACCGCTCTATTATAATTCTCCGAACTCTCAAAAATCCACCTTTTCTCCAACCTTGGGATGCAAACATACCATGAGCTTCTCCAATTTGAAGTACTCGCCATTGGCCAACTTCATGGCGAGCACAAACTCTACCCAACACTCTTCAAAACGGTTAAGAAAACATCATGTCTTAAAGTCTTCAACTTCGCATACAAATCAACCACAGATACCTCTTTACGAAAGTCCTGCAAAAAGTGACCCTGCAAGGCTGACCATACCAACCTTGGTACTCCTTCCAATTCATAAAACCATACCTTTGCTTTTCCCCGCATCAGCATCAAAAGTGCTTGCATCTTTCTATCCTAGTTTGGAGTATGCAACAATAGCATATATAGCTCAAAATCGCCCATCCACTCCTCAGAATTCTCCTTGTCAGTGAAAATTGGCCCATAGCTTTGTGCTGCCATCACTTCTATTTGAAAAACCACCTTTTTTATCAAACCGATGAGCAATCAGATACTCCTCCGTGGGGCCACCAGAAGATAGAAAGGGGGAATGCAAACACACCCAAAAACACTAAGAGATTGTCTCTCTATAGCCCATGATGATCACAACACCCCAATCCACTTGAAATCTCTTCTGAAATGACACAAATCTTCACAACACACCCTTGACATCGCTTATCAACAAGCATGCATGTGCTTTAGAGAATCTGAAACCCGCTCAACACCCAACGCACCTCAATTGCACACACCACCAACATAGAAAGCCTCTCTCTCTCCCCCCCCCCCCCCCCCCCACCAGACAAAGAAAAGACCGAAAGCAATACCCACACACCGGCACCAACCAATGGAATCTTGCACACTACCTCATGGTCAAAAAAACATGTCGATCGAAAACTTGGTGCAAATCACAATCAACTAACTACCTGTGGCCGAAATCTCCATCCGAGAGTCGCGAAAAACCGCTTCGGATTTTGGAATGGTCAGTCGGAGCAACTATGCATCAGTGTGTGCCGAAGCTGGAAATTGGGACTCGTCCAAGCCGAAATGCCATCAAGGGAGAGTTCTTCTTCTTCTTCCCACAAACGAGAGAGAAGATTTGATGGAGACAATGATGGAGAGCTTGCACCACTCCGTACAATACGTAGGTATCACCATGCAGCAGTAGATGCAATTGTCGGCACTGATAACTGAGCACGAGGGACAAATTTATAGGTTCTCTGTCAGGTTGGAGTGTACCCCAAGCTGAGACAAGGTACCCCCCTTACTGCCTAGAATAACTGCAAACTTTTGTAAAAAGACTCCAATCGTTTCTAAAAACATGGCTTTGCTTTTGGTGGTCAACTATTATCCCTTTCCCTTTTATTCTTGTAGTAAAAACCGATTAATTTGATAGTATACGGGCAACTAATGTGACCGTGACTAAACTATGCTGCAGCATGATGCCTGGATATAATTATGACTTAAAGATGGCAAACAACGCAAAAGTAAAGTGTGTGGGTGTGGTAAGTGCCGTGAAAATCAAAGCTTTCAACACTGAGGTAGAGGTAGATGTTTTTGTAATGTCTACTAAGAGGGAGGGCTATCCACTAATTTTGGGAAGGCCATGGTTGATGGCCATGAAGGCAAAACAGGACTGGGGTACTGGCCTTCTACGCATGACCGGTAAGAAAGGGGAGACAATCTACTACGACATGAGGATTGGCAAGCAGAAGGAAATGAATCTGGAAACATCGGCAGATGAAACCACTAGCGAAAAACGTCGAAAAGCAAGGGAAGCATAAAAAAGCATAAAAAACCAAAAAAGCAAACTTTTCTATAATTAAACCACGAGCTCCTCTTATCCACCCGAACAAGAAAGTGGGCTTGCTTCTCACAGAAAATCATGAAAAGTGTTTGAAAAGCAGATTTTTACAAAATCGAACCATAGCTTTCTCGAAACAAGTAGATTAAGGATCTTACCCTATTTTTTGCAAAAAAAAACATCGAAAAGCACAAAAAGCATGAGAAATCCAAAACAAGCAGAATTTCCAAAATTGAATTGAATGTCCTTCTAACCTTTTAGAAGATGAAAACGACCTTGCTTTTTATTTTAGAGCCTTGCAATGCTACCAAAGAAGCATTCAAAACCAAAACTTGACTAAACTGATGTTTGAAACTATTTTTCTCATTTTTAAAAGAGACCCAAAAATCGAGGATCCTAGGTACTTGAAACAGGTTTCTTAAGTTTTGAAAAAGCTGGCAATGGTGAAGAAATTGGTGATGGTGAAGAAAAACCAGCGATAGTGTGAGGAGTGACAGGGTGTGTCGGGCTCCTGCTGGTTTGTGTTAAGAGTTGGGAGAGACTCAGCTTGGGAGCTAGAGCTAGTCGCTCAAGGCAAAGATAGTGACCCCTGCACGCATGGCTATCCACGATCTGATGTGTGCTTCCGTTTAAGCTTTGCTCAAGGCGAAGGTAGAGCGACCCTTGCATGCGGCCAACGCCGATTATCTAGTGCAGTGCATATCCTCCCCCCGACCCCCCCACACTTCAGCACGCTTGAGTTCGTGCTAGCTCCTTGCGATTATTTTCTTTTTGACTCCTTGCGATTATTATCTCAGAAGAGAAGGCGAATAATTATTATCTAAGAAGAGAACGATTATTATCTCCTTTGAAGCCCTTTGCCATTAAGGTCTTGAATTTAACCAAGTTATGTAAGTCTGCTTGGAAGCATTGTGTCTACTTTTTGACATTTTACTTGAGCTCCAGACCCGACTCCTGTTCTTTGCATACTCTTTATTGCGCACACATTTTACCTTTCCAGGGAGCGGGCTTTAAAACCTTGTTGCTCCTACGATCTTAAGGGTAACCAAGTGTCTTGACAATGGAACCCGATATTGTCGAATTTTCAAGGATGCTTGAGGAAGGTAAAATACCCGAAATGGAGCTAGTCGTGCCGATGGAGGAAGGCGACGGCTCGCTCTTGAGACCGTTGGAGGATGCGACAATGACGAGCCTCAATTCGCCAAAAGCTTCAAACACGAAAAGGACAAACCTGTCGCGATTGAAGAAGTACCCTTTGAGGAAACAAGGGAGAAAATGGCATCAGTGCAAGGGTTCAAATTTGAGATAAAAACCCTCAAAGACGGGGTCCCATCTGTCCGAACGTTAATAAGGCATCAAGTGCATCTGCAACCCGTAGGCCAGGCATCTCGTTTGTTAGCATACTTAAGGGGCCTAACTCTAAGGATTATGGAAAAGGCTCATCAGAAGGGATGTCGTGTGAAGGAGATATCAAAAAACTACAGAATACAAGAGCTAGACTTCAACAAGAGCTCATGGAAGTCAACAAAAGGATTGAGTCCGGCCCTAACAACAACAAAATAAGTTGCTCCCAAACAGATCACAGTGGGCTGGTTGAAGACGGGTTGGCAGATCGGGCCTATTCTGCTTTAAGAAAGTCTTTGCCACAGCAGGTGGAGGTTTTCGAGGCTATTATTGTAGCGATTCCACCAACACTTATCAAAAAACAGTTAGCCAGGCAAGCTCAGCTAACGCTGGTATTTGGGTTCAATGGAAGAATCCCGAACAGGTTTGAGATGATTCAATGGCTTCAGGGGCCTCAAATTCTAGGTCATGGAGGAGCAGTTGAAAGTACTTTTTACCTAGCTAAAGGGTTTTGTTCAGTGAGATTCAAAGAGGCCTCATATGTGGAAAAGATCCTCGACAAAGGGCCCCTAGTATTTAATAAGACTACGGTCTATGTGGTGCCTTGGGAGCCAGTGATCGACTCAGTTGAATCTCTACAAGGGTTTCATCCGGTCTGGGTTGAGTTTATGGGACTGCCTAGCTGGCTGTGGGATAATCTCAGGATGCTCGCTAGTCAACTGGGCACTCCCTTATTTATACCTAGAAAGAGAGGGTTTGGCAGAACCTCGAATAGGGTTTGTATAGGCTGGGATGTGTCTAAAACGCCACCTAAGAGCATGGTTATCAATGTCCGAGCTGGGCTTGTTACTATTCCGCTCAACTTTGGAACATACTTTGGAGCATGCTTTGAATGCAACAACTTTGGACACTTTGCCAAGGATTGCCCCTTGAAGTCTAAGGGTACTGCAGCTCCAGCAGCACAGACCACCAGTGAAATGGAAACCCAGATAGAAGGGCTGGAGAAGCAAGGAGGTAGTAACAAAGGGACATGTAATGGAATTAGCCTATTCAACTTGAGAATAGCAGAAATTAATGAGAATACTTTCGAGAAATAACTTTGTGAGTATAGCGGGTAGACATAATTGAAAATAGCAACATAATCATAGCAATTAGTTGACTTGGCATGAACAATACTTTTGCAAGAGAGAGAATTTAGAGAACATGACAACAGTTGAGGACCGGATTTATGTGGAGCCGGTCCCCCCTCCAATAGGCATTTGTATTATGATTTCTCCCATTAAGAGAGACTTGTTACAATACATTCTTTGTGTTCCTTGTGACCTAGGTGATGCAATGAAGATGGAAAGATTCATGCATCACAATCATAGCATAACATGAACTTGAAGAAAGCTTTAATTGTCCCAAGCCTCAGTCCCAAGACCTCAAACACCTTCGAAGGTGGAGAGAGCAAGCAAGGAATGAGGGTAGGGAAGAGGAAGAAGAAACATTTCATAGGAGAAAGAACTAGTTCCTCACTTATCATACTCGTGTTGCTAGCATACATAATAGCATAGTAATGAAGAAGAAGGAGATGTCAAGCTTAAGCATTGAAGCATGGCTCTTGGTTGGATTTTCACTCCATAGCCAAGAGTGTTGGTGTAGGCTCTCAACCTCTACTTGCTTGGAGAAGGAGAGGGAGCTCTTGCACTTTGCATAGTACACAATGAGAGTGCTTGTGAGTGTGTGTGGGTGAGTATACCCCCTAAGCACCCCCCTAGCTTGCTTGGGTCGACCCCCCCTTGTAGCTCATGCTTGAAGCTCATTGCACCCCTCCAGGCCTAGCCAATCACAAGCAGGAGCAATTACAAGCAACATGGATAGCCTTGGGACAAGTGTCCCCCTTTCCCCTTTGAGAGAGAGGACTTGATAAATGCTAAAACAATTAGATAATTCATGTAATTTATCATTGGACCCCTTTGAAGCCTAGCCAATAGGCTTCAAGCAACACATGAAGGTAACATGGGTAGGGGCCTGACATGTGTCCTTGCTGCCTCTTCAAGCTGGGGCTTCCCTTGTGTGTGTGAGTGGGTGTTCTCTCTCTAGCCCCTAGGAAAAGGGCTCGCCCCCCCCCTCTTGTAGGAATGCTTTTGACTTTAGGTGATCAAGCACCTTACTCACCAAGCATGACAAAGAACTTGAACTAGGGGGTGTTCCCACAAGCATCTCAGGCAAGCTTCTCAAGGCACCTCAAGTACCTTAATCATGCAGCAAGTCAAGCACCTCAAGCATGGAGCCAGTCAAGCACCTCAAGCATCTTAATCAAGCACCTCAAGCATGACAAACACCTCAAGCATGACAAGCACCTCAAGCAGGACAAGCACCTCGAGCTTGGGCCGGGTTCCCACCTCAAGCTCATCCCTAGCTTACCTAAGGTCAAAGGACTTTTACACACATTTATTGGAGGTCTTCAATGAAGCTAACCCTAAGGTCTTATGCTCCATTGGTTAGCCTTTCTCTTTGATAGACCATCTCTCTTTTTGGGCCCCTTTACCATTGGCCCCGTGTTGAGATAGATCTATAAGCACATATCTATATCTTAACACTTGTTCCCGTTTATTCTCCCACATTAAGTGATCAATTTAATATGAGAAAATCATTTGGGTTGGTTAGATATTAGATTTTATGACAGGACAAATGCAGGGAAGGATAAAGAAGGTATGATGGATTTAAAAATTCAGGAAAAGATTGTGGAGGAATCGATTCCCATACAACGAATCTCCAAAGGAGCATGCAATAATAATAAGATCACTACTTCCGCTGCTACCCCAAAATTTATGACAGTGACAACGGTGATGGCTGTTCAAGTCCCTGGTCTGAAAAGAGCCAAAAGGGTGAAGGCAGTGGTAGGAGACTCCAAAGTACTTCAAGCCGTGATAACACTTGAGGTGAAAAGTTCTAGTCTGTCCCTGTAATGGGAATGGCCTATGAACTTAGAGAATAGCGGAATTAAGAGAATTAGAGTGAGCAATTTTGAGAGCATAGAGGGTGAACTTAATTGGTAGTAGCAACTCTATCATAACACTTAATTAACTAGGCATGAACAATACTTTTACAAGAGAGAGAGTGTAGAGAATATGACAACAGTTGAGGACCGGATTTATGTGGAGCCGGTCCCCCCTCCAAAAGGCATTTGTATTATAGATTCTCTCATTAAGAGAGACTTGGTACAATACAATCTTTGTGTTCCTTGAGACCTCCTTGGCAATATGAAGGTGGAAGGTTCACACACCAAGATTTTGCATAATTTCAACAATCAATCTTAGCTTGGAAACAATCAAGAACTTGTGAACATCATTAATCTTTGTGTTCCCTAAATCATTTGAGTGCATGAAGATGTATATTTTTATGCATCAACTTGTGCTTAAAGCAACAATTAATCTACCTTGCAATACAATTAATCTACTTGCATTAAGTAATTAATCTACTTGCAATAAACCATTAGCCTTCTTGCAATAATCATAACATGCACTTGTAGAAAGCATTAACTATCCCAAGCCTCAGTCCCAAGACCTCAAACACCTGCCCCTTAGGCTTTTTTATTTTTTATTTCTTCTTTATTTTTTACCCTTTGGGGGGGCTTCGCTTGCGCTGCCTCGGCTCGCCCCGGCTCGGCCTTGTCTTCACCTCTACTGGCCCTTGCTCGACCCGCCTTGGAATGGGCCCCTTTGCTTTGCCTTGTATACCTGGCGGCCCTCGGGATTTTTCTCCCTCTTTCTAGTGGGACTACCCCATTACATGATGGGGAGACATTATCGAGGTCGCTAATGCTCTCCCTCTATGCTTTCAAAAAACGGGCCTTTATGGCCACAGGAACGAGATCCCTGCCACATCATCAGAATACATCGCCATTGCCCATGTCCTCCTCACGCACGCATGCACCACCGGAGCCACCCCTCCTAGCCAAAAGTAGCACCCAGCGCCCAAGGGCCACCCGCCAGAGCTACGCCATCGCCAGCGCTCCTCGGAGCTCACTCCATGTGATACATCAAGTGGAAGCCAACCAAGTGGAAGCCAAGCCTTGTCTTATATATCACACACTGTCGCGTTCATCTTGAACATGTGGGTTTAACTATTGGCCCATGTAACATTTGTTGATCCTCATGGACCTCAAGCTCCATAAAAACCCTCCAAAAAATATATAAAAACCCTGTTTTTAGCCTTCTTCTCCCGGCTTCCATATTTTGCCGGATGGTCGAAATCTCGGACCGCCAAGTCGGGTCAGATCTTCACTGAGTTGGCCCTGGGCCTTGCAAACCTCATCATCTTTGGACTCCTCTGAGATTGCTATCCAAGGCCATAAAAAACAGAGAAAGTTATCTGCAAACTCTCCACCGCCAAATGCTCCCAGCTTCATCCTATGGTATCTCAGTGTTCGAGGCCTAGAATCATGAGCCGTGACTTCCTGCTAACTCCACTTGGTGTGCTCTATCTGCTTGAACTGTTTTGAGGCTTAAAAAATGCCAGATGTCTCATTTTTCATTGTGGTTGACTTGGCCCATAACTCGCCCCCGAAAAAACTTCTGATGGCCATAACTTGCTATCCAGAGCTCCAATTTGCAATCTCAGAAGACATGCATGCTCCATAATTCAAGCTCTATGCATCTATCTACTGCTGACATTTTCCTGGGACACCTGTCCCCATCTTTCTTGCCCGTCGGAGATCTGCAACACCTTCTAACTTTTCATTTCAGTATCTTGCACACCGAGGCTCCGTTTGACGAGCCGTTTGGACCGGCTTCTAGAGCACATTGAACACTACATTCTAGAGCATTGACTTAGAACTTTGGGCACCTTCATCCGTAATCCCATCTGGACCATTCCTTAGCTCTTCCGGCCTAAAAAACTGCATTGAGCATACACTTCCGCTATCCTTTGGCTGTCGAGGACCTTGATACCTGCCCTAGCCTTCTGCACTGCACGTGCCTGGAGCCTTTGCTTGGCATAGACCACTTTTTAGCTCGGTTCAAATTTGGCTACACCAACGCCATAGTGGAGTAGATACCTGGTAGAGTATTTGACTAACAAAATATTCTTAGAAGACATGATTAAAAGACAAAAAAGAGCAATAGAAATTGAGGCAGCCAACTATACAATGATTGGTAACCAGATCTATCGACAAGGGGAAGACCAACAACTTAGACTATGTGCCAATGAAGAGGAGTATCTTCCTATTTTGGAACAAGCTCACACAGGTTTAACAGGGGGTCACTTCTCTCATGAAACCACAACCAAATCCATATTGATGGTGGCCAACTTTATTTTCCAATGCAGAAGAATTTGTTCAACGATGCGATGCATGTCAATGAGCAAAAATGCCAACGAGAATGGAAAACATGCCACTACAACCTATGATGGGAGCACGCACATTTTCCAAATGGGCTATAGACTTTGTGGGTTCAATACAACCACCAACATATAAAACTTAGGCACAATATATTATTGTGGCCACAAATTACTTAACCAAGTGGACTAAGGCACGAACCACTAGGAAGAACGATGCTAGACCACTGCTGCATTCATGTACGAATGCATCTTTACTAGATACAGTCTTCCTATTGAGCTTGTGAGTGATTGTGGATTGCATTTCCTCAATGAGGTGATAGATATCTACTAGATGAGTTCATGGTGATCCATAAAAAATATGCACCCTATCATCCTCAAGAAAATGGTCAAGCAGAACATACAAACAAAATTTTGAGCTTAGTACTAACCAAAATTGTTAGTTCAGGCAGAACGACTGGGAAATGCATTGTTATTCTGCCTTGTGGGGTTATTGAGTTTCCTTTTAAAAAGCTTTGAGCACGGCTCCTTTTAATTTAGTCTATGGCCTTGATGCAATATTTCCAGTGGAATTCTTATTACTCACACTTAGAGTTGCAACTGAGTTGAAATGGAAAGGGCACGAGTTGTTAGAACGACTCGAGGACATAGAGCGCCTAGATGAGCAACGTTTAACGACCATTACCCACATATACGCAAAAAAACAAAAACAAAAACATTTCTTTGACTCACATTTGCTGACTAAAGTTTTGAAACTAGTGGATTTAGTTCCAATATACTCGTTTAAACAACATATACCCAAGTTCAAGAAAAAAGAACATGGTCCTTTCATTGCAGATGTTTCACCAAGTGGGGCTATCAAGTTAGCCACCTTAGATGGAGGAATTGTGCAAAATTGGATTAGTGGATGTTGACTCTGCAAATACAACCTTCCCTTGACTAATGAACTTCTGTAGAGAATTCATGCATCCAAGGAAAGGAAGCTTAAACGACAACAAGTTATTGAGGAGGCGCACATTCAAGTTCTAAAATAAGAAGCTTCAAGACAACCTGTTCTCCAAGATGTACCACTCAATACTCTCCAAATTCAACCCTTAGCAGAGGATGAGGTCAAGACTGATGACAAGTGGAAGGATGGTGTTGATATGCGAATCAATGTGAATCTGAATGAGGATTACAAAGTCAAAGCTTTAGTAGATATAAGAGCCCGAGTCAATGCAGTTAGCTACTCTGCTTATCTCAAAGTGATTACTCAACCACTTGAGTATTGTCAAGCTACTATCAAGGGCTGCAACAGGATCGTCACTCCAACTCTGGGGAAAATCAACTTGAATATTGTGGTTCACAGATTCTCATGCTCGCATACTTTCATAAGTATAGCGGATGAACATATGAATGAGGACCTAATATTGAGTGTTCCTTGGATGAGAACCTATAAAGCAATTCAGGATTCGGATGCCAAAATTCTCAAAGGAGGACAACTAAAAATACCATTTGTAGACAGCAAGGAAGAATGGAAAGAAGCTCTTGGTGAATTCCAATCAAAGTATCATGAGTCATCAACCACAATTACAACTACTGCTCCATTAAGAACTTCTTCTAATCATCTTATGCAAGGAACCAGACAAGTTTGGATACCTAAAAGTCAATTTGTCAATCGACTGTAGTAAATTTGGGTGCCCAAAAGGTTACTACGCACCTCCAACAACCCTAAGGAAAAGCCATTTCACCCAGCTTCTCAACAGAAAACACCGCTACTAAAGATGAAATGGATAAGGCACCCAAAGAAGAAATGTAAAGCTTAAAGAAAAAGACCACGTACCCAAAGCAAACAAGTCAAACTATGGGTACCAAAAACCCCACTACAACTCAAGCCAACCTCCATCAGGTACAAGTGGATACCTAAAGTCAAAGCAACCACCGCAATTGAAACCATCAGTTTCAGTCATCACACAGCAAACAATGCATATTGCACCATAAAAGAACGTGCTCAATTGCTACAAGGCTTACTCTTAAAGAGAGTTCAATCACAACATACCTCACCATTGGAAACCCTTGAGTGCAATACTCATGACCCACCTCTTGCACATCATAGTGTGTTTAGTTGCATTGGCATCAATAGCATTATAGGGCCAATCAATACCATGCATGGACACGAATTTATAACCTATACACTGCACAACCAAGGTACTCTTTCATCTGAGGGGATCGGAGCAAGAATCTGGAAGAGATAAGGGCAATGTTTTGAAGTAATTGTGTGTTAACGTATGATCCTTCTTGAACAAATTAGCCAATTGAACTAATAATGGGATGAATGGGGAATGCAAATAGGATAACCCCTAGGTGTCTGTATATATTGTACATATCTACCAAAAGCCACAAAATAGTGCGGTTTTTACTCATATTCTGTGTTTTCTTGCCAATATCATTATGAAAATGGAGCAATCCACAAAAACATGGCCAAATAATAAAAATAGAAGTGTTTTAGTATTTCAGAGTATAGAATGCAATTTTTAGAGTAGTTTGGTTATTTTTTCTTTAATTTTTGCTAATAAAATCTAAAAAATACAAATAAATAAAAAGTAATAAGCATGAATGTGAGAATTGGATTTTGACTTCAAATGCCAAATCTCAAAGCTCAATGGAAAAGCCAAAAATATTTTCGGGCAATTCCGAGCAAAAGAACTCGGTGACCACTCTGATTCACTAATCATCTGGAACAAATTGCGACAAAAAGGTCCATGGATATC
Source organism: Adiantum capillus-veneris (assembly GCF_014529385.1). Lineage (NCBI taxonomy): Eukaryota > Viridiplantae > Streptophyta > Polypodiopsida > Polypodiales > Pteridaceae > Adiantum > Adiantum capillus-veneris. The sequence goes on from NC_140951.1 coordinate 148,848,451, forward strand.
AATTTTTAGAGTTTTTTGATCTGGGAGTACATTGTAGGTCTAATAAGCTTATTGGGTAGGCATAAGATGGGGGGATTCAACAAGTCCAGGTATGTATAGTCCCTTGGGCCATTTTGCCTCTCATTTGCATTCTAGATTTGAGAGAGAGAGCTCCGGGTTGTGGATTTTGGCGACCTTCCACGCTCTCCTATGCCCTGTCTATTGGCTCTTACTCTTTCCAACCATGAGGGGAAAGTTCTTAACTGTGTCTAGATGCAGTTTGATTATCACATTGTCAACCACACGAGCTGTAGGAGGCAGGGCAACACAAGAAAATCTGGGAAATTTTGGGATCGGCAACACTAGCACCGGCCACATCAAACATCCAAATTCCACCAAAAATGAACCATGGGCTCATCACGAGTAGGGCAACACATTGCTAGGATCAAAGATGAAAAATATGTCAAAAAAGCTGACCTAGTATCTTAAGCGTGCCAAAGATGGAGGATCCATATGTGGACCACATTTCACACATGTGTTGGGAGCATAATGTTAGGGAACTGTGGATAATTAGGGGTGCATTGGAGGGCCAATCATCACGGTAGGTCACAATGACCATATTCTTATCGCAAAGTGACATTTTACACCACAATGCAAAATATTGATCCATTTGACCTCACACTCAAAGGGGGCACTCTATACATTACAATGGATCTTCACCAACCTTCATTGGGCATGCATCTAGTAGTTAATGACTCCAAGTCAAGCTCGGCTCAAAAGGGGACTATCAACCTCATTTAGGGAAACACCAAATGCAAGAAACACAACCAAAGGCTTTAACCTTCATAATTAACCTAGTAGAAGCTATATGGGGCAAGATGAGGGCCTAAATTGCAATAATTTGTAAAATTTATCTTAGGTGCGTCGAAGATAATCTGCTAGGATGGAAGAATTTCTTGCACACATTTATACATTGGCATAATCCCCCACCCCTCACAAAACCTACATCACACTGGTACACTTCTTTCATGTGCATAATTACTCTCCAATGCACGTTATTGCAGCAAATAGACTTAAGTGCCCAATGACTTTTAGAAAATCAAATCAAACCCAACTTAATGGGACATCAAGAATCAACACCCCACATCCAATCAAGGTACCAAAGTCACAAAATGACCCCAAATCAGTCTTTCTTATCTTAGGCATGCCTAAGATAGAACTGATAAAGGAGGGACCTAACTTGCAATTTGAGGAAACAAATATGTTTGCAAGGGTCAAATAAATCACCTTGACAAGTTTCATCAAGTTTGGCACAATATAACTTTATCAGTCACACCAAAAGATCAAAAAGCAATACAGCAGACACAAATTTATGCATAGCTCTCACCACAAGTATCCAAAACAAATCAAACTTATTGGATATCACCAAAAACCCATACACTTCCTATGCATTCAATCTGACACCAATTTGCATGCACCTGCACCCATCTGTATCTTAGGTGCACCTAAGATATATTTTTCCAAGATTGTGCTTTTTAGAGCTCATTTCTGCCTTATTAGATTTTCTACTTGGCTGGGACTTTCTAGAATTGGTATGACTAATGAATTGGATGATGCTCTTCTAGGTTCACTCTCATCTACTTCAGGAGCTTCAAAGAAGGAAAACCATGAAGGAGAAATTTGTTGAGCTTCCATCATATCAGTAGCTAGAGGAAGACTCCCTCAAAGAAGCAAATGTCACCTGGTTGGCAAAGGAACAACGACAAAGTCAACATGTCATTGTTTACCATGGAGCATTCAAAAGCGCATAAGGATCGAAAGTAGAAGTTCAGATGTTTCCAAAGGAGGCTCAAGATCTTGTCAAATAAGAGGCAAGCAATCCACTTTGGGAGAAATTGGCCTCAAAGATTACCTCAAGTTGGAGCCCTGTAGTGTGGACTACAATAAGGCTTATGAGCTCTTATAGAACATCACAGAAGAAGGAAGGGCAACCACCTCAGACTTGAATGACTCTCCAATCGAGGTACACATCATAGAGGATCATGTTGTCAAATCCCTAAAGCTTCCAAGAGGAGGAAAACCCATAAGAGACCACTAGTTTCCCACAGCTGGCATTTTCACTAGTAGGTCAACCTCTTTCTTGGATCTAAAGCAAAGAGAGATAGCGCGGGTACTTTGACTCTATCATTAGCAGTTTCATTTCACTATTAAAAGACCTCCTAGATACATGGTTCCAAATCATGTCGTGGCTTCCACTTTCACACAGGCCTCAAAGAGAGAAGGAGTGACAGAAGTGATCCACGCCCAATATATTTACACCACCCTCACTCATGTGAAAATCCAGAGAACATCCTTTCTTGGGAGCTCCATAAGTGCTAACACAGATTTCTTACCATGCTATAGGACAAGCAAAGCATCTATCGCCTGCCCTGGAGCAGAATCTATGGCTACTCCACAAGACTGTTGATGAAGAAGAAGTGCAAACAAGAGCCACACCACTGGTGACAAGACTGAGGACAAGACTAGTCAATCTCCCCATCTAGGAAACAACTAATGCAGCAACTGCAAAAAGCGACAAATAAGAAGAAGATATGGGGGAGGAGGACACTCCTCTCAAAATAAAGAAGAGAGAAAAAGGGAAAGCTAAGGTAGATGATGCGGAACCCACAAAGCATCTAAGACTTGCAGTAGCACTAGAGGAACCATTTCAAAAAGTAGAAGAGTGGAAAGAGACATGGTGACTTTTGAACTGGAGAGAGGACTTAAAGGGGATTTTGAGGAGAAATGGAAACCATCTCCTAGAAGGATCGAAATTCGGACCAACCCCATGTATGATATGTGGACAATTTTCGGGCCGGCTTAGAACATCTCTATCACGAAGAAGAACATCAACGATGAGCAAGGCAAGGCACAAGAAAAAGAAGATACACTGCCAAGAGAGGACTCACCTAGAGAACAAGTCAACCCTACTAAATAGGTTCCACACATCTCTCCTCCAAGCGGACCACCACAACCAGAGGAGGCAACACCACCACAACCAGAGGAGACGACACAGCCACAATCAGAAGAGACTACTCACATTGTTAGCAATATGGTTCAACAGAATCAGAATCGCCCAAAGAAATTGCCAATGAGCAAGTGGAACATCCCAACAGAGACACCGAGTACACAAGCCAACCAGCCAGATGAGCTAATCACAACAACTGAGGTTCATGACACATCAACAGATCAACCTAAAGCAAGAAACACGAGAAGGTTGGAGAGTCTAGAAGACATAGATGAATACACCTAGTATGCACATCATGTGGTGGACAAAATGAGAGACAAGATCTACACTCGGCACCAGCATCTCCATAGTTTGTATATGCGTTGCGGCTCTCAACTCCAAGGCTTGACATGGTCAACATTTGTATTGAATTGTACAAAGAAGCCATGGAATTCAAAGACAAGGAACAGACTGAATTAATTGCAAAGTCAGCAGCGGACTTGGAAGCTCTCCAAACAAGGAAGCAGCAGCAAGAGCAACAATTCACAGAGGCCACCTCCACTTTACAAGAGTCTCATTCCATAGCTAAACATTGCAAATACTCAATCGGCACATTCAGAAGCTAAATGCCAAGTAGAGGCTTAGTTTAAAGTGTTTAACATGTGTGTATGCTCCGATGATAAAAAATATGTAAAAATTTTCCATAAGTAAATAATCGTGATTATTTACTTTTTTCCTATTTCTCAACTTTTTTAGCCAGCCAAGCATACCACCAGTTCTATCATGTTGTATTGAGCAAACATAGAAAATTTGGTAAGATTTAGATCTTTAAAGTAAAAATTGTGGCCATGTTTTTAAAGTCAGTCTGCAGACACACAAAACTGTTGAGACAATTGAGTAGAGTTTATCCAAACTTGGTGAAACTTGGTTAGGAAGCTTAAATTGAGTTGCTTAACCAGTTTGTATTGACATTTTGGCAAAAAGTTACAAAAATTTCTCAAAAGTAAATAATCGCAATTATTTACATCTGCTCTAGAATTGAACAATTTTGCACATTTGAGTATACCCCAAGGTCAAGCATATCAAGTAGACTCCACAAATCAAATTTGGTGAAACTTGGATCACAAAAGTTAGACTGAAGCCAGATTCTCGAAAATCGAGTCTACAAACACTAAACAATTGATAACTTGGGCAAATCTTGTTCAAATTCAGTGAAACATGTCCAAAGACTACAACAAGGTGTTTATATGGAAAAAAAGCCTAAAAAGTGAGAAAAACAAAGAAAATTAAATAATCAAATTATTTACTTTTGAGCCGTAGAGATAAGATTTTGGACTATTGAGCTTGTACAATGTTAGAATAACATAATACAAAGCTACTGGTCAAGTTTGGGCTCCATCGGATCCAAATTGGTACATGTTAACTCAGTTTTTAGGTTGCAAATTAGTTTTTTAGCTCTTTGCAGGGGTAGAAATTGAAAGTCTCATTTGCTGACCCACTTAGCTTAGATTGAAGTGATATACACAAAACACTCATAATAGTTAGCAAAAATTGTACAAGTCTTTATGAGAAAATTGCTAACTTGGTTAAAATTGACACAGGAACTAGGTTGTAGGCAAAGAATTGAGAGCTTGACAGGAGTTTCAATCCAGTCAAGTGGAAAAATAGATAACAATTCAATCCAACGGTAAGTACTCTATCCAGGGCTTAACAAGTCTATATGAACCTTAGATTTGGTCGTATACTAGCAAATCCATGCGTATTTGTAGAGACCACTAGTAGAGTATTCACCAAGTGTTTATCGTGTTGTTTTACCGCGTTTTGTAGAGAGAAGGTGAAAATTTAATGAGAGAAACAAGCGAGAGGAGCGCGGGTTTTTTTTTTTGTTTAAAGTATTACTACGACTTTATCCGTGGTTATTACCGTGCTCATTACCGTCGTTATATCTGCTGCCCAAATTTAGCGCGTAAACTTTCAAATTCTGGCTTAACCACCTCCCCCCCTCCCATTCAAATTTTGGTGTTTCCCTCCTCTCAATAAAATTTAAAGATTATTATATATAATTTTCAAATATAAAAAAGAAGAGAAATAAAGAGAGAGAGAGAGAGAGAGAGAGAGAGAGAGAGAGAGAGAGAGAGAGAGAGAGAGAGAGAGAGAGAGAAAGAGAAAGACGGGGGAAAAGAAGGCAGGGGATATAAGGCCCGGTTAAGACGCTGCGGCGGAAATGCTTCCCACATGGACGTGTAAGCTGGGTGGAAAAAGCCTATTTGCTGCAGTAGGTATCAACTTCCTCCGGGGCCGCCATTTTTCTTCCAGCACCCCCCCTCGAAAGAGCTGTTGGCCTCTCTCCACCTCTCTCTGTTTTTCGCTCTTCTTCCTCCAACACCGTTCAGACGAGGCGACGGTAGACCTGCAGAAAGCCTTTCTTCCTCCATCCTCGTTTGAACCCAGCCTCAGATTACACTTGGTTACTACTAAAATAATCATTGTCAATTAATTAACATAATTGATCATATTCTCAAATCTAAAGAGAGGAAGAGGAGGGAGAGAGAGGTGAATGGATTACACGACCAAAAAATTTCATAACTGCAAAATGTTTATGAATCATCTTCCAAAAGATCTCCACATGAAGCATCATCCAATTCTAAGCCCATGGCTCCTAAATCAATAAATAGAGAAACAGAATTGTCGTTTGTGGATGCATTGCCAGCTTCATCATCTTCGAGTTTTTCATCCTCAATCTCATCATCTTCATCATCATGACAATCATCCTCGCTAAGACTTGCTGCCGCCGGACTTGATTCATCGACCTCCTTCTCCTTTGTTTCCACCTCATCCAAAGTCGGAGGTGGAAGAGGGTCGAAGATAGTCTCCACTTCATTAGTGAAAAAAATGGTTCTCCCCCGAGGTGTTACTGGAATTACCAACCAAGGTTTTGGTTGGTGGATTGCTGGCATATAATGACCTATAAAATAGAAGCTCAAAGTGAGTAACATTGGTATAACTAACGCTACAAGTAAATAAGAATAAGAAAGGTACATGTCACTCACCTGCTCACAATTGCGCGGTTAAAGTAAATTGTCATACCTCCCTGTGTGATGCACACTAGAGTCCACCATGTAGAGGTCATTCTCATATCGTCTAGACACATTTTCAAACGTCTTGCACTCAAAGATGATGCTATGAAAGGTTCTAAAACATACCTTTAGTATCCTTTCAATAGTTCCGCAGTACCTGGCTTCATCACCGTCTCTGTCAAAGTTGCCCATGATGGAACAATCCATGGTTGTTCTACGCTCCTCAATGTGGTGCTTTTACGAAAGTGACGACCTTTGACCACATAGAGTTACAAGAAAGGCACTACAAAATAGAAAAACATATTAATTCATGAAATACATATTAAAGATAATTTCAAGAAATAGAGAGACAATATGGTTTAGGTATATGAGTACTCTACCTTTGGTACGCAGCCTCGTGCATACTCCCATTCTTTGTTGGTGATGTCTTCTCCACGCGCTTTTGCCTCGATCATTCTCTCATGAGTCCACTCTACACTAATGAGATCTGGGAAACATGCAAGGTGTCTAGGCATTGGGGGTGCCCTCCTTCCTCCATGTGCTTGTTTCCATGCTTCCCTCTCTTGCAAATGCCTGGCCTTTTCCACTCTCCACAAGTCCACCCACTTGGTCATAATCTTTGCATTGAGAATGCAAAAGTTATCGACCACTCGGGATAGATTCATATCCATGTTAAGTAGTTTCCCCTTTCCACTTGTCAAGTGTGAAGTCATCCTTGCATCTTCCTTGCTGACCACATGCGAGGCATTGAAGGATCAACTTGTGCCAAATACTCTGATATGTAAACAAATGCCTCTTGAACAATCCACCCTTCGGCCATACATGCCTCTGGTTGAGACCGTAGCCGCACAAAATCTTTGAGAGTCTTTAAAAACCTCTCTAAGAAGAACGTCCATCGTGCGTGCACTACTCCACATATAGCTATCTCCTCCACCACATGAACCAAGAGGTGAATTTGACTAAGAAGGACCGATCGAGGAAATGCATCTTCAATGTCACACACGATTTCTATTGCAAGTGTTTGAGCAGGAGGAATATCATCTATTTCGATTTCCTTCGAGCTCACAAATCTGCAAGAAAACACACAAGGATACACTAAGTGCTAGTTGAAATTATTGTGTACATAAAAAAGGTGTAGTTGAGTGGAGTCTTGTGGTGTATCTTACTAGCTCTCCTAATTTGAAAATAACATCCCTCACTTTCTTGTCCCGACATATACACATACTCACCGGCAGGATGAGCTACAAAGTAAATTGGGGAAAGGGAAAGTGAGTGATAGTCATACACACAAACTATAGATAGAATAGGGAGTATGAAGATTACCTGAAGCATCTTGTGCCAATCGTGGGACTTCAACCCATACAATTTAACGCTTCTACCCTTCTTCGATTTTGTGAAAGCTCCCTTTAGCGACCTCATGTATCTTGTTGGTGTGCGAATAGAGGCGGGGGTACCCTTCACCTTGTCTAATTCTTCTTTTGCTAGCATGCATGGTGCTTTAGGAAGCACAATCTTTCCATTTGGGGCATGCCGTGGAGTGGCAGAGGAGGGGGGACGTTTTAAAAGCCTCAAATTCTCCCTCGCACCCAAAGAGTCCTTCTTGCCAATAATGTGGTCCCATAGTGTTTGGGCTACATTCTTGAATATGTGCATGGGATCCAAGAGGTGTTGTATTTTTCAGTCCTTCCAATATGGAAGGCTTAACAATATGGAATACCTTGATATACCTTTTGGTGTAGGACACGGAGCCGGATTGTTGTTGTGGTGTTCCTCCCAAATGGTTGCCCAATCTGCCATCGTGAGCTTTAGAGGAGCCTTCCCATTTAATGGAGCCTTGTGCTTATTATGCCCTTGGGGTAAGAGACGATGGTTCTTTGGATAAATTACCTTGCACAAGGAATCTGGCCTCTCCATCACTAACGATGGCCCGCAAGTAGGACATGCATTGTGCCCCGATGTGGACAACCCTGCATACATATCATATGGTTAGAGAGATGAGTGAGCTAAAGTGAGCTAAAGGGAGAGAGAGAGTTAGGGAAAGAGAGATAGACTACAGGGGGTTACCAGAAATCTCTCCAAGACGAGGATAATAGTGCATAGTCCACATAAGGATTCCCCTCACTTGAGCCTCTCTCCCCCCTTTTGCAAGTGAGGGGAATGCCTCTCCATAACTCCTCCAACTCCTCGATGAGGGGCTCGAGGTAAATGTCAATATTTGACTCTTTGTACTTCCCTGGCACAAGCAAGGAAAGAAGTATATTGCCCTTCTTGGTCGTCTCCCATGGTGGAATATTGTAGTTGACGATCACCATAGGCCAAGTGCTCCATGAAACAAGCTTAGTGCCGAAGGGGTTGACACCATCACTTGCTAACCCAAGCCTCAAGTGTTGAGGCTCCAACCCGAACTTTGGCCATTGAGTTTTGATGTGCCTCCATACAGGTGAGTCGACAGGGACACGCATCATTCCATCATTTGAGCAATGGTTTGCGTACTAGGCGAGAAGCTCCACGATAGACCTACTTTTAAACATGTGTTGGATGCAAAAAATTAATGGAAAATGTCTTAATACCTTGCGGGGTAGGTGTGCCCCGCTCACACCTGTCTTGTATCGTGCCTCCCCGCACACCGGACATGAGGTAGTATGTGCATGCTCATTACGGTATAGCTTGCAATCGTTGACGCACACATGGATGCGCTCATACTCCATTCCAAGTGCAGTGACATACGATCTAGCTCGTGGACAATTTGGAGGCATGTGGTGATATTTTGGCAACATTTTTCCCATCAAACTACAGTGCGTATTAGTATAATTCCTAGAAGACAACACCATAAAGAGAGAGGGAGAGAGTATATAAAAGCCACATTCCATACTTACAGAAGTAGTGCATCGACACTTGCATTACTCCAACCAAATTTTGCTTGCAAGTTGAGTATTCCAACGATGCTCCGAGCATCGAGTATCGTGCACCATCGTGAAGAGGTGTTCGGGCACTCGTCATCAATCTATCGTCCGTTTTGGCATTCCGTTTAGTGCAGGGTTGATAATCCTCTTCACACACGTCGTGCTCATGAGCTTGTAACTCATCACACATGTCGAACATGTACTCATCCTCTACCTCAAAGTGCAATGAAGACGCCATAGGAGCTGCCGACGTAGAGCCAACGGGAGGATCACCATGTAGTGCACCCAAATCGCCCAGTCGCTCTTGCCTCTGTCGTTCAGCCTTGCGCGTCTATGCACCACCACCGAACACAGACCAATGGAGCACCTCTTCAAGCGACGGGTGAGTCACGCTATTATCTCTCCGAGCGCTTTTCCAAGGATGTCAAAGCCCTTTGTTCTCCACATGCTCCAAAGCAATGCGCCTCAAGCGAGGAATTGCCCTTTTGCACTTGGCGCAAGGACAAGGTAGCTTTTCCTTGAGCCAACGATCTCGCTCTGGGCCTCCACGAGGACCACGATCATCCCAGTTGATGCCTTGCACACGCGAAAGGTTGTTTATTTAGTCACATGTCCTAAAAAATAAATAATTAGAAAAACACTTAATTCCATTAGAAAAATTACATATAGTTAAAGTCAAAGGGAATAAATGACAATGAGTGTTAAAATTATTTTTTAACTGAAAGAGTTTTTTAAAAATTCAATTAATAAACATTTAAAAGTACTACAAAATAAAGTATCCATAAAAAAATAAAAATCTTCATCAAAGAACTCAAAAGGCTAAAAAATGAAATAATGTATAGCTAAGGGTAGAGGGGGTGGTTTTTACCTTCCCTCCCCCCCGTGCAACCTCGGATTCACATGTATCCGTTTGAAATGTATAGCTAAGGGTAGAGGAGGTGGTTTATACCTCCCCTCCCCCCCTGCAACCTCGGATTCACATGTATCCATTTGAAATGACTCGACGCGGTAATAAGCGCGGTAATAGGCACGGTAATAACTGGTGCCTAAAAAAGGAAAGAAGGCAGAGTATACCGTGTTTTTGCAGCATACCCTGCGTTCTTTCTCTCCACCATTGCTCCCAAGCTTCCCCTCCCATCTCCCTACCCTCTCTCTCTCCTTCAACAAGCCTCCCCCCTCCCACCCCCCCCACCTCTCCCTTCCCCCTCTCTCCTTCTTTAAGCTTCTCAAGTTTTGTCGAAGAGGGTTTCGTCCAAGTTTCGGCAAGGGGGTATTCTACCATTTTCTTTGGAAGCTCAACGTAGTCAAAGCTCAACCGTGCTACAAAGAAGAGGTAAACACAAAAGCACATCCTCCCTCTTTCCCTTTTGTTTTCTACTACACACACACACACATACACACACACACACACACACGGAAAAAAAAAGAGAATCCATAACGTACCTCGTTCATTAGGAAATGATTGTTTCGCATGGCTTGTTTGAAATGGTTTCTTTGCTAAGCACGTTTGAAAATGGTTGCTTTGCTATGAACGTTTGGAAATGATTGATTTGTTACGCACGTTTTGGAAATGATTGTTTGGATAGTGTTAGATAAAAATAGAGAGAGAGAAAGAGATAAATGGAGAGAGAGAGAGAGAGAGAGAGAGAGAGAGAGAGAGAGAGAGAGAGAGAGAGAGATTTAAAGAGAGGGAGAGAAATGTTAGATTGAGGAAGAGAAATGTTAGATAGAGAGAGAGAAATAGATAAAGAGAGTGAGAGAGGGAGAAAAATGTTAGATAAAGAGAGGTAAATGTTAGATAGAGAGAGAGAAATAGATAAAGAGGGAGAGAAATGTTAGATACAGAGAGAGAAATAGATAAAGAGAGTGAGAGAGAAATAGGGATAGAGGTAGATAAATGGAGAGAGAGAATTAATGAGAGAGAGAGAGGAAAGAGATAGAGAGAGAGAGAGAGAGAGAGAGATAGATAGATAGATTTTATTATCGTCCTCGGAGGTCAAATATGACCTATGGGACCAAAGTTACATGTGATGTAGTATGTGTATGGCTGATGAGTGCCTCTCGATGCTCCAAAATTGTAGTGATGAGAGTCGCAATGGAGAGCCCACACTTTGGCTGGGAGAGGAAAGTGTGTAGGTCTAAGTTATGGCTAAAAATGTGAGAGAAGCAAGTTCGGATGTGATCAAAAGCTGAGCACTCTAGTAGTGTGTGGTACTCAGACTCTCAAACTTGCAGTGAGCATAATGTGCACAATCGATTTGACTCTTCTCCATTGCCCCAACGCCCTATCTCGCATCGAAGGAAATGGGAGCTAAGCCGAATTGCTGCGATAGTGCGTATCGCAGACAAGGGAATAGGCTCAAGCATGTAAGTGTGAGTACGGTTTCCTGAGAGAGAGAGAGAGAGAGAGAGAGAGAGAGAGGGAGAGAGGGAAAGAGGGAGAGATAGGAGAGAGAGAGAGATATAGGGATAGGGATAGAGAGGGAGATTGAAATAGGCAGAGAAAGAGACAGAGATAGAAATAGGGAAAGAGGGAGAGAGATAGGGATAGGGATAGAGGGGGAGAGAGAGAGAGAGAGAGAGAGAGAGAGAGAGAGAGAGAGAGAGAGAGAGAGAGAGAGAGAGAGAGAGAGAGAGAGAGAGAGGGATAGGGATAGAGAGAGAGAAAGAAAGAGAGAGAGAGAGAGAGAGAGAGAGAGAGAGAGAGAGAGAGAGAGAGAGAGAAGGAAATAGGGAGAGAGAGGGAGAGAAGGAAAGAGGGAGAGAAAGAGAGAGATAGAGGGAAAGAGGGAGAGAGAGAAAGAGAGGGAATGAGAGAGAGAAAGTAGATAGAGGGAGAGAAAGGGAAAGAGGGAGAGAGAGAAGGAGAGAGGGAAAGAGGGAGAGATAGAGGGAAAGAGGGAGAGAAAGAGAGAAAGAAAGTAGATAGAGGGAGAGATAGAGGAAAAGAGGGAGAGAAATAGATAGAGAGAGAGAGAGATAGAGGAAGAGATGGAAAGAGGGAGAGAAAGAGAAAGACAAAGAGAGAGAGGAAGAGATAGAGTGAGAGAGGGAAAGAGGGAGAGAAAGAGAAAGACAAAGAGAGAGATAGAGGGAAAGAGGGAGAGAAAGATAGGAAAAGAGAGAAAGTAGATAGAGAGGGAGAGAAAGAGAGGAATAGAGAGAGACAAAGAAAGAGATAGAGAGAGAGGAAAGAGGGAGGGAGAGAGAGAAAGAAGTTAAGGAGATGAAAATTGGGCTCCAAAGGGATACTTGAGCAACCAACACCAAGATTACCTTCAAAGCGAGGACGCTTTGTTGAGTGAAGGCCGGTAGCTCTTGTGGACATACGCGAAGCCCGAAAAAGTGGTGCCCAAGTCCAAAGCCACCATGACCTTAGCCGAGACCTCCATGCCTTGGCAGAAGATGTCATCCATGTTTGGCTTCTCATCTCTGAGAGTGCTTGCTTTACATGGAGGTGCAAACATGACTCTCGGATGGAGCTTCTGCTTCGTAGTTCAACTACACGACAAAGAAGGGGAGAGCGAGAGGGATAAAAAGAGAGAGACTCACTGAGAGAAATATAATTACTTATTGTATTACATTAGGATTGTAATGTTATGATCAATTGATCACTTAGATGTTCAATTTAGTTGTAGCCAACACAAAATGATGTCTTCATTTACAACTTTAACATATATAGGTGTGTACATATATATTTGTTTATGCATGTATGTAGGCACTACGTACGGAAGCATAGAATTCGAAGGTTAGACGCTTCCTCTTGGATATAGTCCTTTTTTAATCGTGGTGTTGCGGTCATTGATCCACCCATGCATAGATTACCGCAATGTACCGTTGGGTTTACCACGGTTGAGACTGCGATGATATCTAAAGAGGTGCAGTTGACCTTTGGCACTACTAGCCTCTACTTAAGTCTACTAGTATGTGTATGCATCAACGTGTTTGTGTGCTAATATATATATCCTCTGGGAGAGAATTGTAATGTTACTATCAATTGATCACTTAGATGTTGAATTTAGGTGTAGTCAACACAAAATGATGGCTACATTTACAACCTTAACATATATATGTTTGTACATATATATCTGTTTATGCATGTATGTAGGCACTAAGAGTGGGAGCATAGCATCCGAAGGTTAGACGTTTCCTCTTGGGTATAGTCTTTTTTTAATCGTGACATTGCAGTCATTGATCCACTCATGCATGGATTACCGCAACGTACCTTTGGTTTTACCACGGTTGAGATTGCGATGATATCTAAAGAGGTGCAGTTGACCTTTGGCACTGATAGCCGGCTTTCGGAAAATCAAAGAAAAAAAATTAAAAAAACTCATTTCACCCCCCCCCCCCCCCACTCTGAGTACCCCCCCACCGTAACTCATCTTTCCCTTCCCGCCCCACGGGCATCACATAAAGCTCTGGCACTCTCTCCCCCCCCATTTTCTTTACATACCCTCTTTCCCCTCCTCCCCCCCCGATTTACCCTCCCCGGCCAGGTAGAAATTAAGAAGAAACCCCCCAACCCCTCTCTCGTGCTCCCTCGGTGTAAGCCGCGTGGGACCCCCCCTCCCTCACTCTTACACTCACCCCTCTCCCATTACCCTTTACCCTCTACCCTGTCCTAACCCCCCCCCCCCCCCCCCCCTCTCTTCCACCCGCCAATATTCCCTCCCCCGACCCCTCCTCCCTCTTCCCCATCCGCTCGCCTCACCCTCCTTCGGCCTCATTCTCCCCCCCCCCCGGCCCGCGGATATATTCCCCCCCCATTGACTTAGTTGTCCTTCGTCCTTAAGCCCATGCAAGACACACACCCTCCCCCTCTCCCTCTCACCCACACAAACCCATGCCCCGCCATACCCCCTCTCTCCCTCACACACACTCTCTATCCCTTATCTCCTCACCCCTCACCCCTCCCCCTCTCCCTCTCCCTCTCACGGCACGGCAGTACGCCAACTCTCTCTCTCTTTCTCATCCGGATGCCGCCAGCGTGCAAAAATCTCTCTCTCTCACCTTGCGGCAGCAGCGCTATACGCACTCACACACACACACACACACACCCCACCACACACCTTCCCCCTCCACCTCCCCTCTATCTCCCATGCGTAGTCCGCAGCATACCACTCACTCACACACACTCTCCCATGTGCAGTCCGCAGCCCACACACCCACACACACGCGCCTTGCGACAACAGTTGAAACACACACACACACACACACACACACACACACACACACACACACACACACACACCACCACACACCTCCCCCCCCCTCTCCTTTCTCCATGCGCAACAGTCCGTCATCCGCCACAGGAAAAAAGAAAAGAAAAAAAAAATATAAATTATATATATATATACATTATATAACTCCCCCCCCTTTCCCGTGTTCCCACGCACGCATGTGCACATACATATACATATACACACTCACCCACAAAAAAAACACACACACATGCTACCACACTCACATACATACATACGCACATGCATAAACGCTTACGACATCGACAAACGAAAGAAGAAGGATCCAAAGCACGCGCCGCCAACGACAAAAACAGAAAATGCACCGAAGGCATGCCCCGGCCGACTCCGAAAAGAAGTACGCTCGACACCAATGCACCGACAGCTCGCCATTCTCCAGCAACACGCAACCTCGATGCCATCTCAGTAATTTAAGGTTATTTTACCATTATCTTCAGTTTTCACCCAAGCCATTGTAAATTTTCCTTTTGTAAATATCCTCTCTCTAGGTGAGGATAACAAAGGCCCACCTAGAGATTCCCATCTTTTAATAACCTCCCCCAAAAACAAAGCAAGGGTCAACCACACCGGGCCCACCATTTGCTTTGTCTCCCCGATTAAGATTACCCTAACCACACTGGGATTACCATAATCCAAGCAGCCAACACCTATAAATTGGCACTGAGAGGTCACTATCGGCGGGGGGGCAACTTATGTGGAGCAAAGCATTGGGTAGAGTGTAGTGGGAGGGATTGACACCATCACCATCACAGGAAGAGGGTTTAGGGTCTTGTGTGTTGGGTTTGCCTTGGAAATTGCACCATGCGAAGGGACTCACACCCATCTCTCGACTCCAATGGTCGATGCACACACGTATGCACGCTCTTGGCAATGAACATTTGCAGTCATTGAATCTCCCTAGAGAACGCACCAAGTAGGTTCCACCATCTCTTTCCCCTACCTCTCTACCACCATGGCATGCCACCTTGTAAATATTGCAAAAATAATTCACCCTCACACCCCCGAGGTTGTTTTCATCAATTGTGAGTGTTCTCTCTCTCTCTCTCTCTCTCTCTCTCTCTCTCTCTTTCTCTGTGTGTGTGTGTGTGTGTGTGTGTAGGCTTGCGGTGTTCATATCATCGTGGGTTTTGCATCCTAGCCGCTCAAAGCTAGGTGGTGCCCCCTGTTCGCTTTACCGTGGCAGGCTCGAGGCGAGCCATTTGGCCCCCGGCGTTTTAAAGGCCGTCGGGGTTCGGGGTCCGCTTTGCGTCCGTCATTTGGTGCCCCCACTGAGGAGGGATTTTCTAAGACCCCTTCAGTTTACAATGCTGAAAGTGACGCCCACTATCAATCATGGACGAGTGGCTAAAGGAATTTTCTAACTGGAGGACGGAAGAAGAAGAGACAAAGCAGGCCCTAGCCGCCTTCATTGAGGTGCTGCTGCCAGGCTGCAGTGTCATCAACATTCAAGAGGTAAATTCTCCATCTCGTATCGCTCGTTCTAACTATAAATCAAAAGCTTCAGGCAGGAGATTGGTGAGGTGCCATCACTATTGTCAACCAAGGCACACGGTCAATGAGTGCCAGCAACGAAGGCAGCGGAAGGGCTGAAGTCTTCTACATTGACATTCATCGCAAGGAGGTCATTCACGTCAAGGAAGGAGAGCAGACGGTAAGGCATCTTTTCCCTAAAGAAACAACAGTCAAAGATGAAACCCCGAAGTGGCCTAAAGGGACTGCTCAAGCCAAGGGCAATGAGAAAATAGGCTAGCCTGGTAACACATGACCCCATCTAATGCTTGTCAAAGTAGAGGATTGTGTAAAAGACCAAATATCAGGAAGATTCTCAAAAGTGCGAAGGAAAGGAACTCAAGAGGAAATAAAACAAGTACGGAAAGCTAAAACAGAAAGAGAATCAAACAAATCGCAAAAATCAAAACAAGAAAAAGCAAAAGACCCAATGTGGACCAAATTGGAGCGAAAAAAGAAATACCAAGAACTAAAACGGTCTTTACAAGAGGTATGGACTACTGAGGGAGACAGTGATGGTAAGGAGGAGTGAGAAAAAGGAAACATGAATGTACCATTACACTATCGGAAATTCACCATCCAGGACATAAAAATCATAATGACACCACCAGTTAGGGAAAGAATAAACCAGGAATCTTACGATGGGCCGAAAAATGCAAAATGGATAGACCTCGTTGAACCAGGTGAAAAACCTCAGCCGGTCTATATAGCAACTAATTTAGAGCCTGAAGAAGAAGAACAATTAACACAGCTTCTCAAGAAGTATAAAGATGTGTTTGCATGGTCCTATAAAGACCTCAAAGGAGTTGATCCATTGATATGCCAACATACAATTCTTTTGAAATCAGATGCCAAACCTAGTAAACAGCGTCCTTATACATATAATGACACATTTTCTAAACGAATCAAAGAGGAAATTGACAAGCTAATGGATACTGAATTCATCTATGAAATCGAGCATACAGATTGGGTGTCACCCATTGTGGTTGTCCCCAAAAAGAACAAAAAGATGCGAGTGTGTGTGAACCTCAAAAAGGTAAATGCAGCCACCATAAGGGATAATTATCCCTTGCCGATCACAGAACATGTACTTGAGAGGGTGGCCGGGAAACGGGATTATTCCTTTCTAGATGGTTTTTCAGGATATAACCAACTGGCAATTGCAATAGAAAATCAACACAAAAGAGCGTTTTCCACAGAATGGGGAATATATGCATATAGAGTTATGCCTTTTGGCTTAACTAATGCCCCAGCTACCTTTCAGAGGTTAATGACGCATGCTTTCAAAGAATACCTGAGAATATTCTTAGAAATATACATGGATGATCTTTGTGTACACTCTCTTCTACGAGAGGAACATATTGACCATTTACAAAAGGTATTTGAGAAGTGTAGAGCATATCGAATCTGTCTTAACCCGGAAAAGTGCATCTTTATGGTTAGGCAAGGCCGCACCTTAGGACACATTGTCTCAAGAAATGTCATAACCACTGACCTAGATAAAATTAAAGTCATAGTAGACCTTCCCAGGCCTACTAACACGAAACAAGTGCAATCCTTTATGGGACACTGCGGATATTATCGAAGATTCATATATATGTATGCAGTCATTGCACAACCTCTATATCGTTTGTTAGTCAGTTTCGACTAGACTAAGGAGTGTGAAACTTCATTCCAAAAGCTGAAGGAAAACCTTATATCAGCACCTGTACTTAAAGCACCAGGAAAAGATATTCCATGTTCACATTGATGCTTCTGCATATGCAATCGGGAGTATTCTGGCTCAACCTGGAGACAGAACAATGGATTTCCCAATGTGTTATGCTAGCCGACAGTTAAATAGTGCAAAAAAGAACTACACAACCCCACTAAAAGAGAGGGGTTAGGAATGAATTATGCTGTAAAGAAATTTCGGCATTATTTGCTCGCAAACAAATTTGTGTTCTTCACAGATCATCGCGCTCTTTTGTATCTGGTAAATAAACCATGCAATACTAGGAGAATTGTACGCTGGTTTATTATATTACTAGAGTTTGATTTTACAGTGATAGTTAAAAAGGGTAAAACTCATCTACGGGTGGATCATCTTTCAAGGATCCAAAACGGGGAAGCTCCTGAAGAAGTAGATGATGACATACCTGATGCGTATCTTTTCAATATTGAGATGATACCCAAATGGTCTCAGGAAATTGTTAGTATTCTTTCCTTTGGAGGTAGATTTGATGACAAGGAAGACAGATCCAAACAACAAACAATTCAACAAACAAAAAACTTCCAGTTGATTGCAGGACGACTGTATCACCTAGGCTTGGACCAGATTCTACGATTATGTATAAATCCGGAGGAATTTGAGTGTTATCTTGACCAAGCACACGTCCAGGATTGTTCATTTCATTGTTCAACAATGAAAACACACCAAAGACTGAAACAATTAGGGGTTTATTGGCCAACTATGTATGCTGACACACATGCTTATGTTAACAATTGTACTATATGTAGTGCCAAACAACCAGTGGATCACGCGACATTGTTTTAGGTAAACATTGCACCTGCATGGAGTCAATATATCATTAAATTCTTTACCACAAGGACGTTTCCTGAAAACATAACAAAAGCACAAAAAAGAGCTATAGAGTTGGAGACTCGCGACTATAATTTAATTGGGAACCAACTCTATAAGCAAGGAAAGGACAATCAACTTAGAATCTGTGCAAGTGAAAGTGAATACCTGCTGATTCTAGAATACGCCCATGGAGGCATAAGTGGAGGCCATTTTTCAAGCGCGATAAGACGGCAAAAATTGTCTTAACCACAGGAATATGGTGGCCTACATTGCATATGGATGCTGAAGAGTATGTAAAGCATTGTGACGCATGTCAGCGCACCAAGGTGTCGATAAAGAGAGATGAGATGCCACTACGGCCAATGATAGGAGCAAGGGCATTTGCAAAATGGGGCATAGATTTTGTGGGGCCTATTTCACCCCCTACATATCACACCCATACCCAATATATCATTGTGGCTACGGACTATCTCACAAAATGGGCGGAAGCCAAGGCAACACAAAAAGCAGATGTAGGAACCACTGCACAATTTTTGTATGAGAATGTCTTTGTATGATACGGATTACCAGTAGAAATTTTCAGTGATCGAGGAACACATTTTCTTAATGAAGTCATTGAATATCTGCTAGAGGAATTCATGGTTATACATAAATCTGCTCCATATCATCCACAAGCAAATGGACAAGCTGAGGGCACAAATAAAACACTATGCACGGTTCTCACTAAAATTGTACCAGATTCAAAAACAGACTGGGATCAGCAGCTACACTCAACACTATGGACATACAGGGTAGCTTACAAAACATCAATAGGAACAACACCGTACAACATGGTCTTTGGCCTAAATGCTATATTACCCATAGAGTTTTTAATTCCAACTCTACGAGTAGCAAAACGCTTAGAATGGACAGGGAATGAGCTCTCTTCAAGAATAGATGATCTTGGAAAGCTAGATAAACTTCGCTTACGAGCTGTAGCTTCGATCTATGCTAAAAAGAGAAGACAAAAAGAATTTTTCGACAAGCATGTGCGCACGAAAGAGTTCAAAACAGGTGATTATGTACTTGTTTATACCTTGAAAAAGCGAGGGATGGGTCCCTTTGTGATTAGTGACCTATCACAAAGTGGAGCTGTCAAGCTTGCTACATTAGCAGGTGAAGAAATGCCAAATTGGATTAGTGGGTGTCGATTAAAGAAATATCATTTGCCACCAACAAAGGACATGCTTCAACAAATCCATCAAGAAAAACAATGGATGAAGGAGAAACAAAGGGTACGAGAAGAAGCCCAAGCAGAAGCAAAAGAACGCATTTCAAAAAGATGGCTTCTACGACAACAACACTGTGGATCACCGTTGCGAATAAATGCTATTCGACTAACGAATTTTGATGAAGACACGATGGAGCCAATAATTGCAGTCAAAGTGGGTAGCAATCAAGTTGAATCGACGGCATTACTTGATTCTGGAGCTCAAGAAAATATAATCTCTTACAGACTATACAAACAGCTCAAGCAAAAAGGTCAACTACATCCTACTCCACAAGTGCTGGAAAGTAGTACATCACATTCGCTAAAAACATTGGGCTGGACTATATTGCATGTACAAGTACATCAATATATTTATCCACACAAGTTTTATGTGGTTGAGGATGAAAGCATACAATACCTCATGTTGTTGGGACAACCTTGGCAAAAAGAGTACAATGTGCAGATAGATTGGAATGCGGATGCCGTCAAGATTCAACATGCACAAGAACAACAGGTGGTAGCCTTTGCTCAGCAACCCCGGAATAATCAGCTGCCAGCAACACAATCATTGGACAAAGAACCAAAACAATGGGTGCCACTAAAGAACAACATGGCGAACAAACAGGGAACTGCCAACCATGTTCACTACAAGCATAAAACAACACCGACCACAGTGAAGAGATCAGAGTTAGCAACACGCGACAAACAAGTATGGGTGCGGAAGGATAGAGATGACATGGCAGACAAACCACAATACAATAGAAGAAGTCAACAAAAGCAGATAGTTCAACCAAAAATCAAGGGAATAAGACAGATATGGATCCCAAAGAAAATGCTCGGCAACAACTTAAATGCGACTCACATTTGCATTCCAAAACCAAAGCAACAGGAACTCCCTTCAGTACAAGCAACATTGGAAGACAGAGACACACAACATATGAAATAGGCAAACCGATTTATGTGGGTGCCAATCAGCAGCAAAACAATGACAACCGCAGAAGTAGCAATAAACCTACAAAAACCGGCAAAGCAAAGCTACAAGTGGAAAGAAAAAGAGAAAAATTCTATGGCCAATCCCACCAAGACAATTCTATCCAAGGAGACAATGCTATCCAAGGAGACAACCACGGCCATATCGACAGTAGCGGCAAACCAAGCGACTTTTGCAAGAAAGACGATCAAACAGAGAGCGGTAGAGTTACAACTTTTACTTGCAAAGAAAATCTGCCGACCAAATCAACAACAAACAGGAAACCTCGACGGCGAATGCCAATAAGCATCTTGCTTATACCTTCCTCTTGCACAACATTAATTTTTCCATGCATTGACCAAGCATGCATCATATAGGGCCACATTACATGGCCAAGCATTAGCACGATTTTTCACTCCATACACGGCACATACTTCGAGGCGATACCTTGTCATCCGGGAGGACTCTGGCTAGGGAGGGGGAGGCATTCTCAAATGCGGACCCAATGGCAGAAAGAGCAAAAAAGGGCATGTTTTTCGACTATTTTTAAGGGTTGTCGTTTGATTGCAAATTTTTTTGGACTAAACCAAGTACATATGTCCTTATACAGCATGAATCTACAAGTATATGGGGTCAAACACCAAATCAAGCCCCTAGGTGTGTGTATATAAGTAAAAATAGCCATTTTTTGAACAAAATATTGGTAAAATGGAGAAATCCGGCCATAAAAATTGCATGTGAGTGTATATAATGTTTTACGGTGATGATTTTGATTTATTATAATTTTTGGGGATTTTTTGGGTTTAATTTGCTATTTTTCTTTTAATTTTTCTAATTTTTGGCAAAAAAACTTCAAAAATACAAAAAGCAGGTGAAAAACGGTCGTAATGAAAAACAAAAAATATGGGGATGATCAGTGACTATAGGAAAACCTATGGTACAATGGGGGTGCAACTACGAGAATGGAGCAGAAAGCGTGATTTGGCCAGATTTTGTGTGTGTGAGTGCAAGAGAGAAGAGTGGGGCTTCTTTGATTGAACTTCCTTCCAAACCCTAGTCTTCATGGCATCTATGGTTTAACTCCTTCATATAGTTTTTTGGAGTTCTCTCACAAACTCTCACATCCAAAAGCCTTGTGCTTTCCTGGCAAGACCGCAAATTTCTCGACATATTTTTTGGTGAACCCGACGCGAAACTGCCAGGGTGAGAGTTTGTGGGTAACCATGGGTGATCATGTTGAGAAATAGGGTATGCATTTTGACCCTACAACAATGCAAATGTTTCAAGAATTTGCAATGTTCATGCAACAACAACATGCCATTGAAAGAAAGGAGATTTCAGCGGATCAGTTCAATGGCAAAGATGTAACCAAGTACTTACACGAGTATGTGAAGGAGATGGACCTGCATCGCATGTCAAAAGGTGAGATGATTAAAAGCTTTGAGCTAGTTGTTGCTCCGGAAATTAGAGAACATGTTAGGGGAATTAAAGATGGGCATGGGAGAAATTGGGAAGAACTCAAAGTAGCTTCAAAGGAGGAATATTTTATGGAGGACTCTGAGAGAGTGACCAAAAGGACCTTCTTAGAATGGGTAGTCAAGACAAAGCAAGGTCTATCAATAATAGAGATACTTAGGGAATTTGAGCGGTGTTATGCACAACTCACCAAGAAAGAAAGGGCCACACTAGATACAGAGAAGACAAATCTTCTCTTACAAGCTGCAGGTAAAGAGTTTCAAGAAAATTTGGAGCTTCTTCTTGAAGATAAAGATGCTGAGCAAGGACTAAAGACCGATTGGAATGAGGTTGAAGGTGCTGTCTCACTACTTGCCAAGCGACAAAGAAAAAGGGATAGGATGGTAGTAAACACTACAAGTCCTTCCACCTCAACTTCTGACAAAATGATAAAGCCTACTTTTATTGCTCCTAAGTTTGATGAGTCCATGATAGATGAGCTTGTGAAGGGAATGCGTGACTTGAATGTGAAGCTTCTAAAGCTTGAAGAAAAAGGCCAACCATCAGGGCCACTTCCTAGGCAGAGGCAACAACCCAAAGAAGGGTTTGTTAATAGATGTATTTGGTGTGATAATACAGACCATGTAAGAAGGGATTGCTTCTAGAAGTGGGGAAAGAAGTGATTCAATGCCTTCTCAAACACCTTCGACACAAGGAGCATCTCCACCTGAAGTACTCATGAAGGACTCTACAACAGGAAAGAAGAAAGAGCCAACAAAAGGTAAGACAAAAGGCCCAACTTATAAACTACAATCTGATATTGAGGTTGCTACGGATTTAAAGAAAGTCTTGGAGGAAAGGATTTTGAATAGGAAGATTGAGTTCACTCTGGGAGAAGTCCTTGGCATTGCAAAGCGTGAATTCCACGAGGAGATCATTGACATCATCAAGAGAAAGAGGCAAACTCTTGCTAAGGTTGCTCGTCCACAAGTTGACAGAGAAACCTTGAAGACACAATGTCATAATAATCAATATCTAATTCTCCTAAATGATTTTCTCATGTTAAACTAATCATTTAATATGGGGAAGTGCTAGGGGAGAAAAAGCTAGAATATTGGTTAAGCTAGCAGACCGGCCACAGTAGGGATCCAAAGGGGGGGCCATCTACAAAAGATCCATGTGCAACAATGGGCTAAAAAGACCCTAAGGTTCAGCCCATTAACACTAGGTTGGTAACCTAACAGGACATAAAAGTGTCCTTTCAGGGTTTTGAAAAAAACCTCCAAAACCATAGTAGATCCACTCATTTTGTAAAATCCTTTCATGAGGTTATAGTTCAAGGCCTACTACACATGGAAAAAATAAGAAACTTGTAAAATTTCTCATCTTTTGGTCACACCAAGCCTCCAAAGTTGATGGACCAATACATTTTCATCAAAACAGTCATTTCTTACGCTTTGTTGCATAAAAATAAGATTATGAATTTTTGTAGGACTTGAGATAAATTCCCTAGTTAACTTCAATGGGTTGGTGATCAGAACATATGATTTCTTCTCACTCACTATTTTTTGTTTTGCCAAAAGAAATAGGTACAAAAAAGTTGAATTTTTACCATTCTACAAACCTATCATCAAAGTTTCTATAACCACGCTCAATACAAATAATATATGCATGTTTTCTTAGTTCCCTATTGTTCTTTAGGTTCATAAGGAGCCATGGAGCATGTCAAAATAATAATACATCTCTTACCAAGGGGAATCTTGGGGACAAAGATGAAGTGCTAAATACAGCAAACATGAAAAAACTGGGTTCAACATTATGAGTTCTAGAATCCCATAGAAACTATTCAATATCTAGCCAAATTTGATCCTTATGACTAGATATGGTTACTACCTACAAAATGCATGTAGTTGTCACAAGAAACTAACAATAGTGAAAAAGATATACTTGATATACTAGAATGTTTTGTTTTCTTCTATAATTGAAAAAATCAACCATCATTGTCTACTATTCAAAATAGGGTATTAGGTGCCCCAAAACTCAAGGAATATTAGCTTTATGTTACAATATGCAACATAGAAAATCAAAACTGCATTTGGATATCATGAAAGCCACCAAAAAAATCATAGAAGAGCTTAAATTGGCTAAAAAACAGGATTTGACAATTTTTGTAATTTGGTCATAACTTACAACTTTAACATTTATTCTCCCTGGAAGCATCAGGACATGTTGAGGACTACTAATGATAGTTCTCTAGCATTATAGACCTCACAAACATGAATTCTAGAGTGGTATAGTTGCAAAAAGTTGAAAAAAGTTGAAAAAAGCAAAAAACAGGACCCGTTTTTTCACACAGTTTAGGTTGTGAAATGTTGTGCAAGGACAAGGTTAAAGATGGAATTGATATTCCAAAAAAATGTCGAGTTTTTTTCAGCTCATGAGACAAATTCCTAGACAGATAGCACCTCAAAATCCATTTTGAAACTCTTCACATAATTCAAGGAAAATGGTCACTTAACAGGACATAAAAGTGTCCCATTACCAACCTAGTGTTAAGACTTCCAAAATGCTAAGGTCCTCTACCATGCTAATTACTAAGCTAAGCTATACCTTAATATGAGTGATTATGTGAGGAGATGTACATCTTTCTCGTAAGACTACTCCTTCCTCTCAATCTACTCTCATACCCTGCTAGCTCTCACCATCTTCGAAGGTGTGTGAGGTCTTGGGTCTAAGACCGGGGAGAATTAAAGTTGTGTTTGATAAGTGTTTTAATTAGTGCATGAAGCTTTCATCTTCATTGCACTAGCTAGTCTTGAAGGAGCACAAAGAATTGTATTGTGCAATGTCTCTCTTGATGGGAGAAACCATAATATAAAGCCTTTTGGAGGGGGGACCGGCTCCATGCAAATCCGCGGTCCTCAACTGTTGTCAATAGCTTAATTTCTCTCTCTTTTGAAAGTATTGTTCATTCTATCTAACTAGGTGTTATGCTTTTTGTTGCTCTCTCCACCCAAGCACTCTTGTAATTCTCATTAGGAATCTATTCTAATGAAATGCCCACTATGTTCATGCTAATTTCCGCTACACACAAGTTTTTAGGCCACTAAATGTTACATTGGTATCAGAGCACAAGGTTTCTCTTTTCTTGCTCAAGAAGTGAGGTCCTCAAGCTAGCTATAAATGGTTGGTATTATTAATTGCCTGTGAGTAAGTAGAATAGGGATTTTTCAGCCTTGCAGTGCACCTGCCTTCGTGCAGTTAACGGGGCATCACTGTTGAGAGCTATGGTCTTAATAGTGGAGTCCTACGGGGCTTGCCTACGGCTTAACCACTATTGAGCTATTAGAAGCTTGACAGGAGCTGGTGATGTTTTGGTGTTGAATGATCCTCTCTTCTATTCCTTGCAATTAATGGTATTCGAGCCACGGGTACAGTAGCTTGAGTGCTTTTTCTAAAGGGGTAAAGAGGAGTAGAAACTAGGGATTGAAGTGCCAAAGTACACCTAAAAGTTGTTATAATGGCTGACAATAGTAAAGAGAGAGAAATTAATGTTGATAACTTTGATTTTGCTAATGAGCAAGCTACTAATGATGCTCTGATGCTTGTTAACTATCTTGTTTCTAGGCTTCAACAAGCCATGAGCAATCCATCTCTCCAAAGTGAAGTGCAACGGCAGCTCCGTGCTCATGGGATTCTCCAAGCTCACCACCATGACGAGAGAACACCTAGGAAGCCTCCTTGTGAGACTTCCAAAAGAGGTATCTCTCCGATTCGGGAAGAAGAGGAGAATCCATACGAAGGGCTCAAGAATTTACTTCTTGATGATGCATCTCCTTCCCAAAGGAGAACTCAAGAGCCTCCACCGAAGGAATGAGAAAGAAGTGAGTCTCCCGCCACCTTGGCGGAGATGGCTCCACGAAGACGGCAGGCTAAACGCTCTCCATCACCACCAAAGCGGATAAGACCATCGTACCCTTCTCCACACCATAATTCAAAGAGGGATGATAAAAATCAAGAGAAAAAAAAGGCAAGAAAGAGGACACCCTCTTCTCCATCTTCTTCATCCTCTTCCTCTTATGAAAGTGATGGTGAAGACGACGAAGATCAAGACAAGAACAAGGCGAGAAAGAGGTCACCCTCTTCTCCACCTTCTTCAAATTCTTCACCTTCTGAAGAAAGTGATGGTGCAACCTTTGAACCATCAAAAATAAGAGGCCATAAGAAATCCTATGCCGCATGGAAGAGGTCGTCCAAACTGAAGAAATTCAAAGAGGGAGGGAAGAGCATCTCTTTCCTTACCTATGATGGCACCTTTGGTGCTATGGACAAAGTCTTGGCCTTTATCCAACAGTTTGATGCGGTGTTTGGAGATGAGGGCTTCACAGAGTCCCTAAGCTACGCCATGTAGCTATGCACTTTCAAAAGTCCGCCAGGCAATGGTGGTCTAGCCTACGAACCAACGGTGAAGCTCCGCGAACATGGAAAGCTTTAAGAGCTTCCATTATGAAGCAGTTTTTGGCCATCGATGCCAAAGACAAAGTACTCACCGAATGGCGAAGCTTAAAGCTCTCTCCCTATGAATCCATCCATAAATATGTA
Source organism: Adiantum capillus-veneris (assembly GCF_014529385.1). Classification (NCBI taxonomy): domain Eukaryota; kingdom Viridiplantae; phylum Streptophyta; class Polypodiopsida; order Polypodiales; family Pteridaceae; genus Adiantum; species Adiantum capillus-veneris. The sequence goes on from NC_140951.1 coordinate 148,875,008, forward strand.
GACAAGTTTTGGGACCTACAACTCAAAGCCACTGTCTTCAAAAAGTTGGATTTTGGAGAGCAAAAGCAACAATTTTGTGCAGGCTTAACCAAAGAAATGGCAGACAGAGTATGTCAACTCCCAAAGGCCACGTATCATATCGGCGGTAATACACCATACTATGGTGGCCTCTCAAATCAAATTCCAAACGGGGGCTAAAAGAAATAATAAGCCCACGGAAAACAAGGGTTCCAACGAGCCTAAGGGAAAGGACAATGTCCAAAAGTCTCCTAAGGAAACTCCAACAAAGCTAAAGAGAAGGGAGTTTACAAAGGTAAAAACAAACTCTCTCCTGAAGAGCTTGAGCGTTATCGCAAGGATAATCGGTGTTTCAAGTGCAGCGAACAAGGGCATGCGTACCGCGCTTGTCCCCAAAAGAAAAACCACCAAGAACCTCCTAGAGCTACCTTGGTTGAAATCCAAGAGGAGGAGACTCACCAAACTCACCACAAAGGATCTCCTCTATGCCATGCTTGGGGAAAGGTAAGAGAACATGATTCTTTTATTCTCTTTGACCCTGGTTGTACTCACAATTTTATATCTATAGAGTTGGCCACCAAGCTAGGCACACAAGCCTACGAGATGGGAGATGTCCTACCCGCAGACAGTGCTTTCAAGGGGCAAGAATCTTCAGTCACTCCCTTAATCGAGAAATTGAGGCTTCATGTCCAAAGCTATGTGGACAAAGAGGACTTCTTTATCTCTCCTCTCAAGCATGAGGATGTAATCCTAGGGGCACCATGGTTTGATCGCCTGGCTGCCAATGTTAAATTCCCTAAAAGGAGAATCTCCTTTAAGTTCAGGGAGAAATACATGTATATAGATGCTAAGGAAATGGGTAAACACTATCCCCATTGTACATACACCAGCTTTCAACAAGTCAATAAAGAGCTCTATTTCTGTATACATGATTTTTGATAAAGATTCTCAAAATGAACCTAATGCTTTAGCAAACAAAAATAAAAGCAACCAAAAGGAATTAGAGTTATCCAATTTTCTTAAGGGGTTTCAAGATTTTTTTATTGACGACATCCCTTGTGAGCTACCTCCTAAACGAGGTAATGATGACCATGCAATTGAACTTCTTCCAGGAAGTTCACCGCCTAACAAACCTCCTTATAGAGTTTCTCAAGCTCAACAAGAGGAGATTATGCGGCAAGTGCATGAGTTAGTTGAGAAGGGCATGGTTAGGCCTAGCTCATCTCCATTTTGCTCACCCGTGCTATTAGTGCAAAAGAAAGACGACACATATCGTATGTGTGTTGACTATAGAGAACTAAATAGGATCACTATCAAGAATAGGTTTCCCATTCCACGGGTAGAAGACCTATTTGATAAGCTACAAGGATCGACCTACTTCAATAGGATTGACCTAAAAAGTGGCTATCATCAAATAAGGATAGTTGATCAAGACATTGTAAAGACCGCATTTCGCACCACATTTGGTCTTTACAAATACATTGTCATGCCTTTTGGCTTGACCAATGCACCAGCCACATTCAACTGCTAGATGGAGAAGCTATTCAGGCCTCATCGAACCTTCTTAAAAGTGCTCTTTCATGATATTATCATCTACTCTAATTCATTAGACGAACACAAGCAACACCTCCAGGTAATATTTCAAGTTTTAAGAGAGAATAAACTTTATGTTAATCGAAAGAAAAGTGATTTTTTCTTGCAAGAGATTCAGTATTTAGGTCACATTATCTCTCAAGATGGCATCCAAGTGGATCCATCAAAGTTAGAGGTAATAAAAGGATGGCCTAAACCAAAGAATCTTCATGAACTAAGAAGTGTTATAGGTATGTGTGCATATTATAGACGCTTCATAGAAAAGTTCTCACATATTGCGGGACCATTACATGACCTAACAAAGAAAAGCGTTAGGTATACATGGTCTGCTAAGGAGAACAATGCTTTCAAAAAGCTTATCTCTCAACCTGTGCTTACACTACCGGATTTTCAAAACCATTTGAGGTCCAATGTGATGCTTGTGGTGATTGCCTTGGAGCTGTTTTGCTCCAAGAAGGGCACGCCATAGGCTATGAAAGTCGAAGGCTTGAACCTGTTGAGCAAGCTCTAGGCATATATGAAAAGGAACTTCTTGCAGTTCTACATGCCTTAGACTCATGGAAGCACTATTTATTGGGGACTCCTTTCATTCTGCGGAACGGATCACCAAAGTCTTAAGTACTTCATGATGCAGACCAAGCTCTCCGACAAACAAATGAGGTGGGCAAATTTCCTTTTGCAATTTCATTTTCATATTGCTCACATTGCTGGCAAGCATAATCAAGTAGCTGATGCACTCTCAAGACAGCCGAGAGTGAATGCGATTTCCATAAGAACTCACAATGATCTATCTTCAATGATAGATGAGTATGCTATTGATCCCGATTTTAGAGATGTGATTTCAGCCCTTGCATTAGGGAAGAAAGAAGAACCATTTACTTTACAAGATGGTTATCTTCTCTATGGCAATAGACTATGTGTTACTAACTCATACGTGAGAAAGTAATATATGAATCTCATGCTCCACCTTATGCGGGGCATAGAGGGATTCAGTCTACCTTAAAGGGAATTGAAACATACCTTAGAGGGATTCAGTCTACCTTAAAGCCTACCATGAAAGTGAACATACAAGAGTATGTTTCTAAATGTGTGGTATGCCAAAAGACAAAATTTGATAGAGGGAAGCAACTTGGATTTCTTCAACCCTTGCCAATCCCTAATTCACCATGGGAGAGCATATCCATGGATTTTATCTTTGGATTGCCTAAGTCTATCCATGGGAATACGAGAATATGGACGATAGTAGACAGGTTCAGTAAACAAGCTCATTTTATACCTGTCAAAAAGACTATCAAAGCCCATCAAATGGCAACCCTCTTCATTTCACAAATTTTCAAGTACCATGGCTTGCCAATGTTCATAGTGTCGGATAGAGATCCTAGAATGACCAGTAATTTCTGGAAGGGTCTCTTTGAGAATTTAGGGACAAGGCTAAACTTCTCTTCGGCCTATCATCCACAAACGGATGGCCAAAGTGAAATAGATAACCTAACAATTCTTGATCTACTAAAAGCCTATGTAACGGAAGTAGATAAAAGATCCCAATGGGAGAAGTACTTACCCTTAGTGGAGTATGCTTACAATAACACTGTACATACTTCCACGCGAAAAGCCCCTTTCGAGGTAATTGAGGGAAGATCAAAAAGTCCCTTGCTACTTAAGGTACATGGGAAGATCTTTGCTGCAGATGAGTATAGTCGAGACCTACAAGAATCTTTTCAAAAGATTAAGGATGCTATCTCTATCTCACAACAAAGGCAAAAGGCCTGCTCTGTTGCTGACAAGCACAGAATATCCCAAGCCTTTAAAGAAAATGATTGGGTCTTATTAAAATTCTCCAAGGCTCGATTAAGGCACACGACGGGCAAGAACCCTACGGGACACCAAAAGTACTATGCTAAACTAGAAAAAAGGTACTATGGTCCCTTCTAGATTCTTAGGCCAATCAATGAGATGGCCTATCAACTCAAGTTTCCCAATCATTGGCTCATACACAATGCTTTCCATGTGAGCCTATTAAAGCCTTACAAAGGAGAGCCACCTCAAGAACCAACTACTGAAGACCCACCAGAGATCGAGGACCAAGAGGAGGTGCTGCAGTCCGAGTCCATTCTCCGACATGAAGACAAGGTACTAAGAGGCGGTAAGACTATCCGACGATATCTTATTAAGTTTAAGAATTATCCTTTTGAAGATGCTAGATGGATGCAAGGCATACAATTAAAGGATAACCTAAACCTTGTCAATGCTTACAATGCTTCCCAAGAGTAAGAAAATGTACAAAATGTTAAAAATGAACAAAGTTTTTGTCTTATAAGACTCTCTTTTTCTTTATTGTGCACAAAAATGAAGTAATATGCATGCTTAGATCAAGTTTGCGGAGATGACGTCTCCCAAACACCAAGTAGAGCTTGTCACTCTACTATGGAAGATTGATAGGACTAATGTGCAAACATGCTTGTGGCAGCCTTAGGATCTCGAGCACCAAATGGACTAGTCATCCATTGTGGAATGATGTCGTAGGGTAACATAGGGATCCTCTACCCACTAAGAAAAGGACTCATGAATATGATTTATCTTCTCTACACCATAGTCGAGGACGACAATGATTTCAAGAGAGAGGTAATGTCATAATAATCAATATCTAATTCTCCTAAATGATTTTCTAATGTTAAACTGATCATTATATATGGGGAAGTGCCAGGGGAGAAAAAGCTAGAATATTGGTTAAGCTAGCAGACCGACCACAGTAGGGATCCAAAGGAGGGAAAATAGGGATCCAAAGGGGGGGCCATCTGCAAAATATCCATGTGCAACAATGGGCTAAAAAGACCCTAAGGTTCAGCCCATTAAGACTTCCAAAATGCTAAGGTCCTCTACCATGCTAATTACTAAGCTAAGCTATACCTTAATATGAGTGATTATGTGAGGAGATGTACATCTTTCTCGTAAGACTACTCCTTCTTCCTCTCAATCTACTCTCATACCCTGCTAGCTCTCACCATGTTCGAAGGTGTGTGAGGTCTTGGGTCTAAGGTCTTGGGTCTGAGACCGGGGAGAATTAAAGTTGTGTTTGATAAGTGTTTTGCTTAGTGCATGAAGCTTTCATCTTCATTGCACTAGCTAGTCTTGAATTAACCCAAAGAATTGTATTGTGCAATGTCTCTCTTGATGGGAGAAACCATAATACAAAGCCTTTTGGAGGGGGGACCGGCTCCATGCAAATCCGGTCCTCAACTATTGTCAATAGCTTAACTTCTCTCTCTTTTGAAAGTATTGTTCATGCTATCTAACTAGGTGTTATGCTTTTTGTTGCTCTCTCCACCCAAGCACTCTTGTAATTCTCATTAGGAATCTATTCTAATGAAATGCCCACTATGTTCATGCTAATTTCCGCTACACACAAGTTTTTAGGCCATTAAATGTTACACACAAGGGATGCAGTTGCAAAATAAGGAGGATGATGGAGCTGTGGTAGGATGCTACCAATCTAGTGGGAGAATGAAGCAATTGAATTTCGCAAATGATGATGAATAAGTTGAAGCTATTCCTAGGAGCTACTATTCACGATGTCACTGGGCAAGGGCTACTACAAAAACTTTGGTCAAGGTAGGTGATCTTGAAGAGCCATTTGTTGCCTTGATTGACCATGGTTTAGAAATAAAAATAATGTCAAAGAGTCTCTACAACAGGTGCAAATGGCCGATGGACACAAATCATGGTTGGATGGTAAAAGTGGCGAACAATTCATCCGATGAATTGTATGCAGCATGTCTAGGTGTGACGGTGACAATAGGTGATGTAAAGATTGAACAAAACTTCTTTGTACGAGATACATATTCATATCATCTCATCCTTGGACAACCCTACATTGTGGGAGTTCGAATGGAAACAAAGGTAATGGACGATGGTTCAGCATTCGCTAGGATACGTAGCAAAGATGGTAAACGTGCTGTCCAATTTCTCACAGTTTGTGTGAACCATGAAAGAACTCGTGACAACCTCAGAGAACATCCTCTACCAAAGGTGAGCAAAGAGTTTCATGACCATAGGGAAATGATGGGTTTTGGCCAAGTACCATTGTAAAGCGGGATTGCAGTAGTACATAAAGAAAAAGGGTCTCGCCTGATCCAAAAATAGGTGAAACTTTCTCAACGGGCTCCTTGGTAATAAGGAATGGATCAGTATGTTTTACAAAACTTGAAGATTTGAAGAGATGTGAGAGGCAATATGTACATAATGTACAAATGGGCATGAAAGAGAGTGGTTTGCTAGAGCCTACTGAAAATGTTTTGGATTTGTGTGAACAAGTTTCTTCTGTAGATACTATGGGTGAGCTTGATGCTATAATGGGGTCTAGTTTGCATCTTGAAAATGAAGTTGTGGAAGTTTGCTCTATGGAAATGTATCAAGTAATAGAAGCCTTTAAAGAAAACCAAACAGTTGGCCCAGAAGTCCATGTTGAAACTAAATACAAGAGTGTAGCAAAGAAGGTGAAACCAATAGCTTCACCCTTACCACCCAACAACAGGGAAAAGATTGAGCAAGCTTCTTTGCAACCAAGTTTAAGGAATCCTAAAAAGATTGGGCATATCTTCACAAAGGAGTCTTTTCAAGAGTTGCAAATTGGTTGCGAGGAGTTTCTAACAGAGGAGGAGACAAAGTGCTTCAAAGAAATTCTTTCAAAGCATGGTAAGGCTTTTGCATTTGAGCCACATGAGATAGGATGTGTTGATCCTTCTATTGTAGCTCCTATGTTAGTTTTCACAATACCTCATGTGCCTTGGAATATGCAGCCTATTTCGGTTTCAAAGGCTCATTTGCAAAATTTAGTAGAGCTACTGAATGAGAAGATCAAAATGGGAATTTTGGAGCCTTCTTGTGCTCCATACTCAAACAGGTGGTTCACAGTTCCAAAGAAGAATGGTTCTCTACGCTCCATACTCAAACAGGTGGTTCACAGTTCCAAAGAAGAATGGTTCTCTACGCTTCATCCAAGATATGGAACCAGTGAACAAGGTGACAATTAGAAATGTAGATACAGGTCCAATTGTCGATGAGTTTGTAGAGGCATTTGCAGGGAGAGCAATCTACTCAAAGGGGGATCTCTACTCAAGGTATGATCAATTTCAGCTTGCAATCAAAAGCAGAGACTTGACAACCATGAGGACACCTTTGGGTTTGGTAAGGATGTGTACCTTGCCACAGGGAGCAACCAACTCGGTTGCACATATGATGAATGGGATGAATAAGGTTTTACATGACTTTATTCCCCAAATCACAATGCCTTTCATTGATGATTTTCCTATCAAATGATGTGAAGAAAGTGAGAAAGATGAATCTTTGATTTTGAGGGGATGTTGCAGGTTTTTGGTAAATCACATAAATGATTGTGATAAAATTTTGTCTAGGTTGGAGGAAGTGAATCTTACTTTGTCACGAAAAAAGTCTATGTTTGGTGTCAATGAAGTGCTCATTGTGGGGCACATGTGCGGACCATATGGTAGGAAACCTTGTCCAAAAAAGGTAGATGCTATCCGAATAATGAAAGAAACATGCACTAGCATCACTGAGGTTAGAATGTTTCTGAGAGTATGTGTCTTTTATGTTATTTGGATTCCACATTATGCACATGTAGCTGATCCTCTTTATTACTTTCTTAGAAAGAATCAAAAGTTTAAATGGATAGAGGCACATATAAAAGCCATGAAAAAGCTAAAGGAGTTGCTCCAGTTAGCACCAACTTTGAGAAAGGTAGACTATGAGTGTCAAAGGCCAGTAATTGTGATAGTACGCACCAGTCCTACAGGGATTGGATGGGCAATAGGGAAAGATGATGAAGAAGGACGCAGGTATGTGGTAAGATTTGGAGCAAAAGTACTAAGTGCTCGCCACCAACGAAACTATCCACCGATAAACAGAGAGCTATGGGGTATGGTTACAGCCTTGAAAAATGGGAAAGAGTACCTAATGGGTGCATGTGTGGTTGTAGAAACAGATTATCTACCACTTCTTGGGATGATTACAAGCTGCTCAATGCCAGACATTGCTATGTTGCAGTGGATTGCCTACATTAAGTCCTTAAATTCTGAGTTTAAGCACATTGTAGGTAAAGACAATACAGTGGCAAATATGCTATCAAGGGCAAGGTATGAAGATGAGTCACAAATGATTGATGAGGGGGATGATGTAGGCACAATGTTCTATTCTATCTCTCATGTCAACGGTAACAATGTCTGCATGACGAATTCACTTGAATTGTTCTTGAAAGATCTTTATGAAGGTATGTATCTCATTTTGTAGAGTCATGTGTAACTTGTCAAATGTATTCAAATGTCCGACATCGTGATGGATTGCATCCTACATATCCACTAGCCATGCACTATAAATGGGTTGTGGATCTAGTCACAATGTCTTTAGGACTCTGGCAGATGAGATACTTGGTTCTTGTACGAGAGGACCTAACTAACCAGGTTGAAGGAAGAGCATTAAGAGCTAAAACCACAGAAGCTGTGTGCAAATTCCTTCTTGATGAGGTGATTTTTTGTTATGGTTGTGTGGGAAAGATCACTGAAGACAGAGGTGAACTGGATTCCAAGGAAGCAAGGGAGTTCTTTTCTAGATTAGGAATCAAGATTTCTCTTACTACAGCTTACAACCCTGAAGGCAATGGAAAGAGTGAAAGAGGGCACCCTCCTATCATCAACGCTTTGGCCAAGGCTTGCGAAGGAAGAGTTGGTGAGTGGCCAAAACTGTTACCATATGCTTTATGGGCTGATCATACAACACATAGCTCAGTAATTGGCTACATGCATGCGGAGCTAATGTATGGTCAAAAGCCAGTGATGCCGATTGAAGATACAATTCCCACATGGAATGTACTACTTTGGCAAGAGGGCTTAGCATGGAAGATCTCCTTGCACTGCATATAAGGCAACTAGAGAAGACCTGGAGACATTGAAGCTACAAAAGAACGACTCAAAAATGCAAGGTTGAAAAACAAGACTACTTTGATAAGCGACATCGGCTCAGGAGCAAAGTAATTGACAAAGGTGACTGGGTTTTAGTGTATGATAGTAGCCTTGATAACCAACACATAGTCATACGTAAGTTTTCAAAAAGATGGTTTGGACCGTATGTTGTAAAGCATGCGCATGAAAATGCCACTTACAACTTGTCTGAACTAAATGGTACAAAAGTAAAGATTCCCATTGCAGGAAAAGGATCAAAATGTTTAAGAGAAGAGGAGACAATGATCTAGAAGATGTTGATGAGGAAAAAGTGAAAAACACAGGTGAAGATCAAAGTGAAGATGAAGCTCTGGAATCATCCAGTGAAGAATAAAGCAAGGTAGATGTACAAGAGGGCTGATATTACAAAGAGACAATGTGGCACATACCGGAGGATGCGCAGGTTTAGAGGGGGTGGATGTCGTGCTGTGACACGTACATAGTGGGAACTCATGTTACAAGAGTTATCTTGTAACTTTTTAGATACATAATTATATTTCCTATAATATTCATATGCATATTTAAGTATAATAATAAGCTTTCTATCTCATCCTATTATTTATCTCAAGGATAACATATTCTTACTTTACCGTCAAAAAGTACTATGGGAAAAGCGTCAATAGCTTCGCCTCTTTAACTTGGGGCAAAAAGCATTGATTCTTTCTTTCTACCATCTCATTATTATCTCACACCCTAGCTAGATCCTATATCTAGGGTATTTTCCAATATATATATATTCTATGTATTTTTCTTATATTTCTTTTTAAATAGCTACTAGGAGGGAATCAAATCCTAGTGGGACACTAGGTGGCATGATTTCAAAGATACACTTATTTTAATGCATTATTGTAGTCATGATTACAAAAATTTGTTAAGGAGTAATGTCATGCTTTCATATTTCATGAAGTGTGCATTGGAATCAAATGAAAGTCTAGGCTAAGGGGACCACAAGAAGACTTTTGTTGCCAAAACTGTACCCTATTTTGATTTTTTTTTTTTACACAAGGTTCCAATCCAAATTGGAAAATGCATATAAAATGGAAGTCGTAGGTAATGAGCTAAATTTTTTGCCCATATTTTTACTTTTTTATTTGGAGCCACGGTTGAGGAGATATGATCAAAATATTGGACCCCAGTCTGCCCACATCATGTAGGGACAACTCATTTCCAGCTTTTCCAGTTTCTGCTTACACTGGCTTTTCTCTTCTTGTGTAAATCCTTGGGGGTTACCTTCACCTATTAAATGAGACCTCTTCTTCCTTGAAAACCATTTAAGCATTCAAGCCATTGATGAGAGGAATTTATGAGAATGTGTGTAGCAATGCCTAATTGTACTTATCCATTAACACAAACCTAAGCGTACACTTTCTCCTAGAGGAAGACAAGCCATCCTTGTAAGCTATCCTTGGAAGATCAACTCTAATCAAATAAGGTCTTGGACTTGGTGTATCAATCAAAGTTGAATTCTTCCCTCTTCTTATCTCTCCATAAAAAATGGTGCTGAAGGGTTTGACAAGTAAGATGTGTTCTACATTGGTATTTTATTGATTTCTTGTTGTTTTCTTTTTCATCTCTAATCCAACATATATATACCTAATCTCATCTCCTTAACCAAACATATCTCTCTCACTCTTAGAAATTCATTCTCTCTATAAATTCTAAGTTCTCCTTGCTACATGTACATCTCTCCCCGCAGTATCCTTATTGTAAAGAATGAGGATGCAAGAGAGCTACACAAGACAAGCACAAAGCACACAGAGATGGAAAGCTTCTTCTTCTTCTTCTCAGAAAAGAGAGTACAAAATGACTAAGTGCTAAAGCTGAAAAGTAGCACATATGTACATGCGGTCACTAAGTGTGAACACGCTAGAAGCATACTAGGCTGGCACTATAAGTGTAGTCCAGCTGTAGAATCACTGGCAGAGATCCTCCGTGTCGGTCACCTAACGCGCCAGTGAGTAAATGCTGCAAGTGGCCAAGACCCGTAGTGGATGCCAGCTCAAGGTGTAGAGCTCGACATCTCAACACTCCCCCTCGAGCTCTGCATGTCGCAGAGTCCAAGCATAGTCCGAAAACGTCGAAGCTTCTCAGCTCCGAGGGCCTTGGTAAAGATATCCGCTATCTGCTCCTCTGTGCTGACGTAGACCAAGTCGATGTCGCCCGTCAACACTCGCTCTTGAACGTAGTGGTAATGGACCTCTATGTGTTTGGTCTTGGCATGGAACACTGGGTTCCTAGCCAACTGCATGCTGCTGAGGTTGTCACAATGGATGAAAATCTGCTGGTCCACCTGCACTCCCAAGTCCTCAAGTAATGTGCGTAGCCAAGCTACCTCGCACGCCGCAATTGCTGCACCTCTGCAATCGGCCTCTGTGCTCGATAAAGCAACCATAGGCTGCTTTTTGCTGCTCCAAGTAACAGCAGCACTCCCAAAAGAGAACATGAAGCCACTCGTAGATCTCCTATCAACAATTCTACCTGCCCAATCTGCATCTGTATACCCATACAATGCTAATGGTGCATCTGCTGCATAGAACAATGCGTAGTCAAGAGTACCTTGCACATACCTAAGTGTGCGTCGTACTCCATCCAAATGTGGCTTCCTCGGAAGCTGTATGAACTGACTCTCCAAGCCTACTGTGTAGCTCAAGTCTGGCCTCGTGATAGTCAAGTAGATTAGACTACCCACAATCTTCCTGTACATGCTGACATCCTCAACAACATCACCCTTCTCTGCACTCAGCTTTGCATTCACATCCAAGGGAATAGAAATTGGCTTACAATCAGCCATACCATACTTTGACAACATGTCCAAAGCATACTGTCGCTGTGATAGCCATACACCCTATGGAGTCCTGATCACCTCAATGCCAAGAAAGTAGCGCAACTCGCCTAAATATTTCATTTCAAACTCCTGTTTGAGAAGACCCTTCACATGGTCAATCTCCATAGCATTGTCACCAACAATAATAAGGTCATCTACATATATGGTAATGACCACCATCCCCACATCACTCTCATGTACATAGAGTGAATGATCAGCATGAGCTCTCCTAAAACCAATACTGACAAGATACTTGGCAATCCTGTCATACCATGCTCTAGAGCCCTGCTTCAAACCATACAAAGCTTTGAGAAGTCTACATACATAATCTGGGTAACCTGGATCGACATAACCAGGTGGCTGATCTATATACACTTCCTCTTGCAACTCACCATTCAAGAAGGCATTCTTTACATCCATTTGATGCATAATCCATCCTCTAGATGCAGCCACTGCTATGACAGCTCTCACAGTCGTCATCTTTGCCACTGGAGCAAAGGTCTCCTCATAGTCTATGCCATAACCCTTTTCGACCAGCCTTGCCTTGTGACGCTCAATGTTACCATCAGCCTTATGCTTGGTTTTATACACCCATTTACAACCAATAGCTTTCTTGCCACTTGGCAATGGCACCAACTCCCATGTGTCGTTTGCTTCCAATGCCGCCATCTCTTCATTCATTGCATCATCCCAATGCACATTTCCAACTGCATCCTCAAAACATGTGGGCTCCACATCCTGTATCACCTTAGCCATGTAGGCTTGGTGATGCGCTAGATACCCATCATAAGTCAATTTCTGAACTGGATTTTTGACTCTATTAGATCTCCGCGGTCCTGGGTCACTCCTTTGCCCTCTAGCATCTTCTTGTACTTTCCTTACACCAGGTGTCCTGACAGCCGGAATTCCAAATTCCTCATCAAGACTTTGTTCAGAACCATCTGAATCCATGTCTACATGTGAAAAACCTGATGATGCATCAGCCATAAAGGGAGGTTCATCAACCTTTTCCTTTCCTTTTCGTGATACATTCCCTGTACCTGTTGGTGGAGTAACCTGCGTACGTAGTCTACCATTCCATGGTTTCTCAACAGAGCCACGAGAAGAGGACTCTTGTGGTCCACTCAAAACCTGTGACTGTGGCCTCACATTTTGTACAACCACATCATCTTTTACATCAGCCCCAATAGTGCCATGTGCATTACTGTACCAGCTGCTCATCTCATCAAAGACTACATCTCTGCTCACTCGTAATTCTCGTGTAGTAGGATTGTAGCACCTGTATCCCTTTTGTTCAAGGGAATATCCCACAAGAATACATTTCTCTGCTTTAGGATCCAATTTCCTACGCAACTCATCTGGTACATGTACGTAAGCTATGCAGCCAAACACTTTCAAGTGTGCCAAATCAGGCTTTGTACCTGTAAACTTTTCCTCAGGTGTTACATCATGCACCGCAGCTGTAGGTGTCCTGTTCATAATGTACACAGCTGTATTTACGGCTTTAGCCCAGAAATGATGAGGCATGTTCTTAACATTCATCAATGCACGTGCAACCTCTGCAATGTGCCTGTTTTTCCTTTCTGCGACCCCATTCTGTTGTGTAGTATATCTGCATCTAAACTGCCTGCGTATACCATGCATTCGCAGAAAATTTGAAAAATCATTGGAGAAGTACTCTCCCCCTCCATCTGACCTCAATGTCTTGATTTGCATATCTGTCTCCTTCTCAATCATGACTTTGAAGTCTTGAAAGTGACCAAACACTTCACTTTTGTTACGCATGAAGTAGACCCATACTTTCCTTGTATGGTCATCAATGAAAGAGACATAATACCTACAACCATGTATACTTGCAGTATCTGTTGGACCCCAAACATCTGTGGGCACCACCTCAAGTGGCTTTTTACATACATTGCGCTCATGTGGACATGCGCCCTTTGACTGTTTTCCAAACTGGCATGCTGCACACACTTTATGCATACCATCCACCTTGAATTTGGGCAAACCTTTTACAATCTGTTTTGATTGCATGCTGTGCAATCTCTGCTCATTGACATGGCCAATGCGTTTGTGCCAAATGTCAACATCAGCCACAACACCTGTGCCCTGTGCAAATAATGTAGCTTTTACTTCAGGCATGTCTACATTCAGCGTAAACATTCTGCCCACACATTTGCCCTCTGTGATCAGCTTACAGCCATTCTGGAAATCTTCTACATAACAACCATTCGGATTGAAACGAACCTGCAAACCCTGCTCAACCATTTGTCCAACAGAAACAAGATTCTTTGTAATGTTTGGGACATGAAGTACATCTGCTAAGTACTTTGATTTCCCACTCTTCGTATTTAGAGGTATGTCCCCTACATGAGCAATGGGGTGAGCTGTGTCATCTCCTTTCTGCACATAGTCTGACGCATCTGGTTTGCGCATATCTCTAAACCACTCTCCACGAGACGTCATGTGATTAGAGTCACCTGAATCCACATACCAAACATCATCTTGGGTGGAATTCTCTGCAGTCATTGTATTCATTACATGCTGCATAACAAACATGCGCTCGTTTTTGCTGTCATCTGCATCTCTGCTAGTAGATGCATAGTTGCCCTGTTCTCTCTTTCCACTTGCTTTTCCCTTTGGACAGTCATGTGACATGTGACCTCTTTCACCACAAGTCCAACATTCTCTGCTATCTGGAGTATGTTGCTGCCTGCTTGATCGTGCACCACGACCTCTTTGACTCCCCCTGCCTTGAGAGTGGTTTCCCCTGCCACCTGTATTGTTTTGATTTGATTGACCTTCCAGAAATTGGCCCTTGCAACCCCTTGGGCCTCGACCACGACCTCTACCTCTACCTCTGTTGGAGTTAGAATAGAAGGCCTGTTCAGAATTATGTCTGCCATGAGAAGAATATGTGTCAAGGTTCTTCTCCTCAAGAATAAGCATAGAAATCAAATCTTGGAACACGGGGATGTCGTCTCTTGTATTCATGGAAGACCTAAAATGTACATACTCATCTCCTAGACCATCCAAGCATGCACGGACAATGTCACCGTCTTCCACTGAGACTTTAATAGATCCAAGAGCCTCAATGATACTCTTGATCTTCAAGGCATAATCATTGATTGAGAGGTTGTTCCTCTTAACCTCATTTAGCTCCGACTTTAGTTGAAGATTCTTGGCCTTGGTGTTCACCTCGAACACTCTGCCTAAGTTTCTCCATGCAATGGCGGGGGTTTCAGCATCCTGTAGATAGCCCATCATGCCATCTGTGATGCTCATAGAAAGCCAATACATCACTTTGCTCTGGCCTTGTTGCCAGTCCCTCAAAGCTTTCCTTTGTTCTGCTATAGCATTTGCCTCGGGAATCTCTGGTTCCTTTTCATTGTCTCCTTCTACATAGTCCCAATAACCTTTTCCTTTTAGGAAATTTGTTATTCTGAACTTCCATGCAGGGTAGTTATTTTTCTCAAGCTTCTCAGTGACAATGTGACTGAAACCGTTCAGACATCTTGAAGCACTAAGACAAAATAGCTGCAATCTGCAAAACCCTGCAAATCTGCTGAACCTGCTATCGTGGTACCTGTAACGCTTTCTACACTCAACGAGTGTCCACAATCAAGTGTACATACAACCACTGTACTTGTAGAGTAAATCTCGGTATACTGCACTTTGGAGACCTGTTCAGAAACTTGTGCAAAGTACAAAATGACTAAGTGCTAAAGCTGAAAAGTAGCACATATGTACATGTGGTCACTAAGTGTGAACTCGCTAGAAGCGTACTAGGCTGGCACTATAAGTGTAGTCCAGCTGTAGAATCACTGGAAGAGATCCTCCGTGTCGGTCACCTAACGCGCCAGTGAGTAAATGCCGCAAGCGGCCAAGACCCGTAGTGGATGCCAGCTCAAGGTGTAGAGCTCGACATCTCAACACTTATTGCCTACAGGCAAGAATAGGGCTTGGGAGGGAAACTTCTCATCTCTTCACTTCTCTCATATCTATATTTATCACATACTATCCTAGATGAATAATCCACATGATGAGAATTTCTATCGCTTCCACTCTGTGTGATCTATTAGAATTAACGTATAGATTAGCCATAAAATACACTTTCAACAACGTATAGTGTTTCTCTTTGGCCCAGAAAGGCTCAATGAAATACTTCTTTCACCGGATCCCATCATACTACCTCTTATAGATTATAACTTTTCTTTTGACATAAATGTAGTTATTTTGCTATGAATTTGTACACATGATTAATCCCAATCACTAGACAAAACATATATATTATGGTAAGCACAAAATTACAATTCCAAAGAACAATTCGTAGCCTATTTGGTCGACAAAGATTGAACGCCATTTACCATCTATTAACCCTTTCATATTACCCATGATACGATATGACCATAGCCTTGATGTTTTCATCTTTGTGTTGTTTTGGTATTCTCTTTTGTGTTTGTTCTTTGTGTGTGTGAGTGCAAGAGAGAAGAGTGGGGCTTCTTTGATTACACTTTTTTCCAAACCCTAGTCTTCATGGCATCTAGCTATGGTTTAACTCCTTCATATAGTTTTTTGGAGTTCTCTCACAAACTCTCACAACCAAAAGCCTGGTGCTTTGCTAGCAAGACCGCAAATTTCTCGACAGCGGCGTGCCCCAAATGGAAAGACTGTGCTTCCTAAAGCACCATGGATGCTAGCAAAAGAAGAATTAGACAAGGTGAAGGGTACCATCGCCTCTATTCGCACACCAACAGGATACGTGAGGTCGCTAAAGGGAGCTTTCACAAAAGCGAAGAAGGGTGGAAGAGTTCAATTGTATGGGTTGAAGTCCCATGATTGGCACAAGATGCTTCAGGTAATCTTCATACTTCCTATTCTATCTATAGTTTGTGTGTATGACTATCACTCACTTTCCCTTTTCCTAATTTACATTGTAGTTCATTCTGCCGGTGAGTATGTGTATATGTCGGGACAAGAAAGTTAGGGATGCTATTTTCAAATTAGGAGAGCTAGTAAGGTACACCACAAGACTCCACTCAACTACACATTTTTTATGTACACAATAATTTCAACTAGCACTTAGTGTATCCTTGTGTGTTTTCTTGCAGATTTGTGAGCTCCAAGGAAATCAAAATAGATGATATTCATGCTGCTCAAACACTTGCAACAAAAACTGCGTGTGACATTGAAGATGCATTTCCTCGATCGATCCTTCTTAGCCAAATTCACCTCTTGGTTCATGTGGTGGAGGAGATAGCTATATGCGGAGTAGTGCACACACGATGGACGTTCTTCTTAGAGAGGTTTTTAAAGACTCTCATATATTTTGTGTGTCTATGGTCTCAACCAGAGGCATGTATGGCCGAAGGGTGGATTGTTCAAGAGGCATTTGTTTACATATCAGAGTATTTGGCACAAGTTGATCCTTCAATGCCTCGCATGTGGTCAGCGAGGAAGATGCAAGGATGACTTCACACTTGACAAGTGGAAAGGGAAAACTACTTAACATGGATATGAATCTATCCCGAGTGGTCGATAACTTTTGCATTTTCAATGCAAAGATTATGACCAAGTGGGTGGACTTGTGGATAGTGGCAAAGGCCAGTCGTTTGCAAGAGAGGTAAGCCTGGAAACAAGCACTTGGAGGAAGGAGGGCACCCCCAGTGCCTAGACACCTTGCATGTTTCCTAGATCTCATTAGTGCAGAGTGGATTCATGAGAGAATGACCGAGGCAAAAGCGCGTGGAGAAGACATCACCAACAAAGAATCGAAGTATGCACGAGGCTGTGTACTAAAGGTAGAGTACTCATATACCTAAACCATATTGTCTCGCTATTTCTTGAAATTATCTTTAATATGTATTTGATAAATTAATATATTTTTCTATTTTTTAGTGCCTTTCCTTTAACTCTATGTGGTCAAAGGGTTGTCACTTTCGTACGCGCCACATTGACGAGCGTAGAACCACCATGGATTGTGCCATCATGGGCAACTTTGACACAGGCGGTGATGAAGCCAGGTACTGTGGAACTATTGAAAGGATACTAAAGGTAACTTTTAGAACCTTTCATAGCTTCATCTTCGAGTGTAGGTGGTTTGCAAATGTGTCTAGATGATGGAGAGGGGGAACGGGGGAACACTCCCGGCACAAACACAAGGGCATCTCTATATCTCAGGGTATCCACAACACCCCTATCCTCTCAGAAAACACCTTCAAAGAAACACTCTACACTAGCAGACCACCGCCTGCTCAATTGCCACTACTGACACACTCCACCAATCCACCACACAACACACACATGTTACCACTTCCTATCTCCACCCTTACACACACAGACAGCCACTCAGTCTCACTCTCTCACTCAAAACATCGTCGGTCCGGGGGGGGCACACACATCCACACAACCGTCACCGAGGAGAACCATGAAAGCAGGAGAAAGAGAAGGGGGGAAGGGGAAACAATAGCATGGGGGGCAACTGTGGCTTGATTTCACTTCAAAAAACATATACACCGGCTTGCACTACCATCACCATGGCCATTTTCAAGAAAAAGTTACAAAGGGGCTAGCTTGCTAGAGAACTCCACTTTGCAGGCTTCAAATGACATTCAAAAGGCCAAGAAAAAACCCTTAATTTGATCCAATTTTGACTTTTATAGGGGGGCCTTCAATTTGGGAATTTACAATTTAATTGGTCCACCTGGCACCATTTTTTGGTATTTTTGGGAAGGGGAGCACCGCCTTGCTCTATCTGCTCTCTTCTTCTCTCTTTTGCACTTGGGGGGGGCATTAGCGATGTCGCCATTGCCCCTTGGCTTTTTCATTTTTTTCAAATTTTCCCTTCAATTTTAACCCTTTTGGACTAACTCAACTTGGTACTGCCTCTTTAGCTCACCTTCACACCTGCCTTCTTTCCCTCTATTTTCTCTCTCCTCATTTGTTCCAACCTTCACTTTGCCTTTGCTTTGGTTTATCCTTTGCTCTTAGCTCGGATGGCCCTCTTCCTTTGACCTTGGCCTTGATGTGGCCCGGACAATCTTTGCAATGGCCTCTTTGCCCTTAGCTTTGCCCATTTGGCCGCCCCTTGGGCTCTATCTCTCTCTCTCTTTCTATGCTCTCTGCCCTGTTGCGGGATACCCCTCTTAATCATGCACCGGGGAGGGGGGGCATTATCGATGTCGCTAATGCCTCCTCCCTCTTTTTCCTTCAAAAAGCAGGGACCATGACCCGTGGGAACTGCCCCTAATCGGGCATGCTACGTCATCACTACTGGCCACCAATTCTCACGCGGGTGCGCCACCCTTGGTGCCGCATTGCCAACCAAAACATCGCCGTCTACGCTCCGCAGGGCTGCCTCCAGCCAACGCAGCGCCAACGGAGCCCGGCACCATAACCAACGAGCTCCAAGCTCTCCCTCGCTTCACTATGTGATGCTTATGAGGGATATTACCCCCAGCCCATATAGGGCGCATTGTTCTACCCCTTCTCCGCATGTGGGTTAACCTGCCAGGCCATGTGGCAGCTTGCAGGTGTTCCTCGCCTTTGAATGGCCCCCAAGGATCTAAAAATCCCCATTTTACACTTTAAAAAAAACCTCTTTTTTTGCTTGTATTGGATACTTTGTTAGATCCTGCCCAGTTGGCCTATGCACCGGCTTCAAAGCCCGGACCAAAACCTACCATTTTACTCTTCAAATCATCTGCCTCTTGCCCCATTTTGAGATCTCCAATGCTACCATCCGAGGTCACAAAAAAGGCCCAAAAGCATCTGCCACTTTCCTCTCGGCATTACCTCCCGATTTTGTCCGACCGCATCTAGCTGACCGAGTATTTGATTGATGCACCATTGATTTGTGCTAGCTCCACATGACGCACACTTTCATCGAGAACTTTGGCGAGGCCGAAATGATGCCAAATGGCACATCCTTCAATGCAGCCAAGTGGGCTCAGACCCTGACCCTCAGAAAATCTTCTAACGGACATAACTTGCTATCCAGAGTTCTAATTCGTAATCCGAGAAGACAAGCATGCTTCGTAACTCAAGCTCTATACATGTATGCAATGACACCAACCTGGGCCACCTGTCCCCAGCTTCCCTGTCCGTCAGGGATCTGCTACACACTCTTCCTTTAAACTGCAATATCTTGAGCACCTGGGCTTCGTTTGATGAGCCATTTGGACCGGCTTCTAGAGCACACTTAACACTACATTTCAAGACACTAACTTGGCATTTTGGTCACCTTCACCTGCCATCCCATCTGGACCATCCCGCGGCACTTTTGGCCTAAAAGCGGCTTTAAGCATACATTACCGCTACCCTTTGGCTGCCAAGGGCCTTGATACATGCCCTAGCCTTCTCCACTGCACTAGACTGTTGCATGTTCCTGGCACAGCCCATCTCCTAGCTTCGACCAACTTTGGTTACACCAACGATATGCGAATGGCCTCTATATGGTGGACTCTAGTGTGCATCACACAGGGAGGTATGACAATTTAGTTTTACAGCGCAATTGTGAGCAAGTGAGTGACATGTACCTTTTTTATTCTTATTTACTTGTAGCATTAGTTATACCAATGTTACTGACTTTGAGCTTCTATTTTATAGGTCATCTATATCCCAGCAATCCACCAACCAAAACTTTGGTTGGTAATTCCCGTAACACCTCGAGGGAGAACCATTTTTCCCACTAATGAAGTGGAGACTATCTGCGACCCTCTTCCACCTCCGACTTTGGATGAGGTGGAAACAAAGGAGAGGGAGGTCAATGAATCAAGTCTGATGGAAAAAATTCTTAGCGAGGATGATTGTCATGATGATGAAGATGATGAGATGGAGGATGACGAACTCAAAGATGAAGCTGGCAATGCATCCACAAACGACAATTCTGTTTCTCTCTTTATTGATGTAGGAGCCATGGGCTTAGAATTGGATGATGCTTCATGTAGAGATCTTTTGGAAGATGATTCATAAACACTTTGCAATTATGAAGTTTTTTGGTTGTGTAATCCATTCACCTCTCTCTCCCTCCTTCTTTAGATTTGAGAATATGCTCAGTTATGTTAATCAATTGACAATGATTATTTTAGTTGTAACCAAGTGTAATCTTAGGCTGGGTTATGATTATTTTACTTGTAACCAAGTGTAATCTTAGGCTGGGTTCAGATGAGGCTGGAGGAAGAAAGGCTTTCTGCAGGTCTACTGCCTCCTCGTCTGAACGGTGTTGGAGGAAGAGGAGCAAAAAACAGAGAGAGGTGGAAGAAAAATGGCGGGCCCGGAGGAAGATGATACCTGCTTCTGCAGCAAATAGGCTTTTGCCACCTAGCTTAGATGCCCCTGTGGGAAGCATTTCCGCCGCAGCATCTGAACCGGACCTTATATCCCCCGCCTCCTTCTCCCCCCTCTTTCTTTCTCTCTCTCTCTCTCTCTCTCTCTCTCTCTCTCTCTCTCTCTCTCTCTCTCTCTCTCTCTCTCTTTCTTTCTCTTCTTTTTTATATTTGAAAATTATATACAATATTCTTTAAATTTTATTGAGAGGAGGGAAACACCAAAATTTGAATGGAAGTGGGGGAGGGGGTTAAGCCAAAATTTGAAAGTTTAGGCGCTATATTTGGGCAGCAGATATAACGATGGCAATGAGCACAGTAATAACAGCGGTAATAACATCAAATAAAGTCACAATAATACTTTAAACACAAAAAAAACCCCGCGCTCCTCTCTCTTGTTTCTTTCAAAAATAGAGGAAATACAGTTGTTTCAAGCCAAGGTCCTAGTGTAGTCACGTGCTAGTCTATTTCATGTTTGAGGCTGTGAGGCTACCAATTAGGGTCCTCCCATCCCCCCCCCCCCCCCCCCCCCCCCTCAAATAACCAGTTGAGCAATTCAACTTATGTATTACAGTACTCAATACACCCTATATATGTTTTCTTTATTCTTAGGTGCTTGATGTGAATCTATGTATGTCCTTGTTTGGCAATGCATCTTATATATTGCAGCCTAACGTTCTCCTCTGCATAACCATTTTGTAGCACAAGGACAACCATTTATCCCACTGTTTTCCTCTTCAGATATGTTTTGCAGCAAGTTCTATCATCAACAACCAAGACTTCTTGCTCCCTTTGACTATGACAACACACCTCTCTCTCTCTCTCTCTCTCTCTCTCTCTCTCTCTCTCTCTCTCTCTCTCTCTCTCTCTCTCTCACACACACACACACACACACACACAGGTTCTATGAGAAATAAGAGAGAATTAGTCGACTACGCTTGATTTAGAGTAATAAATACACATGCAATTCTATTTTAAAAGTTTTCCAATGCACTTTGTACTTGTTTACTTTAGTGCTAGACATTTGATGTCAATATGCGTATGTCTTGTTATATTATATAGATGTTCAATAACAACTTCCACCAAACAAGACTAGGTTTTCTAGTGGGATGGTATCAAAACAATCTCAATTTGTCCCTATTTATGTGATATTGTCAAAACGACGACTATAAAAGGATTTATTACTATCATAAAATTCTATAATTATGTTTGAATACTAATAGCCGCTTTTACATGACTAATGGGGATAGTCTCGTGGCCTTAGTATTCTTTCACTATAAGAGGATTTCTCTATAACCGCTAACATTGCCGTGAAAAAACAAAGGAAAAAGGAGAGAGGAAAATTTGTGGAGGTGGCAATAACCGCGACTATGAACGCGGTAGTTGTTTCTCATCAATAAGCGCGGTAATAGTCGCGGCAATATACCCGCTGCTATAACCGCGACCTTTGTCACTGTTCCTACCGCGCTTATTACCGCTACACGCCAATTCAAAAATAAAGGTGCTCATTTGGACCACCCAAATTTGGGCGGCCCAAATGAGCACCTTTATTTTTTACCTACATAAAACAATAAAATATCAATTTTTTTTTGGAAGAATATAAAAAATACCAAAGAACTGAAATTGAATTTACTTTACCTTGACAATTAAAAATGTAGAAGATCAACTATTTAAAAAAGTTACAATAAAAAGTAAATAGTTGTATATACATTGTGCCACATTGGGACTTTACAAAAGTTTTGACAAAACATTTTTTTATCTAATCCTCGTCGTTGTCTAGAGGCACGTATGTTGGATCACTTTGACTCTACATAAACCTAAACCAAATAAAACAATTATCCACGGCTCAAAACAATTGGTACAAAATTACTTGTTTAAACTTACCGCTTATAGTGGTCCAACCGTCGCGTTGAATTGCTCGCAAGAGATGTGGTTGTTTTTGAACAACCATCGCCAAGTATCAAATTCTGTATGTTGCTCCCGATACTTGACCATCTCTGGTTGGTCAGGAGAGAGTGACATTTTACTAAGTTAACAATAACAATACCAAATCATCAACCAACTACAATCTTTATAATCACCGATTGTTGGACGGATACGCAGCGACGGACGTCAGCACAACGAGAACTCACCTAACATGTAATGTCAGGTAAGGACGAAGCTCGACCCGCAGGCGCGTGGAAGCAAGCATAAGGTGTCAACCTACACTCGACCGACTCCTAACTAATTCCTACAAAGGTCTCTACCAATCGTCTAAGTCATAGCCTTCAAGAGTGCAAAAGAGGAAACTTCCTACAACGCTTCCTAGAGCCGAACACCCATCAAACAATCTTGAAACACCATAGAACTTGAAGGAGACCCTACTAATACCAATAGATCGCTCTCCCTAAGGTCTATGAACCAAAATCTCGACCCAAAACACCTGGTGCAGAAACACGTAGGATGTCTGGCCGAAATCTGCGGGTCTTCATTTCCGAAATCTAAAGTGCCTAATGTGTAGTTCTACTCAATGTGAACGCGTGGATATGCTGCAATGCAAAATCGGACAACGTATGCTCGCCCAAACAACCGATGAAGCTCGTAGAAGGAGCTCACAAAGCCGGACCGTACACGCGCAATGTTGGTATCAGCGTGTAGCTCTAGTCAGGGGCAACACGCTGCACTTCTCCGCACTCGATTCCGACCTCCGAAGCACACGTAGCGTCAAGATGAAGCTCTCTCTCTCTCTCTCTCTCTCTCTCTCTCTCTCTCTCTCTCTCTCTCTCTCTCTCTCGTACACAGTACGCTCACTCACAGACTTCAAACTTGTTTTAAAATGACAAAAGGTTCTTCATTAAGGTCAAAAAGTGGTATATATACCTTACAACTTCTCAAACCCTAAAGTTCCAAAATCAACCATCTACCCAATCTAACTATCAAAACTAGGATACAATCTGGAAACTTCTGTAAGTCCCAATATTTACAAGGTGAAAAATCGGGTTTTCCTCAATGAATGAATAATTACACAAATAATAGTCCTCTAAGTAGTTAGATGCCGTGGGGTGTGTCCAGCTTCTGACATCCCCCCCCTCCTTGTTCATGTCGTCCCCGACATGGCCTTGATCAGCTGCTTCATCTTATGGTTTCCCGCATCTTTAGCAGTGATTCGTACCTGGCATGTAGGTTCAGCATTGTTGGGCCAAAGATATATGTATTCATGGTGAAGAACCCCGTATAGAATGCTTCTTCAAAATCCTGGAGGTGATAGGATGGTAGAAACATGATTCTTTGATACAGCACATGTATCACCTCCTTGGAAGGCTGACCTGATAGATCATAAGCACATATGTATGTATCTTGGAAGAAGAATATGCTGTCGGTCACCTGGCCTGGCTTGAAGGTCTCGAACACTGCTAAGATGGTTCTGCAAATCTTCCTCATCATAATGCATGTAAGGTCAGGTGAGCGAGTGAACAACTTTATGGTTCCCGTTAGGGTTTTCACCATGTATTGGACACTTATTCTCTCACCTGCCTTCATGCCCGGCAACTTTGGGTAGTTCAGCCAAGTGGGTTGGCTTCTTTGCAAAATTTCTTGTGCCTTCCACGTCCTAACCCTTGGTAGAGGATAGAAGCTGAGATTGTCTCTGATATCTTTAGGTGCCTCTACCAGGTGGATTAGGTATTGTGGGTACTTTGTAAGCCAAGCCTTCCTCCACTTTGGCTGAGAATCCACTATAAGCTTCACCCCTTCTGGCTTCGAGGTGTCTGCATTGTAGAGAGGTACCGTTGGCTCTTCTTTGATCCGCTTGTTTATTGTAGTTGCCTCATATTTCAGCAATGGATATGGGAGAGAGGGTTGAAGGCACTTGCGCCTGAGATTGCTGGCGGCGATCTTCTGAATTGTCATAGATTTGAAGACCCTCTGCTCCCATTCCAAGGCTTCCTTCGTGCTTTCTCTTAGCTCTTCCTCTATTGCCTTACTCAATTTTTCCTCCTCTTCTTGTGTTAGATCTTGTGGCTCTTGAGAGGATCCTGCTATGCTTTCCTCTTGCATGTGTGTGTCCACAGGATCTGCCACATTTTCGAGGTCGATGCCCTCATTGGCGGCTGGCCCTGAGCTTTCTGCCTCTCCTCCTTACTGGCCTTTCAACTCCTCAATTTTCTTGAGGAGTGTTTGCTTTTCCGCTTCAGCTTCTCCGCCCATATTCACGAGGAGGTCATTAAGTTCAACGTTTACTCTTTCCGCCTCCTGGAGCTTTTTCTTTATGCTTTCCACTTCTTCTTGTAGGGCTTTTTGGCCCTCCTCCATTCTTGTTTGCATTACGATAGAACCTTCAACCATCATTAACCTCTGCTTTTTCTCGAGAGTCGGCTCCTTCTGAAGTTCCTGCATTTGCTCTTCATATAGTTGACTCTCGGAAATGATTTGAGTCGAGCTCGTAGCTCTGACTCTAGTAGGTGATGCTCGCAGCCTCTGGATGGTTTGATCTTTGACTTTTAATTGGTCCTTGAGATCAAGGGCTTCATCCAAGCTTGCTTCTTGTTCTATCTCTGCTTTTTCCTTGGCGTTTCTCATGGCCTCTACTTCTTTCGATTCTTTGGCCAGCTGTAGTGTCAGATTATCTCTTTCTCTTTCGGCATCTCGCAATGACTTGCTGAGCTGCAGACACTCTTCTTCAGCTGTTTGTATTATTTTTGATGGTGCCTCATTTGCTTCTTCCATTGCTTGGCAGTTTTGTAGAGCTGGTGCCAAGATGGCCTAGAGGTCAGCTTCTCTCTCTTTGTTCCCTTGGGTTTGTGCCTGCAGAGAATCCCTTTCCATTTTGGTCTTTTCTTCGGTGGCTTTGAGGGTTATCATCTCTTTCTCTGAAGCCATAGATTGTGCCCTCAATCCGGCTAGCTTGGTCATCACCACGTCCGAGTCATTGGAGGGCGGGTGCAGGTCTACCGTGACGATAGCAATTTCTTTTAGTTCCACTAGCCGGATGCCTTGCATCTGTTCTTTATGCCCTGTCCTCGCCAAGTCGAATGCGATTGTGGCGGCTTCTTCCTTTGTATAGCCTGCAGCTAGAAGGTCCAAAAATGCGTAGTAGGCCTCATCTAATCCTTTTTGCTCAGACTCAGGCTTGGCCTCTTCTTTTGGCTCAGGTTCCTGCCTTTGCTCTTGCTTCTCAGCTTGCCTTTCATCTTGTTTGTCCTCAGCCTCCTTATCTTCTAGTGGAGGGCTGCTAGGAGGTGGTGAGGGCTGTGGGCTGGGTTTAGGGCTATCTGGTAAAGCTGCCGGTTTGCCCTTTAAGTCCCTGCCTGCTTTTGTTTTTCTTTCTCTTTCTTGGCTTTCTTGTTCATCTAGCAGTGTCTGCTTTATCTGCTCCACTTCCTCCTCGGTGAAAGGGACATGGGGATGTTTTCCGCTGCAGCATCAAGAACCTCAAAATTCTTGATATAATCTTCAAAGCGGTCCCTTTGCACTCTTCTGGAGGATCCGGACATAGACTCGAGAGATGGCTTCCAGAGTTCGTTTAAATCACCCTTGAGGGCTGTTTCTGCTCGGAAACTCTTTATCAGTCTCTCGAGTCTTGCTGCTTTCTGAGACCTGGTTTCTTTGGCCGGCACTTTAGAAAAATCCTTCTTTCCTTTCTTCTTCTCGGGTTGGTCCTCTTCGACTGGCTCATAATTGCCACCTTTGGGTTGGCAATGTCTTCAAAGGTGTAATTTGCCTTTTTCTCTTTGTACACCTTGACTTAATCTCTTCTTTTTGTTACGCTGTCTCCCTCATTGGAGAGGTCTAGTGCGTGGGCTACAACCCGCTCAGCGATTATTATCTCCGTATCTGGTCTGCCTTGTAAATATGTTAGCTTGGCCACTCCATCATCTTTGATGCTTGTTACAAACTCCCAGACTCTTTTGATGTCCACTCCTGCCGGTATTGCTTCGAAGTAGTTGTGGAGGTAAATTTTCTCCAAGTAGCCGGCCATCTTGCTTCGTACAAACTCGTTGAGTTCTCTCGGTAGCATTGGTAGCTCTATGGCATTGCCTTCATTGTCCTTGAATACTCCCTGGTAGATCTTTAGGTCGTTTGACTCTAACAAATCCTCTTGTATCCAGGTGCTGGTGGGCTTTAGTGTTCCCTCTGGAATGACAAAGGGTTCCACTTCGTCCAGATAATCTTTGATGGTCATTCTTTTCTTCTTTTCCGGTGACTTCGAGGCCGCCATAGATCCTGTTGCACTCAGTAGTCCGAAGTTAGCATTTTTTCCATATTAGCTGCGAAACTGAGTTTTACTTATCCAAATGACTTGAAAATTGAAATTAAAGCTTAAAAGGAACTTGTGAAGCTGTGCATGTGCTCACAGTGCAAATCTGGCCAAAAATTTCCATCTAAACATCCTACGCGTAGGATGTCTTTTTCATCAGAATTGATTCATACTTGACATGCAGGTAGTGTAAGGCTCATGGAACATGGCTATAGGCTTGGATTTGAATTTGGATATCACAAAGTTGATTTTTGGGCTGATTCAGGCTTTAGGTCACAATTTGGGTAGAATGTCCATCATAGGTAGCAATTGATGTCCAAATGGGTTGAAAACTGGTATATGGGCTTATTGCACCATGGTATTGGCTCCCATGATGTCATTCTTTGCACAGAAGGCTAAATTTATGCTGGAGACATCCTACGCGTAGGATGTCTTTTTCATCAAAATGACATAAAACTTGTTCTGTGGGTTTTCCTTGGCCTATGGAACATGGCCATGTTATTGGATTTGAATTTGGACAAGATTTGATGCTTGTAAGGCTCTGTGAGGTGTTTTTAGGCTCACAAAGTGTATCTTGAAGGTGTTGGGGGTCAAAAGTGATTAGAATGGCTTCAAACTTGACATATGGGCTCTTGATGATGAGGTAATTGGATATGGAATGATAAAACATCCCTTGCATGCCAAAAAGGTCAATTAGACATTCTACGCGTAGGATGTCTATTTCATCATTTTTTCTCCCTGACCACACACATTGTTTGCTGATGTGTTGGTGAATGTGTTGTGCACGTTTCATGGGATTTGGACAAGATTTGGTAGGTCTTTGGCCCATTATTACCTCTTTGCCATAACTTTGCGTTTTTCCATGCATATGAGGTCAAGCTTGGTCCAAATGTGATGAAACTTGGTGTATGGCTTGTAAATGTCATTCAGAACATGTGCATGATAAAAAATGTTGGAGTCTATGCCAAAAAGTGCCCTTGAGACATCCTACGCGTAGGATGTCTCCTGGTGATTTTTCAGTGCTAGTGCTCCCAGTGCTTGCCCTTTGCTCCCCTAAGTCCTTTTTGAGCCTAATTTCAACAAAAAAGTCAAATGGATAGAGTATAACTCCCTGTGTGGACTTCAGAGCCTCCGAGCCATTTTTTGACTTTTGGAGTGCTTTTTGGCGATGAAATTTCTCGATGTTGATCTCCATAGCTTCCCAATCCCTTGGGGATCCTTGCCGTATTTGGCTTCATCGGAGCTCCATTTGGCAATTTGTCGCTCTATAAGCACCCGTGGTTGCGTTAACATACCTTTGATGATTTGTGGTGGTCTACCACCATAGGACTTGGTCGTTGATGATCTAGGAAAGCCACTCGTGAAGTTTGGTGGCAAACGGACTTGCGGTTTGGCCGCAAGTGCAATTTGACGCTTTGTGTGTCTGATGCCGTTTCTGAAGTTTAGTGCCGCCTTGGGTCACTTTTTGGTCATGCGGGTCATATAGACTTGTCGAGCATGTCGAGATGCTCCTACACATGAATTTTGGTAGCATTTGGTCGCCGTTTCACCGATTTCCCATTTGGTGGCCTCTTGCGGGTTTCTGGGAATTAGGGTTTTTCCTGATGGTTTCCTACTGCCTTTGGACATCCACGACTGGTCTCCTAGACTAGGGTAAGCTGCCGATGAAGTCTTGTTGCTTTCGGGTTAGCCGTTAGGCCGTCGTCTCTACTTGTAGGTCTCTACCGCTCGCTTTGTGTGTGACCCCTACGCTAGTTTTCGCGACATAATGACAAACATGCGCGAAAAGCTCAAGGTGGTGAGCCTACCTCTCATGTCTAGAATTGGTCGGGTAGTCGTGCGCGTCGTAGAAGCTGCTGGAAGGTCGATCCGCTCTAGGTGGCAGAAGCTCTCTCCACAAAGTCAATAGTGAGAATGAGCTAAAAATGGAGTGAAAATTTCTTATAATGGAGGTCCCCGAACCACTTTTCATGAAATTTGATATGTGCTCCTATCTTCTTTCGAGATGCGGTTTAGGCTCAAAAATTTCTTGATTTGGACTCCATTTGCTCTGTTTACCAGAAATTTGGCATTTCGGTCAAAACTTGGCCAAAACACGCTTTCCGCTCCAATCTCATAATTGCACCCCCACTGTACCATAGGTTTTCCTATAGTCACTAATCATCACCATATTTTTTATTTTTCATTACGACTGTTTTTCACCTGCTTTTTGTATTTTTGAAGTTTTTCTGCCAAAAATTAGCAAAATTAAAAGGAAAATAGAAAATCAAACCCAGAAAATCCCCAAAAATCATAATAAATCACAAACATCACCGCAACACATTATATACACTCACATGCAATTTTTATGGCTGGATTTCTCTGTTTTACCAATATTTTGCCTGAAAAATGGCTAGTTCTACTTATATACACACACCTAGGGTCTTGATTTGGCGTTTGGTCCCATATACCTGTAGATTACTGCTATATAAGGGCATATGTACTTGGGTTACTCCAGAAAAATTCGCAATCAAACAACAACCCTTAAAATAGTTGAAAATCATGCCCTTTTCATGTTGTTTCTGTCATTGGTTCCACATTTGAGAGTGCCTCTAGAATGCCTCCCCCCCTCCTAGCCGGAGTCCTCCCGGACGACAAGGTTTCGCCTCGGAGTATGTGCCGTGCATAGGTTAAAAAAGTTGTGCTAATGCCTGGCCAATTAATGTGGTCCTACTTTATGCATACTCTGTCAATGCATGGAAAAATTAATGTTGTGCAAGAGAAGGGAATAAGCAAGATGATTATTGGCATTCGCCGTCGAGGTTTTCTGCTTTCTTTGCAAGTAACAAATGTAACACTACTGCTCTCTGTTTAATTGTCTTTTTTGCAAAAGGCAATTGCTTTGCCGACACTGTTGATGGAGTCGTAGCTATTTCTAAGGATAGAATTGGCTGGGATATAATGGCTATGGGCCTTATGGCCTTGGCTTTCCATTGGTATTTTGTTGCTGCCGATTTTTGTAGATAGTTTGTCACTTTCTTGTTTTCCACTGGTTTGTCTGTCATCGGCATCCACATATGTCGGTTTTCCTTTTTGAAATGCAGCTGTCGGCTTTCCATTGTTGCTTGTACTGCAGGTAGTTCCTTTTGCTTTTTCTTTGGTATCCAAATGTGAGTGACATTTGGATTTTGGCTAAGCATTTTCTTTGGGATCCATATATGTTTTATGACCTTGATTTGGGATTGAACCGTCTGCTTTGTTTGAATCCTTTTGTTACTATGTTGTGGGTCTGCCATGTCATTTCTATCTTTTCGCATCCATACTTGTTTACCTTGTTTTGGTAGCCTAGATCTTCGTATTGCGGCCGGTGACTTCATGTGTCTGTAAGTAGTATGGTTGGATTTTACCTGATTGTTGGTCTCGAGTATCATGTTGTTCTTTACTGGCATTCGTGCTTTGGGCTTTGTTACCAGTGACTGCATGGTTTGTAGTTGATCATGATGATATTGCTGAGAAAAAGTTATCACCTGTTGTTCATGTTCATGCTAAATTTTTACTGCCTTTGCTTTCCAATCTATCTGTACATTGTATGCTTTTTGCCAAGGTTGCCCCAACATCATTGGGTGTTGTGTGCTTTCATCTGTCACCACATAGAATTTGTGTGGGTAAATATATTGATGTATCTGTACATGCAATATAGTCCATCCCAATGTTTTTAATGGATGTGATGTGCTACTTTCCAGCACTTGAGGATTAGGATGAAGTTGACCTGTGACTTTGAGCTATTGGTATAATCCGTAAGAGATTAAATTTGCTTGAGCACCCGAATCAAGCAATGATGTTGATTCAACTTGATTGCTGCCCATTTTGACCGCAATTATTGGCTCCACTGTTTCCTCCTCCAACTTCGTCAGTCGAATGGCATTGATTCTCAATGGTGGTCCACTTTGCTGTTGTTGTCGCAGAAGCCGTCTTTTTCCAATGCGTTCTTGTGCTTCGGCTTGAGCTTCCTCCCGTACTCTCTGTTTTTCCTTCGTTCTTTGTTTTCCTTGATGAATTTTTTGGAGCATCTCCTGTGTGAGTGGTAGATGATACCTCCTCAGTCGACATCCGCTAATCCAGTTTGGCATTTCTTCACCTGCTAATGTAGCAAGCTTGACAGCTCCACTTTGTGATAGATCACTAATCACAAATGGTCCCATCCCTCGCTTTTTAAGTTTCTTGGCATGTTTTTCAAGGTACAAACAAGTACGTAATCACCTGTTTTGAACTCTTTGGTACGCACATGTTTGTCAAAAAACTCTTTTTGTCTTCTCTTTTTAGCATAAATTGAAGCGACAACTCGTAAGCGGAGTTCATCTAGCTTTTCAAGATCATCACTTCTTGAAGAGAGCTCATGCCCTGTCCATTCCAAGCTTTTTGCTACTCGTAGAGTTGGGATTAAAAACTCTATGGGTAGTATAGCATTTAGGCCAAATACCATGTTGTATGGTGTTGTTCCTATTGATGTTTTGTAAGCTACCCTGTATGCCCATAGTGTTGAGTGTAGCTGCTGATCCCAATCTGTTCTTGATTCTGACACTATTTTAGTGAGAACCGTGCATAGTTTTTTATTTGTGGCCTCAGCTTGCCCATTGGCCTGTGGATGGTATGGTGCGGATTTCCTATGTATGACCATGAATTCCTCTAGCAGATATTCAATGACTTCATTGAGAAAATGTGTTCCACGGTAACTGACAATTTCTATTGGTAACCCGTAACGTACAAAAACATTCTCATACAAAAATTGTGCCATGGTGTGTGTATCAGCTTTTTGTGTTGCTTTGGCTTCGACCCATTTTGTGAGATAGTCCATAGCCACAATGATATATTGGGTATGGGTGCGATATGCAGGGGGTGATATAGGTCCCACAAAATCAATGCCCCATTTTGCAAATGCTCTTGCTCCCATCATTGGCCGTAATGGCATCTCATCTCTTTTTATCGGCATCTTGGTGCGTTGACATGTATCACAACGCTTTACAAACTCTTCAGCATCCTTGTGAAATGTAGGTCACCAAATTCCTACGATTAAGACAATTTTTGTCGTCTTATCGCCCGAAAAATGGCCTCCACTTATTCCGCTATCTGCATGTTCTAGAATCAACAGGTATTCGCTTTCACTTGCACAAATTCTAAGTTGATTGTCCTTTCCCCGCTTATAGAGTTGATTCCCAATTAACTAAAAGGCACGTGCTTCCAGCTCTATAGATTTTTCCCGTGCTCTTGTGATGTTCTCAGGGAACGTCCTGGTGGTTAAGAAGTCAATGATATATTGACTCCATGCAGGTGCTATGTTTACCTGAAACAAAGTTGCGTGATCCACTGGTCGTTTGGCACTACATATAGTACAATTGGTAACATAAGAATGTGTATCCGCATACATAGTTGGCCAATAAACCCCTAACTGTTTCAGTCTCTGGTGCGTCTTCACTGTCGAACAATGAAATGCACAACCCTGGACATATGCCTCTTCAAGGTAGCACTCAAATTCTTCCAGATTTATACATAATCTTAGGATTAGGTCAAATCCAAGATGATACAGCCGTCCTGCTATCAACTGGAAGTTTTTTGTTTGTCGAATTGTTTGCTGTTTGGATCTACATTCCGTATTATCGCACCCACTTCTGAAGGAAAGAATGCTAACAATTTCCTGAGACCATTTGGGTACCATTTCAATGTTGAAAAGATAAGCATCTGGTATGTCATCATCTACTCCTTTAGGAGCTTCCCCGTTGTGTATTCTTGAAAGATGATCCGCTCGTAGATGGGTTTTACCCTTTTTGACCACCACTATGAA
This sequence comes from Adiantum capillus-veneris, assembly GCF_014529385.1. Lineage (NCBI taxonomy): Eukaryota > Viridiplantae > Streptophyta > Polypodiopsida > Polypodiales > Pteridaceae > Adiantum > Adiantum capillus-veneris. Next base: position 148,907,832 of record NC_140951.1, read on the forward strand.
GTCAAATTCTAGCAATATAATAAACCAACGTACGATTCTCCCTATATTGCAAGGTTTATTTACTAGGTACAAAAGAGCTTGATGATCTGTGAAGAACACAAATTTGTTTGCAAGCAAATAATGCCGAGATTTCTTTACAGCATAAATCATTCCTAACCCTTCCCTCTCGGTGGTTGTGTAGTTCTTTTCTGCATTGTTTAACTGTCGGCTCGCATAGCAAACTGGAAAATCCATTGTTCCATCTCCAGGTTGAGCTAGAATACTTCCAATGGCATATGCTGAAGCATCAATGTGCACATGGAATATCTTTTCCCAATCTGGTGCCTTTAGTACTGGTGCTGATATAAGGTTTTCCTTTAGATTTTGGAATGAAGTTTCACACTCCTCGGTCCACTCAAAATTGACTAGCAAACGATACAGAGGTTGTGCGATAACCGCATACATGTATATGAATCTTCGATAATATCCGCAGTGTCCCATGAAGGATTGCACTTGTTTCGCATTAGTAGGCCTGGGCAGGTCTACAATGACTTTGACTTTGTCTAGGTCTGTGGTTATGCCATTTCTTGAGACAATGTGTCCTAAGATTCGTCCTTGCTTAACCATAAATACACACTTTTCCGGGTTAAGACAGATTCGATATGTCCTGCACTTTTCAAAGATCTTTTGCAAATGGTCCATATGTTCCTCTCGCAGAAGAGAGTGTACACACAGGTCATCCATGTAAATTTCTAAGAATATTCTTAAGTATTTCTTGAATGCGTGAGTCATTAACCTCTGGAAAGTGGCTGGTGCATTAGTTAAGCCAAATGGCATAACTCGATACGCATAAATCCCCCATTCTATGGCAAACGCTGTTTTGTGTTGATCCTCCCTTGCTATTTCAGTTGGTTGTATCCTGAAAACCCATCCAGAAAGGAATAAGCCCGTTTCCCGGCCACTCGCTCAAGTACATGTTCTGTAATTGGCAAGGGATAATTATCCCTTATGGTTGCTGCATTCACCTTCTTGAGGTTTACACACACGCGCAATTTTCCATTCTTTTTGGGAACTACCACAATGGGTGACACCCAATCTGTATGTTCAATCTCATAGATGAATTCCGCTTCCATTAGCTTATCAATCTCTTCTTTGATTCGTTTATCAAATGTGTCATTATATATATAAGGACGTTGTTTGCTAGGTTTTGCATCCAATTTCAAAGGAATTGTATGTTGGCATATCAATGGATCAAATACTTTGAGGTCTTTATAGGACCAAGCGAACACATCTTTATACCTCTTGCTAAGTTTTGTTAGCTGTTCTTCCTCTTCAGGCTCTAAATCATTAGCTATATAGACCGGCTGAGGCTTTTCACTTGGTTCTGTGAGGTCTATTTTTTTTGCGTTTTCAGGCCCATCGTAAGATTCTTGGTTGGTTCTTTCCCTGACTGGTGGTGTCATTATGATTTTCTGTCCTGGATAGTAAATTTCCGATAGTGTGATGGTATATTCATGTTTCCCTTTTCTAACTCCCCTTTACCATCACTATCTTCTTCCATAGTCCATATCTCTCTCAAAGACCGTTTCAGTTCTTGGTATTTCTGTCTACGCTCCAGTTTGGTCCACTCTTGGTCCTTTGTTATTTCTTTTTTTGAATTTTGAGATTTTTGTGATTTTGTTTCGGTTTTAGCTTTTCGCACCTGTTTTATTTCCTCTCGCGTTCGTTCTATTCGATTTTTTGAGAATTTTCGTGATATTTGATCTTTTACACAATCCTCTACTTTTACAAGCTTTTCCTGATATTTGATCTTTTACACAATCCTCTGCTCACTATTTGATGCTTTTACAAGCATCAAATAGTGAGTTTGACCTTTTATCCTGGGCATCAGGTTCTCTCTCGCTTTGTTTCCTGCTCGTTTCCTCCTATAGCGTTCTTGGCGTCTAGGATGTTGATTAGCAAAATCATAAAACTTGATATTCTCGGCTTCATTTCCACGCTCACTTGAGGTGTCTGAACACTCATTATCTGCATCATCATTTACTTCCAATTGTTCAGAGGAGTTGTAAAACTCTTCTTGTTCCGGTGGTTCTACCGTCTCTTTTTCTGGTACAACGCTTACCATGTAATAGGGTAGCACATCATAGCCATCCTTATCGCAAAATTTTGTTGTTGGACTGTCGGTAATGGTACAGACATCCAATGTTGCTAGTATGTGTTCCCATTCTAGAGGTTCCAAGGCATCTTCAGGGAAAGGTTCTGGAATATACTCCTTGTCCTCAATTGCTCTTTCTAAGATGCATTCCTCTCTTCTTAAGCTTCCACAATGTGAAGCTCCACACATCCATAGCTCTTTTGGTTGCCCTAACCATGTTGGTAGTTCTAATCCTGTTACTGTAGCCGAATCAAACTCTTCCACCGGTGTTTGGTTCACATCCTTGTAACTATGGTCTTTCAGGTGTATTTTAGTTGTCGTTTCGCCATGTCTGAGGTATATGTGGTCATAACCCCAATCTTGGACCATCTTCAATTGTCGCATGAATGGTCATCCCAAGATTATCTCATAATTGTTCTTTTTGTCAAAATTGACTATTGCAAATGTATGCTCATACTCGATCCCGCACGAAGTGACAATCGCTTTTTCTAGGAGTCCTAACGGCTTCTCCATGAACCCATCTGCCAATTGCAGTTTCATTCTGGTAGCTCTCAAAGCTGGTTTTCCCCATTTTTTCCAGATTTCTTTGGTGGCGATAGCAACTCCCGCTCCACTGTCAAGAATAGCTTTGGAAACTACTCCTTGGAATTCTACTGGTAACGTAGTGTTTCCGTCTTCTCCCTCGCAATATTCTCTAACCTTATTCAATGGTACTGGCCTAGTGTTTAGTTGAGGTATGTCCAACTCTTTGATCCCTTCTTGTAGCTTCAAGGTGGGGTCTTTCACTCCAAATTTTTCTAGGCATTTTCCTACTGTGGTCCACATGTTTGGCCTTAACCTTATGAGTCCTACTAACGTGATTGTGCATGCCACCGGAGTGGATAAAAACTCAATCAATCCTTGCAAATCCATCACCTTGTTAGAAGAAACTCTTTGAGATGGGATTGCTCTCACTTCCGACTTAGCTTTGTACTCTCCTAGGTAAGAGGGTAAAGTTCTCAAAGAGTCTAGTTGGTTGTGCCCCAAACTAATTGATCCTTGATCTCTCCATTGTGAATGTATCTCAAAGCTCATTTGCGACGTTGCCTCAAATTCTTCAATAGGAGGTAAGATCACATTCTTTTCTTTTCTCGCGCTATTCAGGTGGTTACTCATCCTATTAGCCTCGTTGGCCTCACGGATTTGCTTCCACAGATCATCTAGACCTTTACAGTCCTTACCCATTTCTGCCAATATTTTAGGCTGGAACCCGTCACTTGCCCCATTGGTGGTATTTGGCACTATGATAGGCTCTCCTCTAGACTCATAGTCATTAGTGAGTCTTTCCTTTGTTTCCTCATGTTTCTCTAATGTTGGTTGGATAGGGGTTGGAGCTGGTGCTTCATGACAATTTGCCGGTTTACCCAGCGGGTCTTCCATCAATGATTGAGCCGTCTCAATCATCTTTTTACACATATCCAACCTCTGTTTTTCTATTTCTGCATATGGATAAGTCATCCACCTTTGCTCCTGGGTTTGGTTCTTTTTAAGTCGAGCTTCATAAGCTTTTAGAAGCGCATCCAACTGCTCATTTACCTTGTCTGCCAGTACAGATCCTCCTGATCCTGCACTTTTAGGCTCTGCTATTTCCTTGGGTGCTATGACTGCTGTGGTGTGTTAGCAAAAGCTAGCTAGATCCTCTAACTGCTCCAATCTGTTCTTTGTACGTTTTAACTCCTCGGATAGGGCTGTTTGCTCACGTTCTTTCCTGGCTTTCCTACGCGCCTTTCTAGCTTTCGAAGTGCTTCTCTGAATTTCCTTTCTGAACTTTGGGCATCGGTTTTTGGTTCTTCAATTATGGGTTTGTTCGTCCTTCTTTGGGCTTGGGCCCGTGTTACCGCCTGAATAGGTATGATTGTTTCATTTTCCAATCCTCCACTGGAAGGTACTGTTTCTAACATGTTCAAGGTGGTTTTTGCTCCTTTGTTCGGGTTTTTAGGGCAATTGGGAATCAAATGAGTAATTCCACATTCTGGGAAATATGCATTGACTCTAATGATTTCATCATGAGGACAGTCTCTCAACCAATGGTCTCCACCACACTTGTAACAGGGTCCCTTGGGTTGTTGAGGTGCTCCTTGAGCCCCTCTTTGTTGGTAAGCATGTCTCTGTCCGCCCATGCCTCCATTGGCTATGAACATTAGTGCTCATTTATCTAGGCTATATCTTCCTTCTCCTGCGGCCTGTGCATCAGTTGGTGGTCCTTGATTCCCTATCATTCTCCATGGTTCTGGCATCGAGGGTTCTTCCGGTGGATAATAGACAGCGTTTGCCGCATATCCATTGGGATCTTCATAATACGCATGCATAGGCACGAAAGACTTTTCCTCTGATTCAGTTACTGTTGGTGTGTATCTTATACCAACTGGTCGTAATCCTGGTAGGGGTGGTTGTTGCCCCAACACCGATTGTGGTCTTTCTACACCTGCAGGTCCTAGTAAGTTGCCTGCTTGATATCTAGGCATCGGTGGAACTTGAGGGGAAGCTACTGGAGCTTGGGGAGTGTAAGGTCTCTCTCTCACATATCCCTTGTTATAATAACATTCCTCGGTCCCATGGTTTGTCCATTTTTGTTCAATAGCACACCACTTGGGCTGTTTAGCCTGGGGTTTGGTGTACAAGTTGATCTTTTTTAGCACTTCATCTACGAGCTGCTCCTGGTTTACCGTTACTTCTCCTTTCGGTGCTGTCTTAGAAGACTTGCTTCCACTTTGCTATGAAGACGAATCGTCATCAAGGTCCTTGAACTCCCCTTCTTTGTAGACCGCACAATTGTCCACAAGGTACAGAGCCTCCTTGGTCAACTCATTCAATGTCGTGCTCCTCTTCATATGTAAGTCTTTCTGGAGATCTGCATTCCTTAGTCCTTGGATGAATATCAGCATAAGTCTGGACTGAGTTGGCAGTTCTTCAACAGGACAGAACTTAACATATCTTTTTAGTCTTAGGGCTGCCTTTCGTACAGATTCTCCATCTTTCTGTTTGAATTTATGGATTTGTGAGACGGTATTATGAGCTATTCCCCTTTGAGAGAATTCCTCAATAAACTCGTCAAACACTTCCTCCATCGACTCAAAGTCTCTACGCTCTACAGAGTCAAACCAAGTGGCAGCATCATCCTTTAGGGTTAGTCCAAACCCTGAAAATTGGGTGGAAAAATCTAACACCTCTTCGACTCTAATTACACGCACAAAGGCTGCTACATGATCTCTTGGGTCTCTGCTTCCTATGTATATCTTGTTTACCCATTTTTGCACTTGAGAAGGTCTAATTCTGCGATGGTCTACAAACCTCATCATTGGATCACCCCGTCCCAGTAGATACAGCTCCTCAGGCCTTCTGTAATAGGCTGGTTCCTCTCCCAATGGTGCTCCTAAGCCATAATTTCTAACGATTCTCGCTGGAGGTGGTTCTTCTCTGCGAACTCGTTCTATGGGTGGTCCTCCAGGCTCTATTGACACTTGTGTTTTTGGCTTACTCTCTGCCTGATACCTTGAATAGTGTGGTGGTTCTTGCAAATCCCTGAGCCCTCGTGCGACTTGATAACCATCTCGGTTTCGGTCTGATTCCATTGTTGCACTCTGTCGAAGCCATGCCTGCAATGATGGCTGGTTTGCTGGTTAGTCTTGGTTGTTGAATGCTTGCGGTCGTGTGGAATGTGAGGTAGTGTCATACTCATCTGAAAAAGGATTCGTTGACTTGCTTGGGGTGTGGGCGGCTCTTGGCACTTCCTCAGGGGCATATGCTGATGCTTCTAGACCTGTTGCTCTCTCTACTTCCTCTGGGAGAATACGTTGGTATTCTCGCCCGTATCTATCAACAAACACTATGCCCTTCCCCGTAGCAGTTTCATAAGAGAATAAGTAAAGAACCTTGTCTTTGCTTAATTTGTTTACGTATGGTTCTTTGCTGCAAAAGTAAGAGACTATACCCTCGCTCTCATGTTTGTAGATTCCCACATTCTCGTTATAAGTTGGAACCCTGGTTGTTTTCTTATCATACATAAAAATAGCTCTGGGTTGATCAATGTTTGGTGGCGGTTCTTGAGTTTCTGAAACCATTTTTCCTTTAGCCACGTTATCTCCATATCTGTTGTAATCTTCAGGGTTACCAACTTTTAAATAGTGGTTCCCCTTTGCGTCTAGGAATCTATCTCCATCATCATACACTCAGATTATCTCCAATCTTTGAGCTGGCCTCTCTTCGATACAAATGCACTTGCAGCCTCGATAGTCAGAATAGACTAGGGCTCCTCTCGAGTTTGTTCCCTCTAAGAAGATCACCGTGAGCCTGGAATCATTCAAAGGATTTTGGGAGGTGCTTCCTCTTGGCATAGGTCCATCATAGGTGAAACCTCCTGGCTGTTGACTACCCATCATGAAGAAAGATTTTTCTGACGAAGTGTCAGTATCACTACCTTCCTCAATAATCAGTGCTAGCGGATCTAGCCTTGCCTGAGTTACGCTCTCTTCGGTGGACACTAAGCTACTTTGGTCACCTGCCACTTTCTGGTCTCTAACAATGTATCTTCCTGATCTTAAATTCATCAAATTTATCAATGCAATTTATCACAAATTCAATCACTCACCTGGCAATGGGTCAGTTTCTGCACAACTTCTTGCTTTGTTATTGAATATACCTGTACACAAGCGTTTTAATTTTGGCAATCGAATCAAACCATTTATCTGCTAGAGGTTATCTTAGTAATGATTGGTATAACTGGAGAGTTAATCTCAACCACTACTATATTTTATACACCGCTGATGTTCTGGATTAGGTTTGCTATCTGAAACAGTACTTCCATCAGATGTTGGTCAATTTACGCGAAAAAGTCTGAATTCATCTTTGCTTCGTCAAATGGGCAAACAAGGTCCAAATTCACTTCTGAAAGAAGTTTTGGAACCCTTAAGCCAAATGGAACCTCACTGTCTATGCTAGGTCAAATTTTCTTTGCAGTATGTCCCAATAGACATCCTACGCGTAGGATGTCTCCTGCTGTGTTTTCCCTGGATTTTTGCATTGTTGTTTCCTCTTGTTGTGCTGAGCTTACAGCTGCTTTCACTTTTTGATTTGGACACCTATTAGCTGGTCAAAGAGTCAGAAATCTGTTCCGATGGCCATTGATGGTAGTGATCAGTCTAATCAACTCCAAATTGGACCAAAATTGACTAGGAGGCTTGCCTTGGGCTATATAACACCTTACTATGCTCAAAGTCAAAGTCTGGCTTCATTTTCTTGTATTAGACATCCTACGTGTAGGATGTCTTTTTCATCAAAATGGCTTCAAACTCAAAGCCCAGGCTCCCCTTGAGTTGCTGATCACTTTGGTATACTCAGAATTCAGTTTGGAGTCCAAAATCACTCAGAAGACATCCTACGCGTAGGATGTCTTTTTGGCCTGTTTGACCCCAGATTTGTCCCACAGGTTCCCTTTGATGTCAGTAACCTAGTGGTATGCTTAGATTTTGTTTTGGATGTCAAAAGTCCCAAATTTCAGCTGTTTTTGCTTTTTTAGTCAAAAGTGCTAAAGTCCGCTTTGAACCCAATTTTCTTACCCAAATGAGTGAAACCCCTTTCAGTCACTCAATATATCATGCAAGACATGCTCATGCAGCCATCTTATGGTTTTGGTCTCAAAATAATGTTTTGGCACTATTTGGGTAGGATGTCTGGCAATTTCAGTCTATCTGGCCTTATCCTATCAAGATATGGCCAAATTTCCACTTTCCAGTTGAAATTAGGGTAAACCCTACCTCGTGAACACACTGGTCAACTCAAAATCCCAAAATTCCACCCAGATTAGCCTGTAGACATCCTACGCGTAGGATGTCTCCTGGCTTAAAATTAAAGTTTTTTTATGGCAGGAATGCTCTTGATGCTCTGTAGATCTATCAGAAACACTCACAGTAACTTTTGGACTTCAATTAGGATTTCAAACACACTTTTGTGTCTTTTACAAATTTGTAATGATTCTACCAAGCAAGTGTACATGCATGAAATGCTCTAGATCCTGAATCATGATGTCCTACTTACTCTACTCCTACCTATCATGTGAAATAGCTCTCTTCTCACCGCTTCTACCAGTCCGACTCCTACTCTAGAACTCGACTACTACCTAAAACTACCTAAGTCGAAGGATCTAGGCCAGACACACGCTTCCTAGACTCCCTCTAAGACCTAGAGAGTCCTCCACCCTTTGATCCTATCTAAATGTAAAGCGAGACTCTTGGCAAGACAAAAATCCCAATCCTCAAGGATTAGTCTCGGTCACCTACCTAAGGTTTTCGTCCCCGGCAATGGCGCCAATGTTAGACGGATACGCCGCGACGGACGTCAGCACAACGAGAACTCACCTAACATGTAATGTTAGCTAAGGACGAAGCTCAACCTGCAGGCGCGTGGAAGCAAGAATAAGGTGTCAACCTACACTCGACCGACTCCTAACTAATTCCTACAAAGGTCTCTACCAATTGTCTAAGTCACAGCCTTCAAGAGTGCAAAAGAGGAAACTTCCTGCAACGCTTCCTAGACTCCCTCTAAGACCTAGAGAGTCCTCCACCCTCTGATTCTATCTAAATGTAAAGAGAGACTCTTGGCAAGCCAAAAATCCCAATCCTCAAGGATTAGTCTCGGTCACCTACCTAAGGTTTTCGTTTCCGGCAGCGGCGCCAATGTTGGAGAGATACGTCGCGACGGACGTCAGCACAACGAGAACTCACCTAACATGTAATGTCAGCTAAGGACGAAGCTCAACCCGCAGGCGCGTGGAAGCAAGCATAAGGTGTCAACCTACACTCGACCGACTCCTAACTAATTCCTACAGAGGTCTCTACCAATTGTCTAAGTCACAACCTTCAAGAGTGTAAAAGAGGAAACTTCCTACAACTCTTCCTAGAGCCGAACACCCATCAAACAATCTCGAAACACCATAGAACTTGAAGGAGACCCTACTAATACCAATAGGTCGCTCTCCCTAAGGTCTATGAACCAAAATCCCGACCCAAAACACTTGGTGCAGAAACACGTAGGATGTCTGTGGCCAAAATCTGCAGGTCTTCATTTCCGAAATCTAAAGTGACTAATGTGTTGTTCTACTCAATGTGAATGCGTGGATATGCTGCAATGAAAAATCGGACAATGTATGCTCACCCAAACAACCGATGAAGCTCGTAGAAGGAGCTCACAAAGCCGGACCGTACGCGCACAATGTTGGTATCGGCGCATAGCTCTAGTCAGGGGCAACACGCTGCACTTCTCCGCACTCAATTCCGACCTCCGGAGCACACATAGCGTCAAGATGAAGCTCACTCTCTCTCTCTCGTACACAGTACGCTCACTCACAGACTTCAAACTTGTTTTAAAATTCCGACCTCCGGAGCACACATAGCGTCAAGATGAAGCTCACTCTCTCTCTCTCGTACACAGTACGCTCACTCACAGACTTCAAACTTGTTTTAAAATGACAAAAGGTTCTTCATTAAGGTCAAAAAGTGGTATATATACCTTACAACTTCTCAAACCCTAAAGTTCCAAAATCAACCATCTACCCAATCTAACTATAAAAACTGGGATACAATCTAACTATCAACCATCTATCCGTAGGTCGCAAGCTGCTGTGGAGTGTAGTGGCTAAACAAATCCTCCGTTGAACGGAGGTACTGCTCTCGTAAAGCGATATCCCGCTGTAAGTCAGGATCTATGATCGGTGGAGTAATTTGAGAAGCGTAGGTGTAGGATGGCCATGCCTGTAAATAACAAAAAAAATCCTATGACATTCATGGTTTGTGGCTAACTACGTAGAAACATTATTTATTTCTTTGCTTGTTCTCACCGACTCAAGACTCGGGTCCACTGGAGGCGATGTCCACCCCAGGTGGGAGCCCACCTGAGATGTGAACCAACCAAAAGAAGAGCCAGCTGGCTTCTCCTCACCAGTTGGTCTGTCGCCTGACATCTACATTACAAAGAGCAATATAAGATTAAGCTTTCCACCCTACTCACTCATTTATAAATACGTACACAAGTATATTAGCACACAAACATGTAGATAAATATACATACTAGTAGACGGACGCAAAGCGGACCCTGAACCCCGACGGCCTCTAAAACGCCGAGGGCCGAATGGCTCGCCTCGAGCCTGCCACGGTAAAGCGAACAGGGGGCACCACCTAGCTTTGAGCGGCTAGGACGCAAAACCCAAGATGATATGAACACCGCAAGCCTACACACACACACACACACACACACACACACACACACACACACACACACACACACACACACACACACACACACACACACACACACACACACACACACACACAGAACACTCGCAATTGATGAAAACAACCTCGGGGGTGTAAGGGTGAATTATTTCTGCAATATTTACAAGGTGGCATGCCGTCGTGGTAGAGAGGTAGGGGAAAGAGATGGTGCAACCTACTTGGTGCATTCTCTAGGGAGATTCAATGACTGCAAATGTTCATTGGCAAGAGCGTGCATACGTGTGTGCATCGACCATTGGAGTCGAGAGATGTGTGTGAGTCCCTTTGCATGGTGCAATTTCCAAGGCAAACCCAACACACAAGACCCTAAACCCTCTTCCCGTGATGGTGATGGTTTCAATCCCTCCCACTACACTCTACCCAATGCTTGGCTCCACATAAGTTGCCCCCCCGCCGATAGTGACCTCTCAGTGCCAATTTATAGGTGTCGGCTGTTTGGATTATGGTAATCCCAGTGTGGTTAGGGTAATCTTAATCGGGGAGACAAAGCAAATGGTGGGCCCGGTGTGGTTGACCCTTGCTTTGTTTTTGGGGGAGGTTATTAAAAGATGGGAATCTCTAGGTGGGCCTTTGTTATCCTCACCTAGAGAGAGGATATTTACAAAGGAAAATTTACAATGTCTTGGGTGAAAACTGAAGATAATGGTAAAATAACCTAAAATTACTGAGATGGCATCGATGTTGCGTGTTGCCGGCGAATGGCGAGCTGTCGGTGCGTTGGTGTCGAGCGTACTTCTTTTCGGAGTCGGCCGGGGCATGCCTTCGGTGCATTTTCTGTTTTTGTCATTGGCGGCACGTGCTTTGGATCCTTCTTCTTTCGTTTGTCGATGTCGTAAGCGTTTATACATGTGCGTATGTATGTATGTGAGTGTGGGAGCATGTGTGTGTGTTTTTTTTTGTGGGTGAGTGCGTATATGTATATGTATGTGCGCATGCGTGCGTGGGACCACGAGAAAGGGGGGGGGAGTTATATAATATATATATATATATATATATATATATATATATAATTTATATATATTTTTTCTTTTTTTTTCCTGTGGCGGATGGCGGACTGTTGCGCATGGCGGAAGGAGAGGGGGGGGGGGGAGGTGTGTGGTGGGGTGTGTGTGTGTGTGTTTCAAATGTTGCCGCAAGGCGCGTGTGTGTGGGTGTGTGGGCTGCGGACTGCGTATGGGAGAGTGTGTGTGAGTGAGTGGTATGCTGCGGATTGCGCATGGGAGATAGAGGAGAGGTGGGGGGGGGGGGGAAGGTGTGTGGTGGGGTGTGTGTGTGTGTGAGTGCGTATAGCGCTGGTGCCGCAAGGCGAGAGAGAGAGATTTTTGCGCACTGGCGGCATCCGGATGAGAAAGAGAGAGAGAGTTGGCGTGCTGCCGTGCCGTGAGAAGGTGAGGGGTGAGGGGATAAGGGATAGAGAGAGTGTGTGAGGGAGAGTGAGGGAGAGAGGGGGTATGGCGGGGCATGGGTTTGTGTGGGTGAGAGGGAGAGGGGGAGGGTGTGTGTCTTGCATGGGCTTAAGGACGAAGGACAACTAAGTCAATGGGGGGGGAATATATCCGCGGGCCGAGGGGGGGGGGAGAATGAGGCCGAAGGAGGGTGAGGCGAGCGGGTGGGGAAGAGGGAGGAGGGGTCGGGGGGGGGAATATTGGCGGGCCGAAGAGAGGGGGGGGGGGGGGGGGGGGGGGGTAGGATAGGGTAGAGAGTAAAGGGTAATGGGAGAGGGGTGAGTGTAAGAGTGAGGGAGGGGGGGGGGGGGTCCCACGCGGCTTACACCGAGGGAGCACGAGAGAGGGGTTGGGGGGTTTCTTCTTAATTTTTGCCTGGCCGGGGAGGGTAAATCGGGGGGGGGGGGGAGGAGGGGAAAGAGGGTATGTAAAGAAAATGGGGGGGGAGAGAGTGCCAGAGTTTTATGTGATGCCCGTGGGGCGGGAAGGGAAAGATGAGTTACGGTGGGGGGGTACTGAGAGTGGGGGGGGGGGGGGGGGGTGAAATGAGTTTTTTTCTTTTTTTTCTTTGATTTTCCGAAAGCCGGCTATCATTAGCCCTCTCTCTTTTGGCTAGAGGCATTCATGCTTCTAGCCCTTCTTCAGTTTCTTCAGCTGTAGAGTTAGAGGGTTCTCCCTCTTCTGGAATGTCTAGCACGAATTTTGGATCAAACCTAAGAAAGTACCTCTTCAGTCTCCATCCATTGACTCTAGTCTTGTGAATTCTCCCATCTGCCTCCATCAGCTTATAGCTGCCGTTGTCGTAGCGTTTCCTGATAAAAAATTGTCCTTCCCATCTGGGCTGAAATTTCTTATCCTTCCTGGTATCAAATCTGTTGTCGTATTGCAGCACTAACATGCCTTTTTCCAGTCCTTTCTCTTTAAGCCCTTGATTGAAAGTGAGTCGACGTCGTTCTGCCTGTGCTGCATAGTGATTGATTGCTTCTTCCCTATCCAGTTGTAGTCTCTCTAGATCCAAGATGTGGTTTCTAAGGTTTACGATTGGACGGTGGGTCTGGCTGGCCAAGACTCATAAGCTGGCTATTTGTACCTCAATGGGTAGAATTGCCTCCTTCCCATAAACTAGATGTAAAGGGGTGAAACCTAGTGATGTTCAGAACGTTGTTCTGTAGGCCCAAAGAGCTTCCATGAGATGTTTATCCCAATCTCCTGTATGGTTGTTCACCTGTTTTGTGATGATCTTGCAAATCATTCCATTTACCTTCTCTACCATACCATTGCATTGTGGATAGTATGGTGTGGAATGCCGACGTGTGATGCCTAACTTCTTCATCAGTTCTCCTACCACATCACCTCTGAATCCTGGTCCTCTATCTGATATTATCTCAAGAAGAGTGCCAAAACGGCAAACGATATGCTCAAAAATGAACTTTGCCACCTCTTGGGCTTTAATGCGGGTGGTGGATGTTGCTTCTGCCCATCGCGTCATGTAGTCTACCCCCACAATGATGTACAGTTTACCTGATTGGGCCCTTGGTAAGGGACCAATTGCATCTATTCCCCATTTCTCAAACGGACCATATGAAATGATAGGGTTTTGGGGCTCGTAGGTTAGCGTGCGATCACTGGCCACTTGACAGGCCTTACATGTTTTACACCAATGGTGTACATCTTTGTTCAAACTAGGCCAAAAGTATCCTGCCTGTAGAATCTTCCTACTGGTCATATCTAGAGAAAAATGACCACCGCGGACGCCGTCATGGCAGCTTGAGATTACCTCGGTGATTTCACTGGAGGTTGGCACCCGCCTGAGAATTTGATCTTTGCCCTTACAATACAAGTTGTCGTCTATAAGGCGGTACCTAGTAGCCTTCCTTACCAACCATTGTTTTTGGCCTTTAGTGTGTCCTGTTGGACATTCCCCTGTATTCAGAAAGTTGACGATATCAGGCATAGCGTCACTGCCTTGAAAGAGGGGTAGCTTTAATTTGATTGCTCCTATGGAAGCATCTTGTATTCTTTCTTTAGCTAGTGCATCTGCCTCTTGATTTTCTGCTCTGGGAATGTGGAAGAGTCTTACCGCTTCAAACTTCTTCAGAAGGTCCTTAACTTGGCGAAGTTGACCAAGTTAAATCTGATTCTTGCACTCCCAGGTGCCATTTATCTGCCTTATCAAAAGTAAAGCGTCGCCGAACACATTCAAGCGCTGAATTTTGTGTGAAATACATTGTTCCAGCCCAAGGATTAGGGCTGCATATTCTGCCTCATTGTTAGAGTGGGAGTGTGATAACTGCCCCATGGAGAATACTCTTTCCTGTTGTTCATTGAAAATGACCATGCCTGCTGTAGACTGATTCAGTGTTCTCTTGTATGCTCCGTCAAAGAAAAGAGAGTGAGCTCTCTCTAGCTTAGGGCTCTCTTTATCTGGTGTTCCTTCCTTTGCTTCCGTGTTGACCTTCAGTTTCCTCTCGTAGTGGCGATGAGTGAGAATTCCTGCTAGACTAGCCCTGGTAGAGTTTTCTACTTGCATGGTGTAATCAAATTCTTGTAGTCTAACTAACCACTTTGAGATCCTAGATGAGACATCCATGTGTCGCATTACATAAGGAAAAACCTCTTCCATTGTCAGGATTACAAATGGTCTAGGCAAGAGATAGGAGCGGAATTTCGTAGTAGCAAACATTAGTGCCAGAACCATGTGTATCCCTTATCTGATGGGGTCATGACTCGACTAGAGAAGTAAATAGGGCGCATGAAAGAAGTTTTGGGATCCTTTTGCATTAGTATTGCTCCCAGAGTATCATTTCCCACACTAGGGTTCACATAGAAGGGCTCGTCCCACTTGGGGGGTGAAATAGTGGGAAGCTTAGATAGGACTTGCTTCACCTCAGTAAACTGTTGTTCATTCTCTTCACTCCATGAGAAAACATCCCTTTGGGTGAGTTGTTGTAGGGGAAGGACCACTTGAGATAGCAGGTGAATGAACCTGCTTAAATATCTTACCTTCTGAAGGAAAGAAACCAACTGCTTGGCGGTGGTGGGAGATGATAAAGATACTAGAGCCTGAATTTTGCTAGGGTCAACCTCGATTCCTTTTGCTGAAATTACATGACCAAGGAGAGTGACCTTGCTCTCACCAATGTGACACTTGTCCACGTTGAGTTGGCCACCCAGGGTTTCTAGCCTGGTTAAGCCATCATAGACTTTGCTTAGATGAAGGGCTCGTGAGCTATAGATGCAAAAATCATCTATGAAAACCCGTATTGATGTTCTAAAGTAGGGTTGGAAAACAAAGGTCACATAGAGTTGAAATGTGGCTGGGGCGTTGGTGAGGCCAAATGGCATTACTCTGTAGGCAAAACATCCCCAGGGTGTGCCATTCTGAGTCTTCAATAGGGTAGATGAAACCTGCTTGTAGAAAACTCCTTACTTCTTTAAGCAATGCCTCTTGTTGAATCACTCCAAGTCTTCTGAGCTTCTGTACTACGGGTTTACTGCCTTCCTTGAGCTTTATGTGGTGCTGCACTACTGTAATTCTTGTGATCTTATCATAGCCATCAATGAACAAAGTAGTGAAGTTGCCTAACATAGAGACATACTCCTTCCTCTCTTCATTGGTTAACTCATTTGAGAGCATTGTTTGTAGCTTACTTGCATCCTCCAATGACTGCTTTTTTGATGGTCCCTCTTCGTTTGCTGAGGTTGCTTCAGATTGTGTTAATCTGTTTGGGTCTTTAAGAATGACTCCCATTACTTCGATGCTACTGTCACTCCCGTTGGTGGTGGTTTTGTCTTCTCCTGAGGTAGACGAGGACTCGCTGGTGGACTCGTTTTCTGAAGCCTCCAAGATCATATTGCGCTGCTTCCCTCTCCTCATGTCGTAGAATATGGACTTCCCTTTAGCATCCTTCATCTGGATCATCCCGGTGCTCCAATCTTGTTTTGCTTCCATGGCCATAAGCCAAGGCCTTCCAAGAATGATGGGGTAGCCCTCCCCTTTGTGTGTCATGACAAAGATGTCTACCTCCACATCTGTATTGAATGCTTTTACTTTGACCGCATTTACAATGCCTACGCATTTTACTCTTACATTGTTTGCCATCTTGGCTTGGCAGGGTGCTGGCCTACTTACCTCTAGACCTAGATGGTGCATCATCATTTCACTCATGACGCATATTTGCGCGCCACCATCTATGTAGACGTTTGAAATCTGCTTCCCTTTGATGTGAGCGTCCATGGTTGGCAAGATGTCATCGAGATCCCTCCCAGAGATAGCCCCAGCTATCCGTGGTTTTGATTTCCTGGTACTTACCATCTTCGTCCATTGCCTCCTCATTCGGGGTGCAAGGTGGAGTAATTTGAACTAAGTCATAGGGTTGTGCCTCCTCACCTAGTGAGAAGTCCACTATGTCTATCTTCCGCCGCGGTTTAGCTACTTGATTGCTAGACTCGGCTTTCCCTTTCATCTTCTCTTCCTTTTGAGATGCCTCCTCGTGCCTCGCACGTTTCACTCCCATAGCATCCACTTCTTCTACCTTCGCTTTTCCTTTGTGCTTCTCTCGAGCTGACTCTTCTACCTTTGCCTTCCCTTTAGCCTCTAAGCTAATGAAACTCACCGCTTAGTTCACCGCAGGTGGTGGGGGTAGTGGCGGAATGAGAGGTTGGGGTGGTGGTTGCTGTTGTATAGGTGGTCGCAGGATTTGGATTGCTGGGATTGGTCCTGGCTATCTTGGTGGTGGTCTTACTCCTGGTGGAGAGATCTGATTCTTTCTCCCTCCTCTATTAAAGTTCTGCCTTCTTGGGTGTGGGCAGTAGTACATTCCATGGCCGTCTTCTCCGCAATTGTAACAGTGGTATTCTGGGTTCTGCCTTCTTTGTCCTCTTCCTTGTTCTGGATTTCTGCCAAATGCATGCCCTTGCTGCACCAGATGCACAGATAAACTCTCTTGTTGGGTGGTGATGCGACTCAGCAGGTCTTGCTGCTCCTCTGCTGTCTCCTGTGGTTGGACTCTATGGTTGGCTATTGCAGACACTGGGGTTGGTCGGGCCGAGCTTGTTTCCTCTGACTCGTTTACTCTTGCTTGCATGCGCAGCTTCTTGTCTTTAAGGCGGGCTACTTTGACTGCCAACTCATATGTTGCAGAAAACCTTCCCTTCACCTTCTCTCTAAGCGGCGACCATAGACCAGCAATGAAACGGTCCTGCTTTAGGAAATTAGGCGCTCCTTTGCCTTCCTCCAGTGTGGCAATCCATCTCTCCCATAGGTCCACAAACTTTGATTCATAGGTGGCGTACTCCAGCAGGCCTGCCTGCTTTAATTCTGTCAATAGCTGCCATAGCTTCTCCGAGGTTGTGCCTCCACCAAACCTCTTTACAAAAGCAGCCCTTAACACATCCCATGCATTCTTGATAGCCTGGGGCAATGCATTGTACCAGGACTTGGTCTCTAATTTCATCAGTAGAGGAAAAATTATGAGTCGTGAAGCGTCGTCATCTTTGTTGGAGACGATACAAGCAATGTCAAAATCATCCAAAAAATCAGTGGTGAGATCCTCACCCTTGTTTACACAGAACGTGGGGAAAGAAACACTTGCCATGGTGGTGACTTGGGAAATTACAAACCCTTTTTTTTTTTAACATCAACAGCAACTGCTCATAGGGGTTTCTTACAGGGGCGAATGGATAGGCTAAAACAGGATAAAAATAGAGACATTAAAGGAATGATGGTAATCTAGTATGAGGAGAATGATAGGGTTCGGGGAATTCAAGATTTCTCCTAGTACTGCCGCACCAAATAGGTAGACGATCTTCTGCTGGTAGAAGACTTTCCTATCCACATAGATGTTCACATGCATATGCTGCAGGAATCTGAACGGGAATGCCGTCGGCCCATTTTCCATTATGCACAAAGGGTGAAATACCTACTTACACTCTTACCGTGCCAGTGTTGATGAGTCGGCACATCCACAAGAGGTCGTCACCTTTCATGGATTCTACACTTCCTTCGTTGCTTAGCACGTACGGGGTGATGGCGACGCGTCTGACCATTCCCAGTCTCTTGGCTAACAGCAATTGTAGGTAATTTCTGTAATCGGTGTGTTGCATGAATTCTACTCCATTCAGATGCAGCTCATCTCCAGCCCACTGGGTCTCTCCCGTGGTAGAGAGCTTCTTGAGGATAAGTTGTACAGGGAGGGGAGGAAGGTCCTCCACTCACTTCCCAAAACAGCGAGAGCAGTAGCCAAACCACTCCTCTCTAGGACATGGGAATCTTCTCACCACTTCTTCTTCTGGATTGTCGAAGTGGATTGGTAGCACTCGCATGCATCGTGCAAATCGGTAGGCGACCTTCCGCCACTTTCCTTCGGGTGACTTCTTCTTTGACAAAGTGGGTACAACCCGGCTCTCTGAGCTTGAAGCACTTGCTTGGCCTCCTTTTAAACCAGTGGCACCTCACACAGGAAATAAGTATATCTTGACAGCCACGGATTATGCTACCAAATGGGTGGAGGCATGGCCTTTGAGAGATAACATTGTAGTTTCTATGGCGGGATGCTTATATAAGGATATCTTTTCTAGATATGGCTACCCTATTGAGCTGATTAGTGACAAGGGAAGTCATTTTTTGAATAAGGTGATGGAGAGAATGCTACGGTTTTATTTTGTATTACACAGGAAATCTTCTCCATATTATCCTCAGGCGAATGGGCAAGCAGAATCAACTAATAAGAAATTGATTCATATTTTAACAAATTTGGTGAATATGCATCGAACGGATTGGGATGTGAAACTTCCTTCCGCCTTATGGGCCTATCGAACAGCTTATAAAGTGGCAACAGGATTGACTCCTTTTAAGTTGGCATTTGTCATGGAGGCAATCACTCCGGTGGAGCATGTGATTCCGAGTATGCGGCTGTTGATTGCGGATCGTCTTATTCCAGAGGATTATGTGATTGAGTTTTATCTTTTATCCTGGGCATCAGATTCTCTCATATTTTATTTTCTGCTCGTTTTCTCCTATAGCATTCCTAGCGTCTAGGGTGTTGATTGGCAAACTCATAAAACTTGATATTCTATGTTTTCTCCCCACGCTCGCTTGAGCTGTCTGAACACTCATTATCTGCATCATTATTTACCTCCGGATGCTCAAAAGAGTTATAAAACTCTTCTTGTTCTGGTGGTTCTACAAACTCATCTCCTCTTGGTATAAGGTTTACCATGTAATAGGGTAGCACATCATAGCCATCCTTATCGCAAAATTTTATCGTTGGACTATTTGTAATGGTACAGACATCCAATGTTGCTAGTATGTGTTCCCATTCTAAAGGTTCCAAGGCATCTTCAGGAAAAGGCTTCGGAATATAATCCTTGTCCTCAATATCTCTTTCTAAGATGCATTCCTCTCTTTTTAAGCTCCCACAATGTGAAGCTCCGCACATCCATAGCTCTTTTTGTTGCCCTAACCATACTGGGAGTTCCGACCCTGCCAATGTAGCTGAATCAAACTCTTCCACCGGTGTCTGGTTTACATCTTTGTAACTATGGTCTTTTAGGTGTATTTTGGTTGTAGTCTCACCATGTCTGGGGTATATGTGGTCGTAACCCCAATCCTGGACCATTTTTGTCAAAATCGACTATTAAAAATGTATGCTCATACTCGATTCTGCACGAAGTGACAATTACTTTTTCTAAAAGTCCTAGAGGCTTTTCCATGAACCCATCTGCCAATTGAAATTTCATTCTGGTAGCTCTCAAAGTCGGTTTTTACCATTTTTCCAGATTTCCTTGGTGGCGATAGCGACTCTGGCTCCACTATCTAGAATAGCTTTGGAAACTACTCCTTGGAATTCTACTAGTAGCGTGGTGTTTCTATCTTCTCCCTCGCAATACTCTCCAACCTTGTTTAAAGGTACAGACCTAGTGTTTAGTTAAGGCTTGTCCAATTCTCTGATCCCTTCCTGAAGCTTCGAGGTGGGGTCTTTTACTCCAAAGTTTTCTAAGCATTTGCCTACGGTGGTCCACATGTTTGGTCGTAACCTTAGGAGTTCGGCTAATGTGATTGTGCATGCCACAGGGGTGGACAATAACTCAATCAACCCTTGTGAATCCATCACTCTGTTAGAAGAAAGTGTTTGAGATGGGATTGCTCTCACCTCATACTTGGCTTCATACTCTCCTAGGTAAGAGGGTAGAGTTTTTAGCAAGTCTGGTTGGCTGTGCCCCAAACTAATTGATCAA
Organism: Adiantum capillus-veneris; assembly: GCF_014529385.1. Taxonomy (NCBI): domain Eukaryota; kingdom Viridiplantae; phylum Streptophyta; class Polypodiopsida; order Polypodiales; family Pteridaceae; genus Adiantum; species Adiantum capillus-veneris. The sequence continues at coordinate 148,927,973 of NC_140951.1, forward strand.
TGGTCTCCCCCTTGCGAATGTATATCAAAGTTCATTTGTGATCTTGCCTCAAATTCTTCATTAGGAGGTAAGATCTCATTTTTCTCTTTTCTCGTTCTATTCATTTGGGGTTCATTTGGTAACTCACCCGGTTCGCTTCGTTGGCATCAGGGATTTGCTTCCACGAATCATCTAGACCATTACAATCCTTACCCATTTCTACCAATGCTTTAGCCTAGAACACCTCACTTGTCTCATCTATTGTATTCGGCACTATGATAGGCTCTCCCCTAAACTCAGAGGCATTCATGAGTCTCTCCTTCGTTTCTACTTGTTTCTCTAAAGTTGGTTTGATAGGGGTTGGAGCTGGTACTTCATGCCAAGTTGCAGGTTTACCAAGCAGATTTTCTATCAAGGATTGAGTTGTTTCAATCATCTTTCAACACATTTCCAACCTCTGTTTTTCTATTTCAGCATATGGATAAGTCATCCATCTTTGCTCTTGGGTTTGGTTGTTTTTGAGTCTGGCTTCGTAAGCTTTTAAAAGTGTGTCTAACTGCTCATTTACCTTTTCTACCAACACTGATCCTCCTGATCCTGTACTTTTGGGTTCCGCTATTTCCTTGGGTGCTATGGTTGCCGCAGTGTGTGAGCTTAGACTAGCTAGATCCTCTAACCGCTCTAATCTATCCTTTGTGTGTTTTAGCTCCTTGGATAGAGCCGTTTGCTCTCGTTCTCTCTTGGCTTTCATACGCGCCTTTCTAGATTTCCAAGTGCTTCTCTAATTTTTCGTTCTAAACTTGGGGCATCGGTTTTTGGCTCTTCAATTATGGGTCCGTTCGTCAGTCTTTGAGCTTGGGCTTGTGTCACTGCCTGAATAGGTATTATTGTCTTATTTTCTGACCCTCCACTAGAAGGCACTGCTTCCAGCATGTTCAAGGTAGTTTTTGCTCCTTTGCTCAGGTTCTTAGGGAAATCAAGAATCAAATGAGTAACTCCACACTCGGTGCAATATGCGTTGACTCTTATGATTTAATCATGAGGACAGTCTCTTAGCCAATGGTATCCACCACACTTGTAGCAGGGTCTCTTAGGCTGTTGAGGTGCTCCTTGAGCTCCTCTTTGTTGGTATGTATGTCTCTGCCCACCCATGCCTCCGTTGGCTATGAACAACAATGTTTGTTCATCCAAGCTATATCTTCCTTCTCTTGCTGCTTGTTCAGCTGTTGGTGGTCCTGAACTTTCTATCATGCTCCATGGTTCTGGCGTTGAGGGTTCTTCCGGTGGATAATAGGCAGGATTTGCAGTATATCCATTGGCATCTTGATAATATGCATGCATAGGCACCAAAGCCTTCTCTTCTGGTTCGGTTACTATTGGTGTGTATCTGATGCCGACTGGTCGTAATCCTGGTAGGGGTGGTTATTTCCCCAACACTGGTTGTGGTCTTTCTACACCTACAGGTCCTGGTAGGTTGCCTGCTTGATACCTAGGCATCAGTGGAAGTTGAGGAGATGCTACCTGAGCCTGCGGAGCATAAGGTCTCTCTCTCACATATCCCTTGTTATAATAACATTCCTCCGTCCCATGGTTTGTCTATTTTTGTTCAATAGCACACCACTTAGGCTGTTTAGCCTGAGGTTTGGTGTACATGTTAATCTTTTTTAGCACTTGCTCTACAAGCTGCTCCTGGATCACAACTACTTCTCCTTTCGGTGTTGTTTTAGCGGACTTGCTTCCACTTTGTTGTGAGGATGAATCATCGTCAAGATCCTTGAATTCACCCTCTTTGTAGACCGCACAATTGTCTACAAGGTAAAGAGCCTCCTTAGTTAACTCATTTAACGTCGTGCTCCTCTTCATATAAAAGTCCTTCTGGAGATCTGCATTCCTTAGTCCTTGGATAAATATAAGCATAAGTTTGGACTGAGTTGGTAGTTCTTCCACAGGGCAGAACTTAACATATCTTTTTAGTCGTAGGGTTGCCTTTCGCACAGATTTCCCGTCTTTCTGTTTGAATTTATGGATTTGTGAGACTGTATTATGAGCTATCCCCCTTTGTGAGAATTCCTCAATAAACTCGTCAAACACCTCCTCCATAGACTCAAAGTCTCTACGTTCCACAGAGTCAAACCATGTAGCAGCATCATCCTATAGGGTTAGTCCAAACACTGCAAACTGGGTAGGAAAGTCTAACACCTCTTCAGCTCTAATTACATGCACAAAGGCTGCTACATGATCCCTAGGATCTTTGTTTCCTGTGTATTTTTTGTTTACCCATTTTTGAACCTGAGAAGGTCTAATTCTATGATGGTATATAAATCTCATCATTGGATCTCCTCATCCTAATCTATATACCTCCTTTGGCCTTCGGTAGTGGGCGGGTTCCTCTCCCAGTGGTGCTCCTAAGCCGTAATTTCTAACAGTTCTTGCAAGAGATGGTTCATCTCTTCGAGCTCGTTCTATGGGTGGTCTTCCAAGCTCTATTGATCCTTGAGTTTTTGGCTTACTCTCGCCTTGGTACCATGAATAGAGTGGTGGTTCTTGTAAATCCCTTAGCCCTCATGCGGCTTGATAACCATCCCGGTTTCGGTTTGATCCTAATGTTGCACTCTGTCGAAGCCATGCCTGCAATGATGGTTGAGTTGCTGGTTCGTTCTGGTTGTTGAATGTCTGTTGTCGGGTAGAATGTGAGGTCGCGTCGTACTCTTTTGAAAATGGATTTGTCGACTTGCTAGGGGTGTAGGTGGCTCTTGGCACTTTTTCTGGGGTATATGTTGATTCTTCTGCAACTGTTGCCTTTTCTATCTCCTCTGGGAGAATATGTTGGTATTCTCGCCCGTACCTATCAACAAGAACAATATCCTTCCCCATAGCAATTTCATAAGAGAATAAGTAAAGAACCTTGTCTTTGCTTAATTCGTTTGGGTAGGGTTCTTTGGGACGAAAGTAAGAGACTATTCCCTCACTCTCATGCTTGTAAATTCCCACATTCTCATTATAAGTTGAGACCCTGGTTGTTTTCTTATCATACATAAAAAGCGCTCCAGGTCGATCAATGTTTGGAGGCGGTTCTTGAGTTTCTGAAACCATTTTTCCTTTCGCCACGTTATCTCCATATCTGTTGTAATCCTCAGGGTTACTAACTATCAGATAGTGGTTCCCCTTTTTGTCTTGGAATCTATCTCCATCATCATAGACTCGAATTATCTCCAGTCTCTGAGCCGGTCTTTCTTCAATACAAATACATGTGCGTCCTCGATAGTCAGAATAAACTAGGCCTCCCCTCGTGTTTGTTCCTTCTAAGAAGATTACAGTGAACTTGGAATCATCTTAGGGAGGTGCTTCCTCCTGGAATTGGTCCGTCATAGGTGAAACCTCCTGGCTGTTGACTACCCATCATGAAGAAGGATTTTTCTGATGAAGTGTCAGTATCACTACCCTTCTCAATAATCGGTGCTAGTGGATCTAGCCTTGCCTGAGTTACACTCTCCTCGATGGACACTAAGCTACCCTGATCACCTTCCACCTTTTGGTCTTTAAAAATGTGTCTTCCCGATCTTAAATTCATCAAACTTAGAAATGCAACTTAACACAAATCCAACCACTCACATGGCAAAGGATCAGTTTCCGTACAACTTCTTGCTTTACCACTGAATATACCTGTACACAAGCATTTAATTTTGGCAATCGAATCAAAGCATTTAACCGCTAGAGGTGGTTTTAGTAATGATTGGTATAATTGGAGAGTTAACCTCAACCACTACTGTATTTATACACTTCTTATGTTCTGGATTAGGTCTGCTAATCTGGAATTGTACTTCCCTCGGATATTGGGCAATTTACCTAAAAAAGTCTTAATTCATTCTTTGCTCCGTCAGAAGGTCAAACAAGGTCCAAATTCACTTCTGAAAGAAGTTTTGGAATCCTCAAGTCAAATGGAACATCACTGTATAACCTCAGTCAAATTTTCTCTTCACTAAGCCCCAGTAGACATCCTACGCGTAGGATGTCTCCTGCTCTGTTTTGCCTGGATTTTTGCACTATAGACTCCCCTTGATGTGATGAGTCCACAACTGTTTTTACTTTTTGATTTGGACACCTATAAGATGGTCAATGGATCAGAAATATGTTTCAACAGACTGATGTTGGTCTGACCAATCAAATCAACTCCAATTTGGACCAAAATTGACTAGGAGGCTTGCCTCAGGCTATACAACACCCTGCTATGCCTACAGTCAGTTTCTGGCTTCAATTTCATGCACTAGACATTCTACGCGTAGCATGTCTAACTGATCAAAATGGCATCAAATTCAAAGAATAGACTCCCCTTGAGGTGCTGATCACTTTGGTATGCTCAAATCAAGGTTTGGAGTGCCAGATCACCCAAAACACATCCTACACGTAGGATGTTTTTTTGGCCAGTTTGACCCCAAACTTGTGCCACACCTTACCCTTGATGTCAGCAACCCAGTGCTATGCTTAAATTTTGGTTTGGATTTCAAAAGACCCTAATTTTAGCTGTTCTAGCCCTTTTCAGTCAAAAGTGCTAAAGTCTACTCAGAACTTAATTTTCTCACCCAATTGAGATGAAACCCTTCTCAGGCACTCAATAAATAATGCAGATCATGCTCATGCAGCCATCCTATGGTTTTGGTCTTCAAATAATGCCTTGGCACAATTTGGATAGGATGTCTGGCAATTTCTGTCTAATTGGCCTTATCCTGTCAAGATATGGTCAAATTTCCACTTTCCAAGTGAAAATAGGGTAAAACCTACCTTTTGAACACACTGGTCAACTCAAAATTTCAAAATTCCCACTTGATCAACCTGTAGACATCCTACACGTAGGATGTCTCCTGGCTTAAAATGTATTTTTTTCCTGACAGAAATCCTCCTGATGCTCTGTAGCTCTATCAGAAACACTCATAGCAACTTTTGAACTTCACTTCAGCTTTCAAACACTCTTTTGCGTCTTTTGCAACCTTGTGATGAACCTAATAGCAAGTATAACATGCATGAACTGCTCTAGATCATAAATCATGATGTCCTACTTATTCTACTCCTACTCATCATGTGAAATGGTGATATTGGTGTTTCGGTTGCTTCCTGGCCTCTCCGGACTCTCAAGCTCTCCTTTCACCGCTTCTACCACTCAAACTCCTACTCACCAACTCAACTATGGCCTAAACTACCTAAGTCTACTTAAGTCGAAGGATCGAGGCCAGACACACGCTCCCTAGACTCCCTCTAAGACCTAGAGAGTCCTCCACCCTCTGATCCTATCTAAATGTAAAATGAGACTCTGGCAAGCCATAGAATCCCTATCCTCAAGGACTAGTCTCGGTCACCTACCTAGGGTTTTCGTCCCCGACAGTGGCGCCAATGTTGGCGGATACGCCGCGATGGACTTCAACATAGCAAGAACTTACCTAACAAGATTTGTCAGCTAAGGATGAAGCTCGACCCACAGGCGCGTGGAAGCAAGCGTAGGGTGTCAATCTACACTTGACCGACTCGACTAATTCCTACAGAGGTCTCTACCCAATGTTTAAGCTACAGCCTTCAGGAGTGCATAAGAGGAGATTTCCTACAACTCTTCCAAGAGCCAAATACCCATCAAACGGTCTCGAAACACCATAGAACTTGAAGGAGACCCTACTAACACCAATAGGTCGCTCTCCCTAAGGTCCAAGAACCAGAATCCCAACCCTAAACACCTAGTGCAAAATCACGTAGGATGTCTGGCCGAAATTTGTAGGTCACCCTTTCCAAAAACTAAAGTGCCTAATGTGTAGCTCTACTCAATGCAAACGCGTGGATATGCTGAAATACAAAAACGGATAACGTATGCTCACCGAATCACCAGATGAAGCTCGTAGGTCGAGCTCGCACAACCGGACCGTACGCGCGCAATGTAGGTATTGGTGCGTAGCTCTCCTCGGGGGCAACACACTGCACTTCTCCGCACTCGATTCTGACCACCGGTGCACGCGTAGCGTCAAGATGAAGCTCTCACTCTCTCTCGTACACAGTACGCTCACTCACAGACTTCACTTTTCTTAAAATGACAAAGGTCTTTCATTAAGGTCAAAAAGTGGTATAAATACCTTACAATCTCAAACCCTAATGTTCCAATTTAACCATCTACTCAATCTAAATGTCAAAACTGGGATACAATCTGGAAATTTCTGTAAGCCTCAATATTTACAAAGGTGAAATATCAGGTTTTCTCAATAAATGAATAATTACAAAAAATAATAATCCACCGAGCAGTCATTTTCTGTAGGGTGTGTCCAACTTCTAAGACTTTGCTAATATCACTAACCTCTTACATTTCACAGGCGATGGCAAGGATGGGCTATTGGGATACACCGAACATTTGGAAATGAGAGGATTGAATGCAAAAAGGCAAAGAAACTTCCTGGCGATGGAGAACATGCAGGTGAAGAAACTTAATGAAGCATGCTCTCAAAATATTTCATCAAACAAAGAGACAATCCAAGGCCTTGAGAAGAAGATCACAAGTTTGTGAGAGAAAGACACCGTGCTTGGTAGTCAGAAAAGAAAACGAGACCTGTGCAACATTGAGAACATGAAGGTTGGTAGTGGTGGCCTGAAAAAACGAATACGAGCTTTAAGGTAACTCGTAGTTTGTTTCTTCAATGTGCTTCACTAAGAAATGGATACACTTTCCTATACATGATCATAATGCATGGTACTTTTTTGGCAGGTCTTTACTGCATCCAAACTCAAACGATGCAGGCTTCAATGCTGGAGTGCATTACAGCCTTCTAGTTCCAGAAGAAGTAGTTGAAGAGATGATAACTCTAAAAAAAATTTGTAAGTGGAAAGGGAGGCTCCTTACCTCCTTCATGAACGAGAATTAGCTGGAGCCAATGGAAGTGCAAGCAATACTTGATGAGAGTGGTATCTCGTAGATGGGATACAGGGCACTCTTCAAAGCATTAGCTAAAAAGTCTCAAAATAAACTACAGAGAGGATCATTGCTGCCAAAGCCATCACATGTAAAGGCTGCTCGCCGGCACGTAAATGATGAGGTGTTTGAGAAACTTGGGTCACCATTCCATATTGAAGCAACGTTCTTAGGCAATGGAGGCAGAGAGGTACAGTTTAACGAGCACAACAACCTCTTCGTTGATCTTGAAGCATTGCAAAGGTATGCAGTTCACGTCTTTGACATCAGTTAAGAGGAGTGCGATGGGGTTCTCAAGTTTGTTTTGAAGCTCGAAGAGTGCGAGGTCCTGAAGAACAAGAAGCTGGAGAGAGTCACCATTACCCTCATGAATAGAGCTCTGGATCCATCAATAATGAAAGAGGATCTACGATACTTCAACGTGCAATTTAAAAACAACATTCTAACTCTAGGATCATTTCAGGTATACTTTGTTCACTCTATGATAACGAAAATATTGATTACTTGGTTATTGATTTTGTGTTTTTGTTTTTCACTACATGTTGATAAGGAAAAATTTTAAATCCTCGATTGAGTTTTTAGTCAAACCCAAATTCCTTCTATCATCAGTGAACAAAGAAACGGAGCCGTTCTTTCAGTGGAAGGATTTGGTGACTACATAGTGGAATGGCACATGGCAGGTGACTTAAAGACTCTTAAGTGTATGTACAACATAACACATGGAGCAGCTGTGGAAAATCCATGCTTATATTGCATGGCTGATGCATAATCTCTTGAGAGTGCGCAATGGAATAGATATCCCAACAGACATCTTCAAGATAAGACTTTTAAACTAGTGCTTGATATTCCTCCAAGTAGAGTTCACGTCTGTACACTTCATGCACTCTGTCGAATAATTGAAAAGGTGGTTCATTTGTACATATGTTTTGCATGGACATTAAAGCCAAATAGTGAGTCAAAAAGAGTGATCAAAGCATTAGAGCGAGTGCTCTTAGACATTGGTTTGCATGGAGGCAATGTCAAAATCGAAGAGGACCCTATGATGTCTAAAAGTCGGTATAAGGTATCAAGGAAAACATCGATAGGCGGAGTGAAGGCAAGAAGGTTTCTTGGGTTTAGCCTCAAAGATTCAGATAGAGAAGAAAGGAGAAACCTGTTCAACAAATGGAAACAGTTACATAAAGTGGTTCAAGACAATGCTGGTGGTGGGGCAATCCAGAATCACAAGGCGAATGTGTGGAAATCACTAGATAAAATTTTCCACTACGTTGAGCAGCATTCTTGGGACCAAAGTAAGCTTACATCATTTCAAGCAGCCTTGCTGGATTGGAAAAAGGCTTATCTTACAGGGTGGGGTGGGCAACATATCACACATTACATGGTGGGTTGGCATTCTATGTATACAAAAAAAAATAAAAAATTTTACTCTACTGACCATTTTGTTTTATTTCAATGCAGCACATACTGTTCAACCATGGTCCATATTTTGCTAAGACATACGGCTCACTATAAATATGGTCCACACAAGGCATGGAAAAAACCCACTACATGGCAAGAACATGTTATTTTAAGCACACTAGACATGGGGGAGGAAAAGATAAGGCGAATAGCCTATTAGAGTTACACACACCAATGGACTTATAGACGACTAATTCATAGAGCAAGGCAGAAGGAACTTCTAAAGAGTTCAAAAATTACACGGTCTTTACAAAACATCCGCAAAGAGAAGAAACAGATGGCTTGGGGAGCTTTAAATGCGGCAGAGTGCCATGCGAGGTGGCAACGGTCACAAGTCAGAGCGAGAGAAGATGGACCTGAGCCCGTTGTTTTTATCCTCTTCAATGCACCTCCTTCTTCCTCACTTTGTACCTCTTCGATGTGCAAGCTCTATAGACGAGCTCGTTCCTTTGTTGATGGAAGCATCCCCACGGGAATCAGGCGTCTTCCTTCCCTCAGAAATATCCGCTTGTTGTATGGATCTAAGCTCTCCAGGTCTTCAACCCTTGCAGCCAAAGCCTGAGCTGTGTAGGACATGAAATAGGGGGCTCTGAGTGCTTGGCACCCACACCCAATGCCAAATACGCGTAGAGCAAACTGTTTCTCAATCAGAATTAGTCTTTCTGCGTTTAGTGGGAGGGGGTGCCCACCACACAATCTTGTAATAACTTTCATTGCATACAGTGGGAACTTTGCATTGTCCTCGGAGTATTCCTTGTGGTATGTTATGATCTACATAAAAATTGTAATGAATTTATGGGCTGTAAATGAGATGAATACAATTGCCAAGTACTTGAATTGTTTCTACAAATCTTTTTGTGGTTGAAACGCTCGATGTAGTGAGACAATGCCGCATCCTTGCCTTGGACTCTAGTGAAAAGCCCTTGCCGTGAGCCTCCCACTCTTCTAAGAAAACTATCGTCATACACTAGCACCTGTCAACAAAAAAAAATGATCATGATATTGTATCACTGGGCCATCTCCAATACCATCTGAATGCACGACAAAAGTTACCATCTGATTCTCGCCCATTTCTAGCATCGAACTCCCCCACAAGTGAATAGAATCACTATTCATTACCTGATCTCTGGGTGACACGGGCCTACCTATGTTTTCCAAGCCGAGTTGTTTTGTTGTCGATTCAAACTGCTCATCTATTGGCAAATTGGCCTCTCCAGACTTTGCTTCATTGAATGTATCTTTGATCAGTTGCCACCCTGAAGTGAACTGTGAGTCGCGGAGAGCTGTGTCAGCAATAAGATGTTGGTCCACTCCATCATCATCCACAAACCCCATGTCTGCCTCACAAAATTTCACAATTGCAGCTAGGCAGTAGTCCTCCCGTATATTGAGCTCATGCATGATATCTGTGAGCAGAACATAGTGGGTGTCGCCCGTCATAGCAAAGCTGGGAGCGCCATTCAGAGGCAAAGTCACTTCCTTACTTGGACTTTCTTGCTTGCACCCTATTTCTGCATCCGCAAGAGAAGCAAGAGCTAAACCCACATCAAATGTTTCCTTTAATGCCTCTACCCGCTCTTCTTCTGGATCGAACTGCACCTCCACATCCTCTACCTCTTCGTCCGGCGCCAATGTACAACTACCGAAAGTTGTTGATTGGGAAGTCTCTAACTCACAATCCGTCTGCAAGTATAAGAAATAGAAAAACCTGTGCCACTAAGTGACACTTTTTGAAGTGCTTCATACACGTGTCTTGTACAAGCAGTGCATCGGACAGACACTTTCCTAGACAGTGATTCAGTCTCCTTGGAGCACTCTTGTCAGGGTCAAGGTCGGCTTGGTGCACATATCTCAAGCCATCAACTGTCATGGAATTGTCACAAGTGACTGCCTCATACTATTGCAATTGGGTTTGTAGGTACTCAAATGAGCAATCTATAATCCTCTGTATAGAAAACTCTACATTAAACATTCCTGATAGTTCTGGTGCACGTTGATGAGCACGGGCATTATATAAGAACGTGAATAGTTTTTCTTCACATGTATCCTCGTTCACAACGTCTAACTCTAGGAATATGATCCCCATGACTGAAAGAAAAATCAAGCCAAAACTATTTGGTGTGATAACCAAGTGAATAATGAGCCTCAAGTACCCCTCAAGGTCTCTATTTGCTTGGTTCTGTCTTGTGCGCTAATGTCATAAAAGGTGACGTCACTTGAGTCAAAAGCAAGCGAGTAGGGGCCCCAAGAATCTCCAAAGGGCCCTATTCGCTTGGTTCTGTCCCATGCGCTAATGTCATAAAAGGTGACATCAGGCTTGAGTCAGAACCAAGCGAATAGGGGCCTTTTGAATCTCCGAAGGGCCCTATTCGCTTGGTTTTGTCTCGTGCGCTAATGTCATAAAAGGTGACGTCACTTGAGTCAGAACCAAGAGAATAGGGGACCAAGAATCTCCGAAGGGCCCTATTCGCTTGGTTCTTTAATGTGCACTAAGGTCATAAAAGGTGACTTCACTTGAGTCAGAACCAAGCAAATAGGGGCCCAAGAATCTCCGAAGGGCCCTATTCGCTTGGTTCTGACCCAAGCATCCGGAACAGGTGGATAAGAACTGACAGAGCATTTAATGTTATCAGTGATAGATATATAGGCCTACTCACTCACTATGCCCAAACTGAGACACGGTCACATAAGGAGTAATTATTCCAACCATGTGGTTTGAGACTATTAATCTTACCCTAACGCAGTGGCTTCTGTGCGCACACAATTAACAGCACCACACAGGAAGGGGAGTGAGTTAGGGAGAAAGAACTTGTCTCTGCAATATCCAATGGTGTCGAGTTGGATGGTGATGTCGCAGGCCGCTGACAGTAAGAACAGAAGGTGGCGATGGCGATGGCGACACAGCAGCAAAGGACTCGACCCCGTGGAGGTCGTTCAACGATCACGAGAGGTGGCCAAGGGGAAGAGCGCAGAAAAGGAAAAGGCAACGGCGATCTGTTTGTTCTACTTGGAGATGGAGATGGCGACTGCAAGGGCGATCGGCGTCTGACTCTCAACGCAGGATCACAAGAGGTGGCCAAGGGGAAGAGCGCAAAAAAGGCAAAGGCAATGGCGATGTGTTTTTTCTACTTGGAGATGGAGATGGCGAATGCAAGGGGGATCGGCGTCTGACTCTAAATGCAGGATCACAAGAGTTGGCCAAGGGGAAGAGCGTAGAAAAGGCAAAGGCAACAGTCACTCGAAAAAGGCACGTGGGATGCACTCACAAGGAAAACCATTAATAAATGGTCTCATATTCCCATGCAGTACGATTTACCAACCACAATCTCGGGTGTAATCATGCGCATAAGTGAAGTTGTCACCCTCGCCGAGGTAAGCATTCTAAGTTTAGAGGTAGTACCCCCGCCAAACATTTCAACTATTCTGCCTCTTTTCGCATCCTCTATTGCCCATCATTTTAATTAACTCTACCCCCATCAACACTACGCGGTAAGCAAACCATCCCAAATCTTTTTGGGCATCACCTCTTACTCTCGTGCATCCTTCTCTTACTCCTGTTCTGCAGTGCTTTAGTGACGTAGAACTCTACACACAGTGAAGAGGCATGCTACTTACTACCCTTTTGTGCACTTGTATTATGTGTAGTCAGTACCAAGCGAATAAGGGAAGGTAAACCCTATTTTCTGCACTTGTTCACTTGGTATTGACCATCGTCTTTACCATAGGATGTTTGATTTTAAACTTTTCCTTGGTCAGTACCAAGCGAATAAGGAAAGGCCACTTTGTTCGATGCCCCTGTTCGCTTGGTACTGACCTCAAAAAATATAAGTGATGTTTGCTAGTAATAGAGGTCAATACTAAGCAAATAAGGGGAAGGTAAACCTTGTTTGTTGCGGGTTTAGGGGTTTTTTTACCAAATACGCGTTTTGAATTTATAAGGGAGAAGCAAAATTACAACTTAACACCGATGTAGGGGGTTTTGAGTTAGAAAACACTAGGGACAGGTGCAAAGGCCAAGTTTCAGACTTTACAAAGAGTGGCCTACTAATTTCCAGGGGTTTAGGGTTCGCAATAACCATGTAGTCCTTTTCCTTCACAACCAGACTATCTCTTCCTGAAGCATGTTGGCAAAGTTAATGGCTTCCTCATATTTACTCGCTAGCTCAAGAAATTCATCCTTCATATCCTATAGCCAATTATAGATAGCCTCTACAGAGCCATTCTCGGCAAGAAATCGCTGCAGGTCTTTAGGCCTTCTTGCTTCCAAAGAGTCTTTGAGGATTGAGACTCTGTGCCTGACGATCAGCATTTGTTTCAGCTTCAAGCTAGCATCCTGAACAGAGCATTTAGCAAATAATCTCTTCAAACTAGGAGCTTGAAAATTGGGAGCAAAAAGGAAAGAATTACCAGCGTCTTACCTCGAGGATTGACTCCCGTGTTGACAGCATCCACTCCCGGGCTGTGTCAGCCGAGAACATTAAGGGTAACATGGGGGGAAGGCCAAGGGGGGACCTCATGAGGAGGGGCCCAGATGCGGTCCTGTTGGCGCTGCGAGAGTATACCTTGGAAAGGCATAACCACTATCCTAATCTTTTTGTAGTTGCTCTACGAAACCCTGAGGGAGGTTCTGAAAAAACTATTGGTTAAATAGACTAGATGGACATGCCTGAAAAGTAGAGCCTAGGTTTTGGCTGATGAGTGGTTTGTGAGGGGTGGTACCGCTATGCGGTTTCATGAGAGGTAGACGTGGGAGGGAGAAGCAATGGTACCACCCCCCCTAGATTAGGGGAGGTGATGGGAGGGAACGACATGACAGTTAGGACCGCATGGACTTAAATGTCTCCTTCACATTGGTATTTTGTTGCAGTGGATGCAAACATGTTCACTTGCTATTACACATTTCTGAGGTCACTACCAAGCGAATAAGGGAAGGAAAACTCTTTCCAATGCACCTGTTCGCTTGGTACTAACCTCAGAAAATATAAGTGACATCTGCTATTACTATTTTCTGAGGTCACTACCGAGCGAATAAGGGAAGGCAAACTCTTTCCAATGCAGTTGCTCGCTTGGTACTAACCTCAGAAAATATAAGTGATGTCTGCTATTACACTTTTCTGAGGTCACTACCAAGAGAATAAAGGAAGGAAAACTCTTTCCGATGCACCTGTTCGCTTGGTATTGACCTCAGAAAATATAAGTGACGTCTGCTATTACTATTTTCTGAGGTCACTACCGAGTGAATAAGGGAAGGAAAACTCTTTCCGATCCACCTACTCGCTTGATACTGACCTCACAAAATCAGGTGCATCGGAAAGAGTTTGCCTTCCCTTATTCGCTCGGTAGTGACCTCAAAAAATAGTAATAGCAGACGTCACTTATATTTTCAGAGGTTAGTATCAAGCGAACAGGTGCATCGAAAAGAGTTTTCCTTCCCTTATTCGCTTGATACTGACCTCACAAAATATAAGTGATGTCTGCTAATACTATTTTCTGAGGTCACTACCAAGTGAATAAGGGAAGGAAAACTCTTTTCGATGCACATGTTCGCTTGATACTGACCTCTGAAAATATAAGTGACGTTTGCTATTACTATTTTCTGAGGTCACTACCGAGCGAATAAGGGAAGGAAAACTCTTTCCGATGCACCTGCTTGCTTGGTACTTACCTCAGAAAATATAAGTGATGTCTGCTATTACTATTTTCTGAGGTCACTACCAAGCGAATAAGGGAAGGCAAACTCTTTTCGACACACCTGTTCGCTTGGTACTGACCTTTTCTGAAATCTGAAGTCCCTTGTGCTGACAAATGAATTGTCTTTTTGTGTTATGCTTTTTGTAGAGATGCCTCGTGTAAAGGCCACGGCTAGGAGGGTAACAGGTGAATCTTTGAATGCTCAAGCAAGAAGACGCCGATATGAGGCGCACACAGGTGTACTGCAAGAGCTGCGTAGGATAGAACGACACGTTCAACCTGCTAGTCCACGTCTCCCTTTTCAGCGAGTAGTGTGGGAGATTTTCGAGCAATGGAGAGTCAGCATACGATGGGCCAGCAGTGCACTACTCTGCCTTCAAGAAATTGCAGAAGACTACATCCTAGCTGCCCATGCACACCGCGTTACTATCATGCCGCGGGATTTTGATACTCTTCGGAGGGTGCATTTCCGCTACGATGGGCTTCTTCAGCCAGTGCCTATTCGGGATAGTAGAACCATGGATATTCTCAACATCCCTCCTCTCCATCCTCGTGCACGATAGACAGATCCATCTAGGGCTGAAACAAACAGCAGAAGGACCCAATCACGGGTCGAGAGAAATGACACAGATGGGTAGGCTGAGATAGCCGCAAAGGGGCATGAGAAAGCCAGAGTGGACCCCAAGGCAGTCATGGAAGAAACAGAGACAGTTATCGAGGAGCCATCTAGACACCAAACTGAGCAAGTCATGGAGGATCCGCAGCCAGTAAGGGCTGATGAGGGGCAAGAGCAGGCTAGGGTGGACCTTGAGGCATTTATGGAGGAACCAATATTGAATGAAAATGATCCGGAGCATGTGCTTGTTAGGGAGGACCCTTTGGCTGTTAGGGAGGAGCCTGAGGCAGCCAGGGAGCCAGCTCAAGAAAGGCAAGGGCAAGGCTCTGCATCACAAGGGCCATCCAACATATCAGATGAGTCAATTATTTTAGATCAAATCAACGAAGAAAATGAAGAGGAGTTGAGAGTTTTGTTTAGTGCAGCACCTCTGCATGCACAGATACTACTGCCTGGAAGGTTAGAGGAGGCCTGCATTTTCAACCTCGATCAACAAGACTTCCTATGCATGCGCAGTTTCACCAACTCCAACGCAACGAATGAGGTCATCAACATTGCTTTGTGGTAATTCTCATGATCTTTAAAAGTCACGGTTGGTTCATTAAATGGGTCTCTACCGAGACATGGGTCAATACCAAGCGAGACAGTGGCTTATGGAATTGGATAGTGGTACTACTTGCTCGGTATCGACCCATGTCTTCACAGCAATCATCAAGTTTTTCTTTATAAGTCACGCTTGATTCATTAAATGGCTCACTACCATTAAGACATGGGTCAATACCAAGCGAGTCAGTGGCTTATGGAATTCAATAGCTGCCCCACTCGCTTAGTATTGACTCATGGGTTTGTGGCAGTGACAGCCTGCTGAAATACCACAAGTCTAATCTCTGCCATTCATTCATGTTAGGCACGCTGTCTCGCTTCTGCCCCCAGAGGTTCAAGACAAAGTATACATAATAAATCCGTTGATATCGCCTTTGCTGCAGAACAACTTAGTTTCCTTTTTGAGTCTGATGAACTAGTTTAGCAGAGTCAACTTTGATCTAACACGCTTTCTGGTCACTACATAAATCAATCGTGAGTTTTTTCTTGCCTTGTAAAAACCATGTTGCATTTAAAATCTTTCTCCTCATCTTTGATGGTGTCTTTGTAGTGACCATTGGATTCTGATGTTATTTGACATGAAAGCTAAGATTTTTTACTACGCAAACTCCCGACAAAGCAGGGTGTTTCACGGTCGTGTAAAAACGTAAGGCCCATCTGGGTACATTTGGAAGCAATGTCTCTTTGTAATGTGTTGCTGACTCAAGTGGTTATGTATATAGTGACGTGAAAAAACTTGTATGCTGTGTGGAGAATGTTTTGTTAGAACATGATCTAGGAAATACCATCCGGCACAAATGGGTAATCGTGCCCATGCAGACTGATGACTATAGCTGTGGCTGGCGAACCTGTTTGAATGCCCTGTGGCTCCTCAGTCAAATTATGGATGTACCGAACATAAGTAATTGTGTTGTTTCATTGTTTGCTGCAACATTTGTATGAAGCGTGATGGGATGGGCGGATTTTCTGTGTAATGGTGGATTTCTAGTTTCAGATGCAGTATGTCAGATACAGCAGTTTGTCGAATGCAGAATTCAGATTAGTTGTCGTATTTCTGTTTCATTCTCTCTGTGTATTCCATGTTCTGAGTACAATACAAGTGCAAAAATGTTCAGTTCGAAGTGTGTGTGTTGCTAAAATGATGCGTGTGCAGTAGGCTAAATTTGTATGGTTGTCAGAGTGAAATGTCAGATGAATGGTCAGAATCTGTGTACAAAACTGCTCGACTAAGAAAACCATTAAACATTGGCAATCACGGTGCTTATGAAGCGTCTTCATGGTCGGATTTACTCTCTCTTGTGGGATTGATGAGTGCCAAGAAGATTACCGAGTAGCAGTTATGATGACAGTTACAAGAAGGCAAACAGTTTGCAAAGTAGAACGAAGAAGATGATCAAAATAAGAGAAATCCAAATTGCAGAGATGGAATCTGATTTGCAACCACAAGAAGGTAACATTTTATCACAAGGTTTTTGAGAAGAATCGAAGTAATGGGGGGTAAAAAGAAGAAGAAGAAGAAGTGCAAGATTTGTATGAGTAGGAAGCATGAAGTGGATGACTGTCTATGTGCGGTTGATGAATGCTCAATGAAAGATGCATGTAGGAAATGGTGTATGGTTGATTTATGCACAAAGTTTCATAGAATAATCCGTAAAGTGCATAAAGCATTAGATTTGGGGGAAATGAAGAATGCATTACAAGGGCTACCTGATTTTGAGGATGACTTGGAGAATGCATATGAATGGTTGGATATTCATAAAGGGGACAAGCGGAAGTCATGTTCAAGCAGGAAAAGCATTGGGCGATTACAAAAAGCATGTTAGAAGTTGAGAGAAACATTTGAGGATATTTTTGAAGGGGAGTCCAGTGATGATGATGACATTTGGATTGGCATGGAGTTTGAAATTCACCAAGTGGGAGTAACAAAGATAGAGGAGAAGGAAGTGCAGAAAGAGCTTGGCCAAGAGATCCTCAAAGAGCCCTTAGCTTCTCCTAACCTACCACTAGAGTATGCTCACACAGTGACTGTGGAACTTCTACCAAACATATTCACACAAGAGGATTTGCAACCGGATGATGTTGTGAAATTGATACATGAACCCCATAAGTAGATTTTGAAATCAGGATCCCAGTGCGTTGAACAAACCATAAAGGAGTTTACATATGCTGATTGTGATGGTTTACAGATTCAAGCAAAAAGTCATTTTATTGTGTCTGAATTTACAGTTTGTCAGGAGAACTCTAAGAAGTCATCTAAAAAGTCAGAGAATGCAGATGCAGATCAGAATTTAATTCAAAAGTCAGAGAATGCAGATGTAGATCAGAATTTAATTCAAAAGACAGAAGTCAATCAGAGGTCAAACGTGAAGGAGGATTTCAACAATTTGGACGGGGATATTGCAACAAAAGAAGCAAATACAAGAGTTGAGCGCTTGTATGACAAGCTGATGGAGATAGTTTCAAGGGTGAAGAAGGATGCTTTGTAACAGCTGAATCTGGGATCTAAATTGAGTCCAAAAGTTGTCAAAATCAGTGTTCATCTTGATGACAGATTTACATTGAATTTGAAGAAGTTATTGCAAGAGTTCATTCGTGTATGTTCTTGGGATTATTCAAATCTAAAAGGTACGGATTCAAATGTGTACAAGCATCAGTTTAATGTGAAAGAAGATGCAATTTCAGTAATTCAACAGAGATATAGAATGAATGCAGAGCTGAGTTGTCATCATGGAAGTCAGATCCTGATGCAAATTAAGCCAGAGAGAAAAGATGTAATGATGCAGGGGAATAGTTTGTTGGTTGAAGCTTTGGATACACAGGTTATAGATGATAGAGAGAGTGGAAAGGAATGTGACGGAAAAATAGAAAATCTGATTAGAGATGTGGATGCAAAGCAAAAGTCAACAGTGGAATGTCAAATTCTTATGTGGGAAGTCGCAAAAGTTGTTGAGGGTCAAAACTTCGATTTTGAAGTATCTAAATCTTTGATGTGGATAAAAAATGTTCAGTTTAATTTTCAGGATGTTTTCATTGTGAAGAAAGTTGGTGATCAAATCGACTATTTGGCAGATTTGGGTTCAAAAGTATTTGACAAAAGTTGTTATGATAGCATTCAGCTTGGAGGATGTCAAATGCAAATATTTGAAGGATCTAAAGCAGGTTTTACAAGTCCAATTATGTCAAAACAGGTATGGAGGATCAAATTGGATTCAAGGAGGAAGTATGATGCGGAATATCAGAATAAGCCACATGCAAAATATCAAAAAAGGAAGCAGGTGGAAGATCAGCAAAAACAAGAGGATATACAGCCAAAGGATATTGCAGAAGTGATATCTCAATCCTATAAACAGAAGTTGGAATCATCTTATCAATGGGAGGAATTCTCAACAATTGAATTTCTTCACGATGAATATGGAGGAACAAGAGGCAAATCCATTCTAGGTTGTCAAGGCATGTTTATTGCAGATAATTGCTATGGTTACATTGTAGGTGATACAAGAATACCAAAAAAGTTTATGGAAGCTTATCTTGATGCTTGGCAGATTCAAGAGCATATTTTGATGTCAAGGATTGAGTATGTGAAAGGAGAACATTCAGTTGCAAAGAATGTAGCTGACCGGATTGTTTTATGGGCAAACTTTGATAAGAATGGATCAGATAGAATCCTCACAGATGTGGATGGCGGATTGTCAGAATTCACATTTTCATGTGTTCTCGATTTTGGAGTTGTTGATTTGTGGAAGACGAATGTGTTACAAGTTTGTATGGATGCTCACAAATTTCAAGAGGAATCGACAGATGGATTCAGTGGAATGTGCTTTACTCAGGAGGATGATCATCCCCGTGTGAATGTGACACAACTCTCTCTGATATCGTGGGTAGCCATAATTATCTCCTTCGAGGAAAAGTATATTGGTTGTTGTTGCACAAAATATACATACAAAATTTTTGCAAAATATAACACACAATTTGCATTGTGTAATGGATGGCCAAAAACCTCCAAGTAGATTCTCTCAGCGTTATCTTTGATTTCTTGGCGAAGGCACTTTGATACTTTCCACTAGCCTTTCTTTATCTCCGTGCCCTCACATGGCCATATTGTTTTAATCATATCCTTGATCACTTCTTTGTTGATGGCTTTCCATTGCACATGGTTTGGATTTGCCCATTTTGACAATCAACAAGCTGTGCATGTTGCTTGTTGCACCGATATACCGTGTGCTAGAGACTTCATGCATTGAAGCGCGCTAACAACCATTTATTGCTGATCATCTAGCACCAGTTGTGTACCACATGATTTCTCTTCATCAGCCACACGATATCTTACAATTGCAATGGACAAAGAGATAAATCTTAAATATCTTTGAAAAACATTTTTCTACTCTATTCAACACTCTCAAAGATACCACAATTGACTAAAAACAGTTTAGTCAAATATTTTGGAATTGATGCAAAAAACAATATCACCATAAGGAAGAGAATGGGGTCTAGGAGGGCCTCTTTATTTGGCAGTTGAAGGAAGTAAAACCTTTAGTTTTAAGAAAGTAATCAAAAGACAACTTTTGAATTCAAACAGGCAAAAAGCTAGTTTATTTGAATTCAATTTTTCCTCCCAAAATGGAGTTTAAAATCCAGTAGCTAGAACCATATCATATAGCATATTTATGGAAAGAGATCGATGCGTAGATTGCAGATCTATGATCTCCGCTCAAATTGAGGATCATATGTGGGAGTTATAGAAGGTCAAAAATCATAAAAGTGTCCATCTTCTTTTTGGGGGGAAAAGTGCATCCTTTGACCACTCTTACACACCCACCATTCTTTCACACATGGCATACACCTATATCATCAAAATGTTAATCACCTCCATAAGCTCATGGCAAATAAAGAGGCCCTCCTACATCCCATCCTCTTTCTAATGCAATTGATCCAACTGTACCACAATTAGACATATAACTAAAGACAACTATTCCAAATATACTTCAAGTGAGGTGAACCATGCATAACATAGACTTCAATACAAATAAAATACCTAGACAACAAGTCAGTAGCAAAGTACAAAATGTTCAAGCCGAGTAAAAAGACGATGTAAGTTCAATAACCTGTTGGTTGGATAGGATTAGGGTTTGTACTTAAATGGTCTGTGAAGAATTAAAAAATGTTTGATGCATTTCTTTTAGCTTCACGCTCTCTTAATTTCATCTAGATGTCCACTTTTATCTGAATATCCCTCATTGCATCTTGATCGGGGTGGTAAAATACTTTTTCTAGGAAATAGACTTTCCTAGCTGCACTCCAAAAGTCTATTAATATGTCAAATAGAAAACCTAATGCATAAATGTCGCTTGCTTTTGAGTATGCATCTTCATTATTGTTAATAATTGCATTTTTTTCCACTCATTGAAAGTGAGATTTGAGATCATAAGCATTATTAGGTCTTATATACTTGTCCTAGAAGTTTCATAGCATTTGGATGTCGTTTTATGTTCTAACGATCATGGTTTGCTTGCCAATTAGCGACTAACTTTTGATGAATTAGGTCATTTGAGTGTGGCTTGAGTTAGATGTGAGTTGTTTGTTTTTTCCAAGAGATTGACACCCTCTTGTAGCCTCCATGCACTAGTCAAGTCATCTTCGTCCCATGGATTGACAATTATGTTCATGGTTCTCGCTATGTCTGCAATAAGATAAGAGTGAGGTTAGGAAACCCATCCACAGGTCTACATTTTGCATGAGATAAAACCCTACAAAAATTAACCTAGCTGGGTGTTTACCAGCCTACCATGAAGAGAGATGTTCATCACTACTTGAATGATTACTTTCAATGTAAAGAAAAAGCCGACATACCAGATGCCATGTTATTTGACGTTTTAGTCATGCCATAGTGGAGTAGATACCTGGTAGAGTATTTGACTAACAAAATATCCCTAGAACACATGATTAAAAGACAAAAAAGAGAAATAGAAATTGAGGCAACCAACTATACAATGATTGGTAACCAGGTCTAACGACAAGGGGAAGACCAACTGTAAGGTTTCCAGTTTACGAAACCTTCAAAACTGTACTAAGCTTGAAAAACTTAATGGAAAATACTATTGCTGGACTCCAAACACTATTAATTTTGGTATTTTTGGAATTATAAGCAGAGCTTTACTATGTCTAGAAATTTTTAGAATGTGATTCCGATAAAAACGGGAACAGTTACGGGACCTGGAAAATTACCATAGAAATTTAATTAATAACAAAAATTGGATGGGTTCATTTTAATCATTAGCAAAGATTTCTTTACACTAAGGTTCTAGAGTTAAATAGGAAATTCCAAATTTCATCATGGAAAATCTGCAAAAATCAAACAGGCAAATTCTGGAAGGTATGGGGTGAGTGTGGAAGCTGTGGAAACTTGCCAGGGGCAATGATGGCAAAAAAATGCTCAAATTTCAGCCTGGGGGGTTGCTTGGACTAGGGAAAAGCTGCCAAAAGCTGCCAGATTCCCAGGAAAAGCTATAAATAGAACCATTCTCTTCATATTTTGTTAGACTCGGAGCCTTGAGAATTTCTCTCTCATCTAGGGAGAAACACTACACAGAAATCATTAGAGTTAAGTCTCTAATTGATTAGCCTAACAGGTAATTAACCTAATCCCTCTCAATTAGTAAGGTTAGATTAAGATAAATGATTAATTAATCAAAGATTAGTCCTATATATGCTTCTTAAACCTCTTTAAATTAATAAATCTATGTTGATTATTATAATTAAGCTTAGTAATACTAAGCTAATTATTTATCCTCTCATATTAGGGCTGGAATTAGCCAATTTAGCCATGAATTAATGGTAAAAATATTAATTAGGATTAGATTAAGTTGAATTATTTATCAGAGATACATTAGACAGTTATTAATCTAGAAAAATTATCCTATAATTTTCTGAGAAGTTTTCCTAATTAATTAGGCCTAAATACTCTGTTTTTTGAGCAATTTTAATAGGGGAAATTAGTGAATGGAATTCAAATGCTTCCATATAATTATCAGGAGTTAATTAGGTGTTCAATAACCCGTGATAATTAGGAGAAGTTCAGAAAGTTAATTTAGCTAATTATCGTAGCTAAAATACCCTGTTTTTTGAGAAATTTTAATAGGGGAAATTAGTAAATGGAATTAAAATGCTTCCATATAATTATCAGTGGTTAATCAGGTGTTCAATAACCCGTGATAATTAGGAGACATTCAGAAAGTTAATTTAGCTAATTATTTTAGCTAAAATACCCTGTTTTTTTTAAATTTTTAATAGGGGAAATTGGTAAATGGAATTCAAATGCTTCCATATAATTATCAGTGGTTAATTAGGTATTCAATAGCCTGTGATAATTAGAAGAAGTTTGGAAAGTTAGTTTAGATAATTCTCTTAGCTAAAATACCCTGTTTTTTGAGACATTTTAATAGGGGAAATTAGTAAATGAAATTCAAATGCTTCCATATAATTATCAGTGATTTATTGAGTGTTCAAGTACCTGTGATAATTAGGAGAAGTTCAGAAAGTTAAGTTAGCTAAGTACTTTAGCTAAACTACTCTGTTTTCTAAACAATTTTAATAGGGGAAATTAGTAAATAGAATTCAAATGCTTCCATATAATTATCAGTGGTTAATTAGATGTTCAATGACCCATGATAATTAGGAGAAGTTCAGAAAGTTAATTTAGCTAATTATCGTAGCTAAAATACCCTGTTTTTTGAGACATTTTAATAGGGGAAATTAGTAAATGGAATTCAAATGCTTCCATATAATTATCAGTGGTTAATCAGGTGTTCAATAACCCGTGATAATTAGGAGACGTTCAGAAAGTTAATTTAGCTAATTATCTTAGCTAAAATACCCTGTTTTTTGAGAAATTTTAATAGGGGAAATTAGTAAATGGAATTCAAATCCTTCCATATAATTATCAGGGGTAAATCAGGTGTTCAATAACCCATGATAATTAGGAGAAAGTTAGAAAATTAATCTAGCTAATTACTCTAGCTAAAATACCCTCTTTTTTGAGGAATTTAAATAGG
Organism: Adiantum capillus-veneris; assembly: GCF_014529385.1. Lineage (NCBI taxonomy): Eukaryota > Viridiplantae > Streptophyta > Polypodiopsida > Polypodiales > Pteridaceae > Adiantum > Adiantum capillus-veneris. The sequence goes on from NC_140951.1 coordinate 148,951,305, forward strand.
GGAAATTAGTAAATAGACTTAAATTGAATTGAGATCTTTATCAAAGGTTTATTAGACCTCAAGGAACTTGTGGTAATAATGCTACCACTAAAAAATTATTTTAACTATATATCCCAGTAAAATTACTACAATTTTTGGGAAAAATAAAAGAGGGAATATAGTAAAGTAAATAGAAACCCTTTGATATCAATACCAGAGAAGGAATATACTTTGGGGAATCTATTATAATTATCCTAACCTTAGATAAATAGTTTAGGGACGTACTTTGGTCAAAAGTAACCAATTTTTGTATATAATGGATAAGAAAAATTAAGAAATAAAATTATCTAAATACCAAAGAATTAACCAAGGTCCAAAACCCTTATTTTTGGGTAACAAGGAAAAATAAATGTTATACAATAAATCCTCTAACGGATTAAGTCTTTTTATAAGGCTGTCGAAATGGCCCCCAAGAGAACGAGGGGAAACCCTTTGACGAAAGATGAAGATGCTAGTAACAAACGCAACAAAGCAACTAACGACTATGAAGCAGGGCCTAGCCATAGGCCAACAGAGGAGAGTTTACGGGCACCTGCCCCACAGCAGATGGACGACCAGTCCCAGGTGGTTTTCAATTATGCCATTAATAAGCTTTTAGATTTCATTTTAAGTTAAGCATTGCATACGAAGGGTTAGGAAGGAAAACACTGGCTGAAAAAGGAATGTAACTTCCACGAAACCCACGATCAATGATTGTAATTAGGAAAGAAATGATTGGGTTATTACTGGTTGAAATAGGAAGGAAATGTTTGACCATCCTTAAGACAGCTTGTCTCAAGACACCTCTGATTCCTTGGAAATATTTTTACTCCACGTAATGAGTAACGATGGAGATACCATCATGGAGGAGTCGGTTACCTCTGCACATGTGGAGTCTTTACCCCGTGCTTGTTTATGTTTATGGATAGTACTTTTAAGTTTATCCTAGAGGAACCGCCCGGTTGTATGGGCAACTGGTTTTGGCGTATGGGCGCCCGGACTTTGGGTGAAGACTTTTTCCACCACGGTTATATAAATAAGGAATGGGTGCCATTTTTCACCCTTGTATAGGTGGTCTTGAGACAAGTTAGTACTGGTCAGTGATACCTTAAAATGACAGTACCTTGTCTTACGTTTAAAGATGTCTGTTTTCTGAAAGAATGTCTTTAATGCTGTTTTAAAAGGTTCCTTTAAGGAAATGCAGTTGAAAAATTAAAAAGGAATCATTATTTAAATTGTGGAAAGAATGTGGTAGTAATTAAACAACAATAAAATCATGTGTGAGTGCGGGGTGGTAAGTGGGGATTGACTAAGGTTGTCAATCATGGAGGGGTGGACCTGATTAGTCAGGTAACTATCCATTCCCGCGCACTAATACGCTTAGAAACTTCACTTGGACGAGGGATCCACCAGCGGCTGTGCCCTCACATATGTTAGAGGGAAAAAAGCGTTGGCTAAGGAAACCTTAATCTAAAGGATGAAGATTTAGGGCCGGAATTTTTTGTTAAGGATCCCGTTTCCACTGCGAGACAGGACTAGGTCTCTTCTAGGGCTATGAACCTAAACCATTGCCAATGGTAAGGGTGAATTCCCTAGAATTTTTCTTGTTTAAAGGCTTTGACTTTAGTAGGCCTAGAGACCTGTCAAAGGTTCCATCCCGCTTTTGGTGTCGGCGGGATTGGAGCCGTTACACCAACAGCTCAGATTGTGTGCCAATGAAGAGGAACAAGCTCACATAGGTCTAGCAGGGGGTCACTTCTCTTAGGAAACCACAACCAAATCCATATTGATGGCAGGCATTTGGTGGCCAACTTTATTTTACAATGCAAAAGAATTTTTTCAACGATGTGATGCATGTCAACAAGCAAAAATGACAACGAGAATGAAAAACATGACACTACAACCTATGATGGGAGCACGCACATTTTTCAAATGGGGTATAGACTTTGTGGGTTCAATACAACCACCAGCATATAAAACTCAAGAACAATATATTATTGTGCCCACAAATTACTTAACCAAGTGGACTAAGGCACGAGCCACTAGGAAGAACAATACTAGAACCACTGCTGCATTCATGTACGAATGCATCTTTACTAGATACAGTCTTCCTATTGAGCTTGTGAGTGATCGTGGATTGCATTTCTTCAAGAGGTGATAGAATATCTACTAGATGATTTCATGGTGATCCATAAAAAATATGCACCCTATCATCCTCAAGAAAATGGTCAAGTAGAACATACAAACAAAATTCTGAGCTCGGTACTAACCAAAATTGTTAGTTCATGCAGAAGGGACTGGGAATGCATTGTCATTTTTCCTTGTGGGGTTATTGAGTTTCCTTTGAAATAGCTTTGAGCACGACTCCTTTTAATTTAGTCTATGGCCTTGATGCAATATTGCCAATGGAATTATTATTCCTCACACTCAGAGTTGCAACTAAGTTGGAATGGAAAGGGCACGAGTTGTTAGAACGACTGAAGGACATAGAATGCCTAGATGAGCAACGTTTAGCGACCATTGCCCACATATATGCACAAAAACAAAAACAAGAATAGTTCTTTGACTCACATTTGGTGACTAAAGTTTTAAAATAGAGGATTTAGTTCCAATATACTCATTGAAACAACATATACCCAAGTTCAAGAAAAAAGGACATGGTCCTTTCATTGAAGATGTCTCACCAAGTGGGGTTGTCAAGTTAGACACCTTAGATGGATAAATCATGCAAAATTGGATTAGTGGATGTCGACTCCACAAATACAACCTTCCCTTGACCTTGGGGGGTTCACTATGTATAAAACTACCATATCATGTGCGTCCAAGACATGTGTGTAAAACCCCTTATCTGTGAATTCTTTTAGGAATAAAATGAATCCTTTTCTTTTAAAATCTGTAAGTTTTTTTCAAATTTGAAAAGTATCCCTTCTATATATATATTTCTATAAGTTTCAAGAACTTTAAATACCCTTCTGTTGAACTCATGTGATAGGTTACATTTTGCTTAGGTGACCTACCCGAGCCCTTGACTAATGAACTTTTGCAAAGAATTCATGCATTCAAGGAAAAGAAGCTTAAACGACAATAAGTTATTGAGGAGGTGCGCATTCAAGTTCTAAAACAAAAAGCTGCAAGACAACCTATTCTCCAAAATGTACTACTCAATACTCTCCAAATTCAACCCTTAGAAGAGGATGAGGTCAAGACTAATGATGAGTGGATGGATAATCTTGATATGCGAATCAATGTGAATCTGAAAGAGGATTACAAAGTCAAAGCTTTAGCATATATAAGAGCCCGAGTCAATGCAGTCAGCTATTCTACTTATCTCGAATTAACTACTCAATCACTTGTGTATTGTCGAGCTACTATCAAGGGCTGCAACAAGATCATCACTCCAATTCTAGGGAAAATCAACTTGAAAAATTGTGGTTCATGGATTCTCATGCTCCTATACTTTCATATGTATAGCGGATGAACATATGAATGAGGACCTTATATTGCGTGTTCCTTGGATGAGAACCTATAAAGAAAATCAAGATTGAGATGCCAAAATTATCAAAGGAGGACAACTAAAAATACCATTTGTAGACAGCAAGGAGGAATAAAAAGAAGCTCTTGGTGCTTTCCAATCAAATTAACATGAGTCATCTGTAATGGAATTTGCCTTAATATGTGAGAGTAGCGGAATTTAGTGAGAGTACTTTCAAGAAATGATTTTGTGAGCATAGCGGGTTGACATAATTGAAGATAGCAACATAATCATAGCAACTAGTTAACTTGGCATAGACAATACTTTTGCAAGAGAGAGAGTTTAGAGAACATGACAAAAGTTGAGGACCGGATTTATGTGGAGCCGGTCCCCCCTCCAATAGGCATTTGTATTATGATTTCTCCCATAAAGAGAGACTTGTTAGAATACAGTCTTTGTGTTCCTTGTGACCTAGGTGATGCCATGAAGATGGAAGGCTTCATGCATCACAAACATAACATAAACTTGAAGAAAGCTTTAACTATCTCAAGCCTCAGTCCCAAGACCTCAAACACCTTCGAAGGTGGAGAGAGCTAGCAGGGAACGAGGGTAGGGAAGAGGAAGAAGAAACATTTCGTAGGAGAAAGAATTAGTTCCTCACTTATCATACTCTTGTTGCTAGCATACATAATAGCATAGTAATGAAGAAGAAGGATATGGCAAGCTTAAGCATTGAAGCATGGCTCTTGGTTGGATTTGCACTCCATAGCCAAGAGTGTTGGTGTAGGCTCTCAACCTCTACTTGCTTGGAGAAGGAGAGGGAGCTCTTGCACTTTGCATAGTACACAATGAGAGTGTTTGTGAGTGTGTGTGGGTGAGTATACCCCCTAAGCACCCCCCTAGCTTGCTTGGGTCGACCCCCCCTTGTAGCTCATGCTTGAAGCTCATTGGACCCCTCCAGGCCTAGCCAATCACAAGCAGGAGCCATTACAAGCAACATGGGTAGCCTTGGGACAAGTGTCCCCCTTTCCCCTTTGAGAGAGAGGACTTGATAAATGCAAAAACAATTAGATAATTCAAGTAATTTATCATTGGACCCCTTTGAAGCCTAGCCAATAGGCTTCAAGCAACACATGAAGGTAACATGGGTAGGGACCTGACATGTGTCCTTGCTGCCTCTTCAAGTTGGGGCTTCCCTTGTGAGTGTGAGTGTGTGTTCTCTCTCTAATCCCTAGGAAAAGGGCTCGCCCCCCCTCTTGTAGGGATGCTTTTGACTTTAGGAGCTCAAGCACCTTAGTCATCAAGCATGACAAAGCACTTGGACTAGGGGGTGTTCCCACAAGCATCTCAGGCAAGCATCTCAAGGCACCTCAAGCACCTTAATCATGTAGCAAGTCAAGCACCTCAAGCATGGAGTAAGTCAAGCACCTCAAGCATGGAGTAAGTCAAGCACCTCAAGCACCTTAATCAAGCACCTCAAGAAGGACAAACACCTCAATCACGACAAGCACCTCAAGCAGGTCAAGCACCTCGAGCTTGGGCCGGGTTCCCACCTGAAGCTCAGCCCTAGCTTACCTAAGGTCAAAGGACTTTTACATACATTATTGGAGGTCTTCAATGAAGCTAACCCTAAGGTCTTATGCTCCATTGGTTAGCCTTGCTCTTGATAGACCATCTCCCATTTGGGCCCCTTTACTATTGGCCCCGTGTTGAGATAGATCTATAAGCACATATCTATATCTTAACACTTGTTCCCATTTATTCTCCCACATTAAGTGATCAATTTAATATGAGAAAATCATTTGGGTTGGTTAGATATTAGATTTTATGACATCATCCGCCACAATTACCACTACTACTCCATTAAGGACTTCTTCTAATCAACTTATGCAGGGAGCCAGGCAAGTTTGGATACCTAAAAGTAAGCTCGTTGATCGAACGCAGTAAATCTAGGTGCCCAAAAGGTTACTACTACATACCTCCAACAACCCTAAGGAAAAGCCATCGTATCCACCTTCTCAATAGAAAACACCGCTACTAAACATGAAATGGATAAGGCACTCAAAGAATAAATGTAAAGCTTAGAGCAGAACACCACGTACCCAAAGCAGACAAGTCAAACTATGGGTACCAAAAACCCCACCGCACCTCAAGACAACCTCCATCAGGTACAAGTGGATACCTAAAGTCAAACTAACCACCACGATTGAAACTACCTATTCTAGTCATCACACAACAAACAATGCATATCGCACCATAAAAGGATGTGCTCAATTGCTACAAGGCTTACTCTTCAAGAGAGTTCAATCACAACATACCTCACCATTGGAAACCCTTGACTGCAATACTCATGACCCACCTCTTGCCCAGCATAGTGTGTTTAATTGCATTGACATCAATAGCATTATAGGGCCAATCAAGACCATGCATAGATACAACTTTATAACCTACACACTACACAACCAAGGTACTCTTTCGTCCCGGGGGATCGGAGCAAGGGGGGGGGGGGGATCTAAATATGGACAAAAGCATATGAATCTAGAAGAGATAAGGACAATTTTTTAAAGTAATTGTGTGTTAAAGTATGATGCTTCTTGAACAAAGTAGCCAATTTCCCTAATAACGGGATGAATGGGGAATGTAATAGTATAACCTCTAGGTGTGTATATATTGTACATATCTACCAAAAGCCATAAAATAGTGCGGTTTTTACTCATATTGTGTGTTTTCTTGCCAACATCATTATGAAAATGGAGCAGTCCACAAAAATATGGCCAAATAATAAAATTAGAAGTGTTCTAGTATTTTTGAGTATAGAATGGAATTTTTGGAGTAGTTTAGTTAATTTTTCTTTAATTTTTGCTAATAAAATATAATAAAATCCAAATAAATAAAACGTAATAAGCATGAATGTGAGAATTGGATTTTGACTTCAAATGCCAAATCTCAAAGCTCAATGGAAAAGCCAAAAATATTTTGGGGCAATTCCGAGCAAAAAACTCGGCGACCACTCTGATTCACTAATCATCTGGAAAAAATTGCAACAAAAAGGTCCATGGATATCAGTTTTTAGATTTTTTTGAATTGGGAGTACATTGTAATGCCTAATAATCTCATTGGGTAGGCATCAAACGGGGGGTGTCAACAAGTCCAGGTATGTATAGTCCCTTGGGCCATTGTGCCTCTCATTTGCATTCTAGATTTTAGAGAGAGAGAGCGGATTTTGGCGAGCTTCCACGCTCTCCTACGCGCTGTCTATCGGCTCTTACTCATTCCAACCATGAGGGGTAAGTTCCTAACTGTGTCTAGAAGCAATATGATTATCACATTGTCAACCACTTGAGTTGTAGGAGGCACGACAACACAAGACAGTCTGGGAACTTTTGGGATCGGCAAAACTAACAGCGGCCACACCAGACATCCAAATTGCACCAAAAATGAAGCATGGGCTCATCACTAGTGGGGCAACACATTTCTAGGCTCAAAGATGAACATTATGTCAGAAAAGCTGACCTAGTATCTTCGACGCAGCAAAGATGGAGGACCCAAATCTGGACCACATTTCACACATGTGTTGGGAACATCATGTTAGGGAACTGTGAAGGATTGGGGGTGCATTGGAGGACCAATAATTAGGATAGGTCACAATGACCATATTCTTACCGCAAAGTGACATTTCACACCACAATGAAAAATGTTGCTCCATTTGACCTTACACTCAAAGGGGGCATTCTATACATTACAATGGATCTTCACCAACATTCATTGGGCATACATCTAGTAGTTAATGACTCCAAGTCAAGCTCAGCTCAAAAGGGGACTATCAACCTGATTGGGGGAAACACCAAGTGCAAGAAACACAACCAAGGGCTTCAATCTTCATAATTAACCTAGTAGAAGCTATATGGGGCAAGATGAGGGCCTAAATTGCAATAATTTGTAAAATTTATGTTAGGTGCGTCGAAGATAATTTGCTAGGATGGAAGAATTTTTTGCACACATTTATGCATTGGCATGATCCCCCTACCCCTCACAAAACCTACATCACACTGGTACACGTCTTTCATGCATAATTACTCTCAAATGCACTTTACCGCACCAAACAGATTCAAGTGCCCAATGACTTTTAGAAAATTAAATCAAACCAAACTTAATGGGACATCAAGAATTAACACCCCACATCCAATCAAGGTGTCAAAGTCACAAAATGACCCAAAATCAGTCTTTCTTATCTTAGGCATGCCTAAGATAGAATTGATAAAGGAGGGACCTAACTTGCAAATTGAGGAAACAACTATATTCACAAGGGTCAAATAAAGCACCTTGACAAGTTTCATCAAGTTTGGCACAATATAACTCTATCAGTCACACCAAAAGATCAAAAAGCAGTACATCAAACACAAATTTGTGCACAACTCTCACCACAAGTATCCAAAAGCTATCAAACTTCTTGCATATCACCAACAACCCATACACTTCCTATGCATTCAGTCTGACGCCAATTTGCATGCACTTGCATCCATCTGTATCTTAGGTGCACCTAAGATAAATTTTTCCAAGATTGTGCTTTTTAGAGCTCATTTTTGCCTTATTAGCTTTTCTACTTGGCTGGGACTTTCTAGAATTGGTATGGCCAATGAATTGGATGATGCTCTTCTAGGTTCACTCTCATCTACTTCATGAGCTTCAAAGAAGAAAACCATGAGGGAGAAATTTTCTGAGCTTCCATCATATCAGTTAGAGGAAGACTCCCTGAAAGAAGCAAATGTCACTTGGTTGGCAAAGGAACAACCAGAAAGTCTTACCATGCATCATTCAAAAGCGCATAAGGACCCAAATTAGAAGTTCAAATGTTTCCAAAGGAGGCTGAAGATCTTGTCAAAGAAGAGGCAACAAGGCCACTTTGGGAGAAATTGGCCTAAAGATTACCTCAAGTTGGAGCCCTATAGTGTGGAATACAAGAGTGCTTATGAGCTCTTACATAACATCACAGAAGAAGGAAGGACAACCACCTCAGACTTGAATGACTCTCCAATCGAGGTACACATCATAGAGGATCAGGTTGTCAAATCCCTAAAGCTGCCAAGAGAGGAAAAGCCATGAGAGACCGCCAATTGCCCATAGCCGGCATTTTCACTAGTAGGTCAACCTCTTTCTTGGATCTAAAGCAAAGAGAGATAGAGCGGGCACTTTGGCTCTATCATTAGCAGTTTCTTTCACTATTAAAAGAACTCCTAAATACATGGTTCCAAATCATGTCGTGGCTTCCACTTTCACACAGGCCTCAAAGAGAGAAGGAGTGGCAGATGTGATCCACACCCAATATATTTACACCACTCTCACTCATGTGAAAAAGCAAGAGAACATCACTTTCTTGGGAGCTCCATAAGTGCTAACATAGATTTCTTACCATGATATAGGACAAGCAAATCATCTACCACCTGCCCTGGAGCAGAATCTATGGCTACTCCACAAGACTATTGATGAAGAAGAAGTGCAGACAAGAGCTCCACCATTGACGACAAGACTGTGGACAAGACTAGTCAATGTCCCCAGCTAGGAAACAACTACTGCAGCAAGGCCTACGAAAAGCGACAAAGAAGAAAAGAGATAGGGGAGGAGGACACTCCTCTCAAAAGAAAGAAGAGAGAAAAAGGGAAATCTAAGGTAGATGATGCAAAACCAAAAAAGCGTCCAAGACTTGCAATAGCACTAGAGGAACCAATTCAAAAAGCAGCCAGTGTGGAAAGAGAGATGTTGACTTTTGAGCTCAAGAGAGGACTAAAAGGGGATTTTGAGGAGAAATGGAAACCATCTCCTAGAGGGATCAAAATTTGAACCAAACACCCCATGTATGATATGAAGGACAATCCTCGGGCTGGCTTAGAACATCTCTATCACGAAGAAGAACATCAACAATGAGCAGGTCAAGGCACGTGAAAAAGAAGATACATTGCCAAGAGAGGACTCACCTAGAGAACAAGTCAACCCTATTGAATAGGTTCCACACTTCTCTATTCCAAGTGGACCACCACAACCAAGGGAGGCAACACCACCACGACCAGAGGAGACAACACAACCACAATCAGAGGAGACTACTCCCATTGCTAGCAATATGGTTCAACAAAATCAAAATCGCCTAAAGAAATTGCTAGTGAGTAAGTGGATTAACTAGCCATCCCAACAGAGACACCAAGTACACAAGAGAACCAACCAGAGGAGCCAATCACAATTGAGGATCATGACACATCAACGGTTCAACTTGAATCTAGAAACACAAGAAGGTTGGAGAGTCTAGAAGATATAGATGAATATGCCTAGTATGCACATGATGTGGTGGAAAAAATGAAAGACGAGATCTACACTCGCCACCAACAGCTCCATAGTTTGTATATGCGACTGCGTCTCTCAACTAAAAGGCTCAACATGGCCAACATTTGTATTGAGTTGTACAAAGAAGCCATGGAATTAGGAACTGGCTGAATTAACTACAAAGTCAGCAGCAGACGTGGAAGCTCTCCAAACAAGGAAGCAGCAGCAAGCGAAGCAATTCACAGAGGCCACCTCCACTTTACAAGAGTCTCCTTCCACAATCAATCAGCTATCTATTCAGCTAAAAATTGCAAGTACTTAGTTGGCACAATCAAAAGCTAGATGCCAAGAGAAAATTACATTGTTAAAACAGCTCGAGGACAACCCTATAGTAGCCACACTACATGACACAAATGAGGCTTATAAAGAAGTGGAACAGAAGGTTAAAGGCCTTGAGATGGAGCTAAATCTAGAGCAAATGTAGAGATGAGAACTCTCCTTTGGATTTATGTAGCAGGAGGAAAGTTATCAAAAGTAAATTCACCAACTTAAAGAGGAATTCAGCAAAGCTCAAGTAGCTACCACAGCACATGGAACGACACCAAGGGAAGAACAAATATATTTTGCAATGCAAGATAAAGACACCTTGCAATTTATGGACTTTGAAGCAGTTACCACCAAAGAGACCAGTCTTCTAGAGCTAGATATTTCTCATGATAAAGTTGGACCCTCTGCTCAATCAAAAATCTTAATTGTGCTGAAAAAGAAGCTGCATTAAAGAAGCAGGTGGAAGAGGAGACTGAGACAATCTGGAAAGAAGATATGCAGTTAGAAGAGTAAATACTACACTCCATCAATGTTAACCTCCTCACACCATCTGATATCTATGAGGCGTGGCATCAGCAAGCTCTACCCTTCCCCCTCATAAAGTTTGAAGTAATCCAAATCAAAGAGAGAATACTCAAGGACTTCCAATCCAATCCAACACTCACACAACCCAAATGGCGGGAGATCTCGCAAACCGGCACCCCAGATATCTTATTATGTATACAAATGTACCATTACATATCAAACAAGATTCTATGGTGGGCCTAGTACCGAGAGTCAAAGCTGGCACAACAACATTCTATCCTCCTAGAAAAGAGGCCCACTTGGCTCAACTACCCCAGGTTTTCACCACTTCGGAATAACCAACCCACAGAAACATATATGGTGGAAACATTATCCTCAACCATTCAACTCTTTCAAGGAAGTCCGGATTTAGCATGCATCATGCTGGTAAATAATGCTAAAATGCTCCTAACTTGCTTGAAAACTTTTCACTGTGCATATCAAATAGATGCAGCATGGATGTCATTCCTTGAGGGTTCCAAGGGCTTATGCTATGATTTATTTGGGCAAGCCTTTGGAAGAAGTGCTCCATGGATTCTATGCTAGGGTGATGTTTCTTCCATCCTACTACATGCATACATTCAAATAAGCATTCTACACGGGCATCTTCACTTATCGGTCCAAGATATTTGGCCCTATCATCACCAATCTGTGAGTAAGATTTGTCAGTTACTCCATAGTTGAGCAATGAAACAAAATAAACATGCAGCTTATGTCCACTGAAGATAAAGAACTCCACCTCAGGTACCAACAAGGTCTCAAGAAGCATGCCCAAAGGACTACAAGGAGGAAATCTGATCACTACTTAGCACCCTAAGTAGCTGTGTCATGACGACACATGCAAGGAGGGGGGCGAGAGAAAGAGAATCAAAAGGGACACCACTCATTTTTTTAGCCAATTGATTGTATTAAACCCCTTTGTACAAATTCCAAAGCCTTTGTAATATTATTGATTTCCAACAAGTCTAAAGGGGTTGAGGGCCTCCAAGTTTGTAATTGTATGCAATTTTTAATCTTTGTATTCAGTCCAAATAGCTAGGAATCCACTCTTTGAACCTTGGCTAAGGTATAAAAGCAAACTTTTGTAATTAAAACCTAAGTTTCTGGATAATGCAAGTAAGCGTTTTTTGCAAAATCTCAACATGATTCTGCATTGCTATTCTAAGCATACCAACGTATTCGTAGGTGAAAGCTCTTCCATTTAATGTAAGTTTCTCATGATGAAAGTTTGTTTTTAGTTTTGTTTTCTATGAGATGTTTTTTCTTCCTACACACAATACATGCACCAAAACCTTTTTTTGACCTTAAGAATAGGTAAATCACGTCTAGAGGAGTCCAACGAGTGCTTCGCGGTCCATAATTTACTGACCTAAAAATGGTTGTTTATCTTATGCGTAATTTTGTCCGAGTGTTGAAAATGACATTTCAGCACATGAGAGCCTTAAGGATATTCTACTCATGCTAGGCATGAAGTTTTATTGCATTTAGAGACTCATAACTACGCCAAATCATCCAATCAACTTGCGATAAGGAAAGTATCTTTTGATATCTGATATAGATCCGAGAATGAGTTAGGTAGGAGCGGCTTAGAGTTGGGTTTTTTGAGAGATTAGCTATCTCTTGTAGCCTTCGTGCACTAGCCAGATCAACTACGTCCCACGGATTAACAAATTTTACGTTTGTCTTACTGTAAGAAAAAAAGTGTGTGTCTATTTGATATATAGATATGATGATCAAGAGTAAACATGCACTAGTGATGAAAATATGTAGCTAAACTATACTTAAGGAAGCATTGAAAAACTCAAAAAATATAGAAAGCATCAATAGGCTATAAAAATTATATTGCACTATTGACCAGACACATATATATGGGTGTCATCCAATTATGCAGGCTGGAGGACAATGTTTCAGCCAACCTACATAAAAGAAATGTGAATAGTCAAATATTTTGTCTTGTAGTTGGACACAAAGTGAGAATGCTAATTATACAGTATGCCTTGTCAAGAAGTGCGTAGTGTGGCTAGAAAAGCATCGAGCCTCTGACTGTGAGAGTTCGCAACAAAATCAAGTGATCCATAGAAGATTTGAAGCAAAAGACATATAAAACAAGAACAACTCAAGAATGAAAGCTTCACTTTGAATAAAAATCAAGATCAACTCAAAAGTCTTGTATGTGTGAAGATTAGGCGTAGCCTTGCTCTCGGGTCCCATTCGCCTAGATGTAGTGCTCTTTCACCCTGATAAAAATCCAAAATTAATGCTTCAACTCTTTGTCATGACCATTTTATGGAAGCTTTAGAACTTCATTTGCTAGCATTGATATAGTTCCATGCATTTTATTTTTCCCGGCTTGCTTGCAGACTTTTGATCTTGTGACCCATGTGCCCTTCCTTAATGCATCCTTAGGCATCTTTGCCCGGTAGTGTTGTAACTCCTATTTGCCAAGGAAATATTGTAATCAATGAGCTGGGGTTATAAGCTTCCAGATTGTATCAAGTTATCCTTAGTTAGAGCTCCCAGATTATTAGTTTTTGACCAAAGAGACATTGGCTAAGGTATAAAAGCCATCTTTTGTAAGTTATTGTTACGTTTTGGATAAGAAATACACAGTGTGAGCTAATAGCGTTCACTTCTCTCCTTCTCATGCTTACTACTCCCGTGTTGGTTGTCACATTGCAGTGCCATCTATTGCATGGCAACCGCAGGTAAGAGCTCTACGCATTGATATAAACATATCATGGTAAACTGTAGCTTTTGGCGTCACCAACTTGCGGCCTAATTTCATCATAAGTAGAAATTTAAGATAATAAATTACAAATTAAGAATAGGCAACGTATTGGGGCATCATTTAAAAGCATTTAGATGCATCTGGGGTCAAAAACTACTAGGTCAAAAACTCACCGCCGCTGTTAATAATTGTGATTAACGGGTGGCTGCATGTGCGAGGTTCTGTGCATGTGTTGCAAAAATAAAATTTATTGGACAATATGAATAATTAAAAAACCAAGTACCGAATGTTGACATAAATCATTGACAAAAACAATTATTCTGTATTGATTTGGATATTACACCATAGTCAATTAGCTTTACTACGAATTACATCTGTGGGTATGGGGAGAATGGCTCACTTGACGCCAAGGGATTTTACAGTTTCCTTTGGGTTTGTCAATCCTTGACCTAGGCTCAAGGTGCAGTGGGAGAGGACTAAGCCTGGGTACTTGCCTGTAAAGGCGTACAATGCTGCCTCTCGATCCACCAATATACATTTGTGAGCATTTAGGGTGAGGGAATCTCTAACGATCATGGCACTTAATGCTTTGCACTTTACAGGTCCATAAAACCATTCTTGGAGAACTCTGTGTGAGCAACTCTAAGAATCGATGGCCCTAGGTGGCTTAGGTAGTGCCAAAGCAAGATATCCCTACCCATGGGCACGTTGTGTGAACCTCCAGTACACATTGCAAACTTATCAACATGATATTCCATTTGCAAATCATTTTCAATGGCTTTAACACTTGTAGTAAGGAGAAATAGACAATCTATCAGCTTAAGATTTTTTAACCTCAATTTCCTCATCCTTCTCTTCAAGATTTTTCTTTGTAAGATCTATGCTAGATCAATCATCTCTACCAGTTGAGATCAGTGGCTTGTGTGGATGAAAAGCACTTTTTGGTATGCTTTAGTAGAAAGAGACACATGATTTGATTTTTGCAAGTGTACTTGCTACTATTTGCACCAACTTTTGTTTGTTTTCATTGGAAAGGAAAGAGAGGCTTGCTGGGAGACCTTGGTCTTCAAAGTCAATTTGAAAATTTACTTTCTCTTCCTTTTCACTAGGATCCTTCATGCCCGCATAGATAGCAAGCACATCGAGCGACTTATCTTCTCTGAGTCCTAATGTTTTGGAAATGTTGTCAAGTAGAAGAAACTGACGATCATCCATCACCACTGCATCCAAAGTGACAATTTCAAGGTGTGGGACCTCCTCCAGCACATCATCTCCCTCTATCATCTGATCTTCCTCTTCACTGGAGCTGGGATCTTGCAAGAGGACAGGTGCCATATATGCTTCAATCTGCTCATCAATCTCTTTGATAACGTCACAGGTGGTCTTTGGTTGACCTTTTCCCTTGATTTTTTCTTATCCATGTCCTGAAGCACATGCGTTCTACAAAGAACAAGACGTGCTATCAACACAAGAAAAACAACTCAAGTAGGAGAAAAAACAACAACAAGAGGCAAAAGACAAGATCAAAGAAACAAGCAATGCGATGAGTATGGATTCCAAAGTCAGACTTCAACAAAGCTACCCAACAAAAACAGGTGCAGCATCAGATGATTCCAGTCAAGCTACTCGAAGCACAAGGATTTTATGAAGGTAACACTCAAATATGGTTACCAAAAATTGTAGCTTAATCTGAAAAAATGACGATCAATCAAGAAGCACAAGGCTCCACCCAAAGACACACAATCATAGGCAGATCCAACAACCAGTCACCACTAAGGGTGCTACAACCTCTAGATGGATACCTTGTCATCAATTCCAAAATCAAGGCTTCTAAGGAAATAATCAGTTATGGCTACCGATGCCTAGTATCCATCAAATTATAGAAGAAGGTAAAATGTCAAAGACGATCACACATGGACCAAAAACAAGATGGGTGCGAAAATGGATAACATTGGCGCCACAATGATCGTCAATGACAACATCAATAAGAGATCTCTCAACAACCAAACATAAGGAGACCAAAATTTTTGAAGCTAGTGAAGTATTTCAAGTCAAAAACATGGCCGAAAGTGGCACCAACAAGAAGAATGAGCAACAAATGCCATATTCCATTGACAATGGAAGTCCAACACATGCATCAAAAAGAACACAGAAGATATGAAGAACTCAAGAAAGGGGGGAGTGTCATCAAACGACAAAGAACTTCCCAAGCTAAAGACCAACCTTGAAGACAAAGCTAAAGACAACACTATGGCAAGGATGCACAAGGTTGTGTCAAGGGACGACATGAGCTAGGAAGGCGGAAATGTTTGAGGATTGATCAAACGGGCGCCCACCTGGTTAGACACATAGTCAGACACCACATTTTTAGTCTATTGGTTTCTACCACATTTTCCTCGGGTTTTACTGTACCCTCAGGCTTGAGTTTTTGTTTCTCCAGCATTTCTTGAGCAATTCTTACCAAAGTTTGATAAGCTTCAAGCTTGGCTGCTTCCATATCTGGAGAAGGATAGTTTTTCAATTTGTTTCCCATGTTTTGGCATGATTTAAGTCCCACTTGGAAATCTTCCAAGGCTGCATTGATTGGCTCAAAAAACATGTCTACCAAAATTGATCCTCTCGATTTTATTGTGGTTTCCTTGATTTCACTCCCAGTTTCTTTCACTTTTCCTTGGAATAGTTTCTTGGATTTTTCTTCAATTTCATCCTTTTATTTTTGTTTTCTCGTCTCATACCTTTGACTTCTTCTTTTCTTGGTCTTTTGAGAGGAAATTTTAGTATTCTTTGATTCACCGGAGGAGTTATGTTTCTTTTTCTTAGCCTGGGCTCTAGTGATCACCTTGATTGGAACAATAGGTTCAATTTTTGAAGAGCTACTAGGCATCACTTGGAGTACGTAGATTCACCACTACTTTTCCTTTGTTTAATGGATTTTTTGGACAGTCTTCAGGGAAGTGGCTACCCTTTTTGCAACATTGGGTTCAAAAGGCTTCAACTGGCTTAATGTTCTTGTCAAGTTTTGGGCATTCATTTTTCCAATGATCATTTGCACCACAATTATGGCAGTTTCCAATCCTTGGCATAATCATGGGTCTTATCATAGGAGGTTCAACATCTTGATTAGCCACATAGTACATCGGTGTAAGCTCCGGTGCAACATAAGTCACAAGTTCTTCCATTGAAGGTGGATGTGAATTATACCATTCTCCTTCTACCATTACTATAGATGGACTAAGCTCAACATAAGGTGTAACATGCACTAGTGCTCGTTCATCCATGACTCCTTCTAAATGCATGTACTTTATAGGTACTACATTATGTCCAAGATATGGAGGTGTTGACCCACCACTGGTTGTGGTCTTTCCATACCCATTGGTGTTCTTTGAGCGGGGGGCATGTTAGGTTGATATATGTACATGGGTTGTCCTTGTGGCCTCATGGGCACATATTGAACATTTCCATCGTACTTTGGTCGGTAATAGCATTCATTGGTCTCATGGTTGGTCCACTTACCCTCAATAACACACCATTTTTGCGGCCTAATCGGTTTTCCCTGCTGAGGTATCCCTTGCCCTGGTTCTTTCATAGGTGCTTTTTGCATATTATTCATCATTTTGTTCATCCTTTTGAGCATGTCTTCTATGGATGTAAGTGGTGCTGCAGCAGCTCTTCCCACTTGTGTCGGTTCTGTGGATGTTGTTTTCTCACTATGAGTATCCTTAGGGACATCTTCTTCATTGAAAATATCACAATTGTCTCCCAAGTCAATAGCATCTGATACACACTCTTCGCGGGTCGTATGCTTTTTGCTATGCATTATAGCATGAAGTTCTTTTTTTTAGAAATCCTTCTAGGAACAATGAAGATGCAATGTATTTCTTCATTCTAGTTGCACAACCCCTAACAGACTCACCTTGTTTCTGTTTGAAGCTATAGATTTAAGCTGCTGTATGATGTTTGATCCTAGTTTTGGAACATGCAGCTACAAATTCTTGAGCTAGTGTATTTAAATCCATGATTGACCTTGGTGGAACGTTTTGAAACCATGTCAAAGCTTTTCCTTCTAGAGTCATTCCAAATCCCTCAAATTGAGTGTGGAAATCAAACATGTGTTCTGCTCTTAGCGCTTGCTAAGTGCTTATATGGATCCCTAGATCCACTATATTTTTTGACCCATTTTTGAAAATCAGCTGGTCTGACATATCTGTTTGGCTCAACTCCAACTTCTATAGCAGTTGGTCCTTTCTTGAGTCCTTCAAACCAATCTGTTGGAGATAGTGACTCATGTATCCTTGGACTGGCTTTAATGTCACTTGGTTTTCTTCGTGATGAGGTAGGTTTGGGCTTTTTAACATTTCTCCCAAAAGATATCTCGCGGAGCTCTTCTCTTGGAATAGTTTCTGGTCCTTGTCCCAATACCCAATCTCTTATAGAGTACCCTTGGTATCTAGTCTGCTCTACTTCCTCAAGACTCATCATAACAAAGTTATTGTTATAACAATCCCTAAATAGGTAAGTTGGTAGATCTACAGAACCCTTGTCTTTGATTTTGAAGATATAGATGATCTTCATGGGTGTTAACTGCCCTGATTTGGCATGTGAGGTCCATAAAAGATCCTTGACGTTCCTATCCTCCCAACAATAGACTCCAATGCTAGGATTATCCGTGCTAAGCCGTTTCAAAGGTTTCAGATCAACTTGATCATATCCCTCAAATTCTAAAGTTGGTGGACCTTCTTTTGCTCCTATATCTGGAATTATGGTATTCACTTCTAACCCCCATTTTTCTATCACATCAGGATTTTCAACCTTTATATATTGAGTCCCGTTTTTATGCATATACATTTTTTCTTGTTTATTTTCTCTGATTTCCTCTTCAAGCTCTATGTCATGGTCATCAATGCAAATGGCATACTCCTCATTAGGATCTAGGTAAATCTGGGCTCCATGGTCATTAGTCTTATAATCTAAGTTTTTGTCAACTCTTGAAAATTTACCTCAAATGCATCTTTATGCTTACCCATTGGTTCATACAACTTTTATGAGCATAATCTCCAGCCGAATTAAGTGGTTTTGACAATCTTTTGGTGTTGTTTCAAGTTGTAGACCTGAAATTTTGCAACTTCACATAAACAATTCACAGATGATTATTTTGGAGTAAGCAATAATTTGAGATCCCACCTCGGATTCTACATACCCTACTCCTAGGTTCTACTGCAATTGGGTTGTGGAAGGTGTCTATAAACACTTGTTTTCTTGTTTTTTTATGGTTTTCTGAGCCTTGATCTTAAGACTTGTCTCATCCATCAACCATTCTCAAAATCCTAATCTAATCCTACAATCCTACAAGGTACTTAGCAAGTACAATCTACTTCAAAGATACCTATACACAACAAAAGACGACACTCTTAAGCTATGTGGTTTTAAAGAGGAAGTTTTAACTCTAGGTGATCCTAGAGGAATTTAAAGGACAATTACACTAGACTCTCGTGTTTTCCCTAGTTTAGGTGTATTCATCCCCGACAACGGCGCCAAATGTGGTATGGGTTTCTAACCTCATTGCTATCTTATTGCAGACATAGCGAGAACCACGAACATAATTGTCAATCCATGGGATGAAGCTAAACTCGACTAGTGCATAGAGGCTACAAGAGGGTGTCAATCTCTTGGAAAAAAACAGACAACTCGCATCTAACATAAGCTACACTCAAATGACCTACGTCATCAAAAGCTAGTCACTAATCGACAAACAAAACATCACCGTTATAGCATCAAACAACATCCAAATGTTACAAAACTTCTAGGACCAATATATAAGACCTAAGCACACATGCTTATGGTCTCAAATTTCACTTTTGATAAAGTGCAAAAAACGCGATTATTAACAGCAGTGAGTTTTTGACCCAGTTGTTTTTTATCCCAAATGCATGTAAATACTTAGCAATGATGTCCCAATACCCTATCCATGCTTACTTTGTGATTTCCTAGCTTAAATTACTACTTATGATAAAATTAGGCTACATATTGGCAACACCAAAAGCTACGGATTACCATGATATGTTTATGTCAATGCGTAGAGCTCTTACGTGACGGTTGCAACACAATAGACGGCACTGCAATGTGACAACTGACACGGGAATAAGAAGCGTAAGAAGGAGAGAAGTGAGTGCCGGTAGCTCACGCTGTGTTTCTATTATCTAAAACTTAATAGTAACTTACAAGAATTGGCTTTAATACCTTAGCCAAGGTTTCTTTGGTCAAAAACTAATAATTTGGGAGCTCTAACTAAGGATAAATTGATACAATCTGGAAGTTTATAGCCCCAGCTCATTGATTACAATATCCACTTGGAAAATAAGAGTTACAATATTCGCGATTTATCAAAAGATAAGTGTTTTTACAATAAATCTCCCGAAAAATGTTATATGGGTTAGCTTGCTGCTAACAAAATATGTCTCTACTCCTAAAAGAGTAAGTTAAATCCCTCTATGCCACACATAGGGAGGAGCATGGTATTCATATATTACTTTCTCATGAAGGGAGTTAGTAACACATAGCCTATTGCCATGGAGAAAATTACCATCCTACAAAATGAATGGTTCTTCTTTCTTCCCTTAGGCAAGGGCTAAAATTATATCCTTAAAATTAGGATCAGTAGCATACTCATCTATCATAGTACATAGATCATTGTGAGTTGCTATAGACACTACATTTACTCTTGGTCATCATGATAGTTTCATAGGACACTTGATTGTGCTTGCTAGAAATATGAGCAATATGAAAATTAAATTGCAAACGAAAAATTTTCTCAGCTCATTTGTTTGTTGAAAAGCTTGGGTTGTGTCATGAAGTATTTAAGAATTTGGTGATTCGTTTGTAGGATGAATTGAGTCCCCAAAAGACAGTGCTTCCATGTGTCAAGGGCATGTAGAACAGCTAGTAGCTCCTTTTTGTATATGCCCAATAATCACTCATCGAAATTGAGTCTTCAACTCTCGTATTCTATGGCATGCCCTTCTTGAAGCAAGAGTGCTCCAAGGAAATCTCCACAAGCATCACATAGGACCTCAAATGGTTTTGATAGGTCTGGTAGTGTAAGCATAGGTTGAGTGGTAAGCTTCTCTTTGAGCTTCTCAAAAGCATTTTTCTCTTTTGCAGTCCATGTATACTTAAAATTGTTTTTTTTAAAGTCATGTAATGGTCCTTCCATTTGCAAGAATTTTCTATGAAGCATCTATAGTATGCACACATACCAATAAATCTTCGTAGCTCATGTAGATTCCTTAATTTAGGCCATCTTTTTATTATCTCTAACTTTGTCGGATCCATATGGATACCATTTTGAGGGATAATGTGACCTAAGTATTGAATCTCTTGAAGGAAAAATTCACTCTTCTTTTGATTAATGAAAAATTTATTCTCCCTGAAACCTTGAAAGAATACAGGAGATGTTGCTTATGCTCCTCAAGATATTTGGAGACGTAGATGATAATAGCATCAAAGAACACTCCAGTAAACATGCGGTGGGGTCTAAAATTTTTCTCCATTAAGTGGTTGAATGTGGCTAAAGCATTTATCAAGTCAAAAGGCATGACACGATATTTATAAAGACCAAATGTTGTACAAAAAGCGGCCATTACAATATCTTCATTGACTATCATTATTTGATGGTAGCCACTTTTAAGGTCAATTTTACTGAAATAGATAGAGGCTTTTAGCTTATCAAATAGATCTTCTACCCGTGGCATGGTAAATCTATTTTTTGATCCTATATAGTGCTCTATAAACAACACACATATGGTATGTTCCGTCTTTCTTTTACACTAAAAGTATAGGTGAACAAAAGGGAGAGGATCTAGGCCTCACCATTACCTTATCCACCAGTTCATGTACTTACCTCATAATCTCCTCTTGTTGAGACTCGACAAGGAGGCTTATTAGGCGGTGAGCTCCTAGGTAGAAGCTCTATTCTATGGTCATCATCCCCTCGTTTTGGAGGTAATTCCCCAGGGATGTCATCAATAAAAACATCTTGGAATTTATTTAGGAAATTAGAAAACTCTAATTCCTTTTGATTCCTACCACTTTCATTTAGTAAAACATTAGGATCATGTTTTGACTCTTTAACAAAAATCATGTACGCGGAAACTGAGCTTTTCATTGACTTAACAAAAGCAAGCGTATTTACAAGGAGTATAGTACGACTCACCTCATTGGCATCTATGCACATGTTCTTTTCCTTGTAGTTGAAATAAATTCTCCTTTGAGGGATCTTCATACTGGCATCCATGCGGTTGAACCATGGTGCCCCTAGGATAACATCCTCATGCTTGAGAGGGGAGATGAAGAAGTCTTCTTTGTCAACATAGTCTTCGACATGAAGACTCAATTTCCCAATCAAGGAAGTAATTGTGGCTAATTGTTCCTTGAAAGCTCCATCAGCCATAATGGTGTCTCCCATCTCCTGAGCTTGTATGTCTAACTTAGTGGCCAACTCTATTGATATGAAGTTGTGAGTAGAGCGAGGGTCAAAAAGGATAAAGGCATCATGCTCCCTCACCTTTCCCCAAGCATAGGAAAGGGATGATCCTTTGCAATGAATATCCTCTTTTGGAGATTCAACCATGGAAGCTCTAGGAGTTTCATTGCGTGAATTTCTATTCGAGCAAGAACGATAGTCATGTCCTTGCTCCCCACACTTGAAACATTTATGGTATTTGCAAAAAGCCTCTAACTCTTCAAGAGAGAGTTTTATTTATACCTTTGTAAACTCCTTTGTCCTTTGTCTTGTTGGTTTGGTTATTGTTGTTGTTGCTAGAATTTCCTTGGGAAGAGTTTGGAGCATTGTTCTTCCCTCTAGGTTCACTTCGCTCTCTTGTTTCCATGGGCTTAAAATTCCTTTTAGCGCCTTGTTGGAAATTGATTCATGAAGTGACCATAGTATGGTGAATCACTTCAGTGATGGTCCTAGGCCTTTGAGAGTTGACATACTCGGCCATATCTTCAGGTAGCCGCACACAAAATTGTTGCTTTTGTTTGGTGAAGTCTATCTTTTGGTGGACTGTAGCTTTGAGATGAAAAACCCAAAACTTGTCCACATACTTGTGGATAGACTCATTGGGAGATACCTTTAAACTTTGCCATTCAGTAAGCACTTTGTCTTTGCATCGCTTGCAAGAAACTCCTTCATTATGGAAACTCGTAGAGTTTTCTATGTCTTTGGAGCTTTGCCATTACCTCGCACACTAGCCCACCATTGTCGAGCAGACTTTTGAAAATGCATAGCTATTAGCTACATGATGTAGCTTGGAGGACTCCGTGAAGCCCTCATCTCTAAAGGCCACATCAAATTGTTGGATGAAGACCAAAACTTTGTGCGTAGCACCAAAGGTGCCATCATAGGTGAGAAAAGAGATTCTCTTTCCTCCCTCCTTGAACTTTTTAAGCTTGTAGGACCTTTTCCAAGCAGCATAGAATTTGCGATGTCCTCTTTTCTTGTACCCTAGGACAAAAACCGTTGCTATCATCGGAAGAGGACAAAGGTGATGAAGATGGAGAAGAGAGTGACCTCTTTCTCACCTTTTTCTTCTTTTGATTCCTCTCTTCCTTCTCAGAATGACAAGACAAAGAAGTATATGATGATCTTTTCCTCTTGGGAGGAGTTGGGGATCGTTGAGACTGCCGTCTTCACGTAGCAACATCTTCTAAAAACCTTGGAGATTCACTTCTTTCTCTTTCATAGGATTCCTCCTCTTCTCTCATTGAAGAGAGTCTTCTTTTGGAAGTCCCTACAAGTGGCTTCCCAAGCTCTCTCTTTTTTTTGGGAGTTTGGAGAATCCCATGGGTGCGAACTTGTTGGGAAACTTCAGCTTGTAAAGCGGGTGAGATGGCTTGTTGCAACCTAGTGACAAGATAGTTCACAAACATGGGGGAAAAGCACCTTCGTGTGCAAAATCAAAGTTGATCAATATTAATAGGCTACTTTCTTTATTATTGTCAGTTATGCTAACTAAATTTATATAAATTCTACTTTGTGCTTTTGCGACCTCAAAACTTTAGCTGTTACTCTTCTTAACTTTTGAAAATTAGCTCTCAAGCAGCCATACCCATGCTTTAGAGACTGTTAATTGCAAAGATTAGTGGAGAGCATCTAACAGTGCTTGATTGATTATGGTTATTGTTGATCTTGCTAGTAGCTCAATAATGGTTAAGCCAAAGGCAAGCCTTGAAAGACTCCATTATTAAGTCTAAAGTTCCCAATGGTGTACCTTGAACTTAGTTCATTCCAATCAGGATAATAAATACCTGTCCCACTTACCCTCTTGCAATGAAAAACTCCAACCTTTCATGGACAACTTAAGGACCTCTCTTCTTAAGCAAGAAAAGAGAAACCAATAGCTCTGATACCAATGTAGTGGAATATGTCTAATAACATGGATTGTAGCAAAATCAAAGTAACAATAGTGAGCATTTCCTTAAGAGGATTCTTAATGAAAATAAGGAGAGTACTTGATTGAAGGTAGCAACATAGATTTTATACCTAGTTAGCTTGGCATGAACAATACTTGCAGAAGAGAGAGAGAGAGAGAGAGAGAGAGAGAGAGAGAGAGAGAGAGAGAGAGAGAGAGAGAGAGAGAGAGAGAGAGAGAGAATTAGACAAATTTACAACAAATGAGGACCGGATTTACTTGGAGTTGGTCCCCCCTCCAAAAGGCTTTTGTATTATAGATGCTCCATTGAAGAGAAACTTGGTACAATACATGCTTTGTGTTCATTGAAACCTTGTTGATGCCATGAAGATGGTAAGATTCATGCACCAATATTATGTGTGTGACTAACTTGAAAAAACTTTAACTTGTCCCCGGCCTCAATCCCAAGACCTCAAACAACTTCAAAGGTGGAGAGAGCTAGCTGGGAGTGAGGGAAGGGAAGAGGAAGAAGATGTATCTTATGAGAGAAAGAAACAGTCTTCTCACATACCATTACTCTTAGAGAATATCATAGCATAGTAACAAAAATGGAGAATATGGTAAGCATTGCTTTGAAGCATGTCTCTTGGTTGGATTTTCACTCCATGGCCAAGAGGAGTTGGTGTTGTCTCTCTACTTCTCAAGAATATCAAGCACCTTAGTCATGAAGCACCTCAAGAACCTTAGTCAAGCACCTCAAGTATAGGCCTAACTTGACTAAGGTCTAAAGTACCTAAAGGTCCTAGGTCTAAGGATTTTAGCACTAACCTTTGGATTTCTTCAATGAAGCTATCCCTAAGGTCTTTTAGGCTTCATTAGCCACTCACTGCTCTTTGGTAGACCATCTCCTTTTTGGACCCTCAAAGAGAAGTAGCCTTCTCTCCCTTTGATTCCGTGATGAGATAAGTCTGAAAGCACATAACTATATTCTAACTCTTGTTACCATTCATTTTTCCACATTAAATGTTCAGTTAAATATGAGAAAATCATTTGGGATAGCTAGATATTAAATTTTATGACATACCTCTCGGTGGGCCCCTAGTAGTTGCACAAAATCTTTGAGAGTTTCTAAAAACCTCCCCAAAAAGAACATCCATTGTTTATGCACTACTCCATATATAGCTATCTCCTCAACCACATGAACTAGGAGGTGGACTTGATTAACAAGAACACATCAAGGAAATGCATCCTCAATGGTACACACTGTTTTGATGACAATCGTTTGAGTAGCAAGAATGACATCTATTTCAATTTCTTTGGAGCTTACAAATCTACAAGATAACACACAAGAGTAAACTAAGTGCATGTTGAAGACTTAGTGTATATAGAAAAGTTTAATGGAATAGAGATATGATGAAATTACTAACTTGCCGAGTTTGAAAATAGCTTCCCTCACTTTCTCGTCTCTGCATGTGCACATACTCAGAGGCAAAATGAACTAAATGAAATATTAAAAGAAGAAATTATTTTAGTCATACACAAAATTCAATATCTAATCTAACTTAGGGACAACATAAAAATCAAAGAGTCATATATAATACCTAGTGCTAATAGGGAGACTTCAACCCATATAATTAAACACTTCCACCTTCTTTGCCTTTGTGAAAGCTCCCTTTAGTGATCTCATGTATTCTGGTGGTGTGCAAACAGAGACAATGTAATCATACACTAGATCAATCTCATCTTTGGTGAGAATCCATGGGGCTTTAGGAAGAACAATCTTCCCATTGTGCCTAGACATGGAGTAGCGGATATGGGGAGATGTTTCAAGCCCCTCAAATCCTCCCTCATCCCCTTTTGTCCTTAATGTGGTCCCAAAGAGTGAGAGCAACATTCTTGAATATATGCATGGAATCCAAGAGGTGTTGTATTAAGACCTTCCAATATAGAATACTTATAGATATGGAGTACCCTGACATACAGTAGATGAAGGTGGATCTCTACTCTAGTGATCTTCCCAGATGCTTGCCCAATTTGTCATTGTGCACTTTAGAGGGGCCTTCTCATCATTTGTTAATGCCTTGTATTTGATATGACTTTGGGGCAGGAAATGATGGCCATTTGGATAGGTTACCTTGTGCAAGGCATCTAGCCGCTCCATCACCAATGATGGCTCGCAAGTAGAACATGCGTTGTGGACTGATGTGGACAACCCGACACTCATATCATTAGAGAAAAGTTTGAAAATTCTAATAATAAAGAGTGATAAGAATGAGCACAACATACCAAATATCTCTCCAAAGCTAGGATAGTCATGCATAGTCCACATAAGGTTACCCCTCACAATGGCCTCGCCTTTCATTTGGAAGTGAAACATCCACAACTGAGATGCCCTTCCATAACTCCTCCAACTTCTGGATGAGGAGCTTGAGGTAGACATCAATATTTTCCACTTTGTACTTCCTTATCATAAGAAAAGAAATAGGTATACTACCCTATCCCATGGTGGTTGATGATCACCACTAGACAAGTGCTCCATGTTGTAGACTTGGTGCCAAAGGGATTGACACCATCACTTGCTGACCCAGGGCTCAAGTATCGAGGCTCTTGCATAAACTTTGGCCATTTAGTTTTGATGTGATTCCATGCAAGTGAATTAGTAGGAACACCTAGAATTCCATCGTTTGAGCAGTTTTTGGCATACCATGTGAGAAGCTCCACCGTAAATTTTCTTTTAAACATGTGCTGAATTTGAGGGATAAGTTTAAAATGCCTCAGTACCTTACGGGGTGAGTGAGCCCTGGTCATGCTGATCTTGTAGCGTGGTTCTCCGCACATGGGACAAAAGGTGGCATGCTAAGTTGCATTATTCGTTATTCGGGAGACGTACAATACGCGAATAATGGGCGTATTATTTGTTTATCTAAATTATACGGCCGTATTATACGGTGCCACATCAGCATAAACGGCCAATCGTATAACTTCTTGATTTTTCGATTGAAAAACTTTTCGATCGAAATTATTTTCGACCGAAGGTATTTTCGATCAAAAATTATAACGATCGAATATGTTAGTATATATAGCAACACGCGAAAGGCCTCATACCAGCTTTCAAAGTCAGTGTTTTCCATGTGAGTACTCTCACCAAACGATCAAAAAATGTAATTTGTAAAAAAATAAAACAATTTGAATGCAATAAAAATTAAAATTCAATAGAATTTTAAGTTTTGTGATTCAAATATATGAATTTGTTTTGAAAAACTTAGTAAATAGTTGAAAGTTTGTATTTTGTGAAGAGTTTGATCTCTCACCTGATACAAACTATAATTATAAGAATCACTAGTCAATGTGTTCAATTAATTAACACTTGAAAGTGACTAATAAAAAAAAAGTAAGATATTATCGTTGTGTGTAGAGTGTACTCTCACATGAGATAATTAGTTTAAAAATATAATTACATAAAAATTAATTTTATGTAATTTAAAGTTCGATTTTGATGTGTAGAGATTTTCTCTCACTTCAAAATGAATATAATGACACAAAATTATATTTTTACGTTTTGTGTAGAGCTATTCACACTGCTATGCTCTCACTAGAGTAAAAATTTAGGAAAAACATGTCCAAAAATAATGATATTCTCTTATCTTTATTTGGACTGCAAAATCTACCGTACTGTGTGAGAGCATACATATGCTCGCATTGTAGATAGATAATCGCTTAAAAATCTATGGTAAAGTGTAAGAACTTCTCAAACGCACAGTCCTAGAGTTTGTTCCAGCATATGGATGCACCATAGCATTGGATGGATGGACTAATTGTCAGAAAAAACCTTTAATCAATGTAATGCTTATTAACCCTAGAGGGGCTATGTTCGTGGAAGCAATTGACAGCTCATTGAAAGAGAAGACTATCACCTACCTAGCAGGGGTGTATGAGCGTGCAATTGCAAAGGCAGGTGGACCAAAGAATGTGACTGCTATAGTCACAGATAATGCGGCCAACTACAAAGGAGCAAGAAGAACTATTCAAGTCAAGTATCCGGAGATTTCTTGGGTACCATGTGCAGCTCACACTTTAAATTTTCTTTTAAAAGATATTGGTAAAATGGCATGTGTGAAGCAAACTTTATTGGATGCAAATCATGTGGTGAAATTCATTAGAGAGCATCAATTTTCGTATGCTATTTTTCGAACCAAGTCACCAAATAAAGCTCTGCAAATATTTTGCGCAACAAGGTTTTCTACGACATACTATGTTCTTGCTACTTTGCAAGAGTTGAAGAATGCATTGATGGAAACCTTAGCAGACAGAAGATGCGATGGATGGCTCAGCAAGTATCCAAGTTATCAGGAAGCAGTTGGTCGATGTGCACAAATAGTAAACTCGCCAGTCTTTTGGCATAATGTAGAAAGAATAGTAACTGCGTCTAAGCCATTTGTAGATCTTTTGAGAGTAGTTGACACAAATTCTTTTATTTTTGGTCGGGTCTACTGGTATATGTCAGAGGCTATACGCAAGCTAAGAGAAAATGTCAGTTTTGGTGCAAAGGATAAAGCTACCATGATTACAATTGTTAACAAGCGTTCGGTGCAGTTGCATACGCCATTGCATGGTGCGGCTTTTGCATTGGATCCTAAGTTTCAAATGCATCAGCAATCTGCCAACAAAGAAGTTATGTCCGACTTCAAAACAGTGTGCTCCCAACTCTTAGGGCACGAAGATGGAAAAATAGCTTTTCATCAGTGAGTAGATTATGCCAACAGAACTGGTATGTTTCAGGATCCGTGGCATATAGATGCCATTGGCAAAACAAGTGCACCTTTATGGTGGAAGGAGTATGGTGGAGAGAAAGTGGAGTTACAACACATTGCAATTAGAGTTTTATCAGTAGCTGCATCAAGTGGAAGTTGTGAACGAAATTGGTCAGCATTCGACTTTGTGCACACGAAAAAGCGAAACAGACTTCATACTAAACGGGCTGCTGATTTGGTGTATGTTTTTTGCAATATGAGACTTATTTATAAGCCTCAAAACATTGCAACTAGAGCCGCTCAAAAGCAATATGGAGTCTTCCAAATGCATGAAGCTATTTCTGCAGAAGTTGATGATGAAGATGATATGGAATGGGAGATAGTTTCAGAATGCTCAGATATGGACGAAGTAGATGATATGGTTGCAGTTTTTGAAGATGGAGATGATTTGTGAGAGTACCATTGTACTACTTAACAAGTTTTTGCATATGATAAAATAAAGTGGTATCTCATTGTCGTTCACATCAAAACCTCTCTTTCTCTCTCTCATACGCACATATTTACTCACACACAAATATAAATTGCCGATAATATCTTGTCGAATAACAATTACATAAAGTCGACGTAGGTTTGAAATTACAACAAGGTTCTGGGAAATTACTCAATCGAAAAGAGTTTGATATAATTTTGAGATTACAAAAAGCTTGTGAGTGACTTATGAGTTTGATAGATTTTCTATAAGCTGGTCTATGGTAAAATCTGTAATTCCTAGCTCTGGGGATGGTTGAGAACCATCTTTATGTGAAGTGGTAGTATCATCTGGCAAAGGTCCATACAATGATTCATATCGTTGAAGCTTTGCTTGTGCATCACTTAACTCTATTTCAAGCTCAAGAATACGGCCACGAAGCATGTCCGATGTTTCTCCTTGGCTGGCAAGGTCTTGTCCTTGGCTGGCTAATTCAGTCAGTGTTTCTGACTCTTCAGGAAGTAAAACAATAGGATGCTTGCGAGGAGGCATTGGATTATTTGCATTGTGTGCTGCCACCTTTTCTGCAATGCGTCCACGTCCAACGCCAGCGGTGCCTGGACGATCTGACCAATCCACTCTCTTCAGCAAAACATATCGAACATAGCATTGTTGGATAAAGTAAATTTCTACTTGGTTGTTGTTTGGTAGGCATCTCTCTTGTCGTATAAACCTTTGCAGCAATACACGTGCCAGTCCTTTATGTTGCAAATCAGAGAGCTTTAACGGAGCTGTATCTTTTGCATTGCCACTTATTTGAAATAGTTGATGGCGTACAAAGTGATTAGGGCAAAGCTTTTTGCACTCTTTAAGGGTTAGTGGTTCGCCCTGCAGCTCAGATTCATCTTCTTCAATGTTCGCAATAGTAGAAAGATCTGCTTGTCCACATCTAACTTGTTCTTCTTTAAAAATTGTCTGAGCTTCAACGTGGTTGAGTTCTTCTTCCATATCTGCATATTAGGTGAACATGTCATTACTTTTAAATACCCATTCAATTAATTTGACATTGGACAGTATATCAAATGACAAACATAGATATTTTGTTCAATTAAACATACAATTAAATCTAACACCAAAAGTAAAACAATGATGAAATCATGAGACTTGTGTTTTCATTAATCATCAGTTGGTCGTAAGCCATATGTCATTACAATGTTGTAACCCACTCTATGGGCACCATTTAAACATAAGGAGGGCTCAAAAGCGTTAGGCCGGGTTTTGGGATTTAGGCGCTTGCCGGTTTCAAGATGAGCAAGTACATTACTCAAAAAATGTCTCTTGCTTTGTTCTTGGGGCTCTGGTAAGCACTTCAAAATGCGTTTACATGTATGACACATGGAATAAATATCCATAGCTTTGGTCCAGGAGGGAGGATTACTAGATATACATTCGGGGGCTGCCCATGGATAATCTCTCTCATACTGTTTTCTAGTTTCTATCTGCATATCGCGTAGAGGAGGAAAACCGGCTGTGGTATTTGTTTTGGTGCATGAACCCCAATCCACAATGCCGGCATAAACACCTTTTTCGCCAAAATGCAGCATCATATTTCGAGAGTGTAGATCATTGTGGAGGTAGTTATGCGAATGTATATACTTTAGAGTTTGGAGAGGAGCATTGATGATCTGCAAAATATTCTCCTGGAATAGCTCTACTGTTCCTGCAGTGAGTACATAATCGCGGATGATAGGTTGGCTGTCGTCTGCAGTGCATTCTTTGATCCATTGCTCCACATGGCCGCCATTCCAAAATCATGAAATGAGCATTGGTTGCTCCACGTGGCGCACCATGGCAAGAGGGTAGATAATACCTCGATGTGAAATATCCAAAATTGTTGCTTCGTCTTTGACCTGTTGCTCCATGGTGGGCCCATGTAAGTGTACTTTGAACACTTTTGCAGCATACACTTGATCTTTGAAAGCGGGATGTGTGACACCCACACGCTTCACATGTGCCCATCTTCCCTCTCCTAGCTGTGGAGCTTGGATAGTGAAGACAGCTGTGTCGGGTAAAAGGTGTAAAATAGGTGGTAGTTGAGAGAGGTCTAATGTAGCAACGGATGACGTTGCAGGCTCTGTTCTAAGAATGATTTCTGGTTCAACAGCAGCTTCAGAAGAGCTGGCTTCCACTCTTGCATGCTTTGCTAATCTTTCTAACTTTTCCTTGCTCTTGAACTCCGTGTAAAGCTGTTGCACAAGATGTATGCGCTCAGCTATGTTTGGCAAGGAAGTA